>NC_137898.1:84199802-84366211 GCF_963455335.1 Martes martes | reverse complement strand
ATAATTTCATAGCACAAGTTGCTTTCTTCTCTGAGTCTCCCACATAGTCCAGGAAAACATAACACATTATTGGTTGCAAAATAAGAATTCTGAATGAGTTCATGACTGGAGAAAAATGGGACCCTATTTTAAGACTATTACTTTCTAATACTTCTTTTTACAATCCCTGCCATTGTGATACAGCTCAGAGAAAAGTGAAGCAGTAGTTTCTCATTTTACTCCTATTCTTTTGAAGGAGAGTAAACAAGGGGAAACTTATAAAGTAATTTCTCACACTGAGTGGGAGTTAAACCGCTTACTGAATGCCCCTTAGTTTAAAGACAAACTTAGTTATATTTCTTGGAAGTAAAACCCTATTTTTCTTAAGCTGACAATGGTGTATTGGAGATAAGAAAGCTGTCTTCAAACTTCAGACATTCTTGCTCATTAGACATACATATTTCCTATAATTATGAAACTAAATTCACAATGGTTCCCATTGACACAACAGTAGAATATGGAAATCAGTATGTAATTTGGAGTCTGATCAAAAAATTTATTATTAAAAGTGGAAGAATCATTTTGATATGATTATTAGTAGTGCTGTTAAATCACAGCCAAAGTTGCTCAACCCAGGAAATTTATTGAATCTTCATTAAATGCATATGACAGTGTTAGGTTGATCTATATATTACAATTCCATGTCATAGCAAAACTCTGAAGTTCTTTGAGTTTGTAATTGTTAAATTCATCTATGTACCATATAATTAGATATGTTGTACTTAAACAGGATTATGACTCTTTAACGCCAAAAAAAGCTTGAAAAGGAAAGTATGACAAATTATTTTAGTACTCTAATATACATATTGTAAGGGAAACAAAAGAAGTGGAAGAAAACAGACTTTGTAGTGAAACTGATGGACTTTATCATGTCCCAATTTGTTATATTGTAGCTACAAAACCTTGGTTATTCTCAGGCTTTCCTCTGTAAAATAGAATAATATATATTTTATAAGCCTGTTGGGAGGATCAGTAATGGCTCATGCCAAGTTTCTAAGATATAATGGGTGTGCTAGAAAAGCACAGTTATTTAATTAGATGAAATAAGGATTTTAGTTGAATTTAGTTTTTATTTTTTTATTTCAAGTGTTTATTTAAATAATAGGTAGTTAACATATAGTGTAATAGTGGTTTCAGGAGTAGAATTTAGTTATTCATCACTGACATATAACGCCCAGTGATCATCACAACAAATGCCATCCTTATTATCCAACACCTGTCTGGCCCAACCCCTACCCATTTCCCCTCAGTTTGTTCTCTGTAGTCAAGAGTCTCTTATGGTTTGCTTCTCTTTCTCTTTTTGTCTTCCCCTATGTTCATCTGCTTTGTTTCTTTTTTTTTTTTTTACATATTCTAAGTTCTTTATGAAGATATAATTTACATGCCACAAAATTTACCCATTTATATGTACAAAACAATATTTTTTAGTAAATTTATAAAATTATGCAATCATCACTACTCTCCACTTTTAGAACATTTCCATTACCTCAAGAAGATCCCTCCTGCCTGTTTACAGTCAAACCCTATTCCCACCTCCAGCACTAGGGAAACAATGTATATATATATTTTTAAAGTATATAATTGGGAGTTTATTTTTGATACTGATTTTTCTTTTTTTCTGTTTCAATTTTTTACTTAAATTCTAGTTAACATATAATATGATATTGGTCTCATGAGTATAGTTTAGTGATTCATCACTTACATATAACACCCATTGCTCATCATAACAAGTGCCTTCCTTAATACCCATCTCACACTTAGTCCATCCCCCCACTACATCCCTTCATCAACCCTCAGTTTGTTCTCTATAGTTAAGTGTCTCTTCTAGTTTGCTTCCCTCTCTCTCTCTTTTTTTTTCCTTCCCATATGTTCATCTTTTTTTTTTCTGGAATGCCACCCATTGGTATTTTTCTTTCTCTGACTTATTTCACTTAGCATAATACATTCTAGTTCCATCCACATCATTGCAAATGGCAAGAGTTTATTCTTTTTAGGGAGGGGTTATATACTTGGGCTCTTTCCATAATTTGGATATTGTTCATTATGCTGCTAGAAACATCAGGCGGCATGTGCTGCTTCAATCAGTATTTTCTCATCCTTTGGGTAAATACTTAGTATTGCAATTGCTGGGTCATAAGATATTTCTATTTTTAACTTTTTGAGGAGCCTCCATACTGGTTTTCAGAGTGGCTGTACCAGTTTGCATTCCCACCAACAGTGTAAGAAAGTTTTCCCTTTCTCTGCATCTTTGCCAACACCTGTTGTTTCCTGTGTTGTTCATTTCAGCCATTCTGACAGGTTTGAGATGGTATCTTATTGTAGTTCTGATTTGTATTTCCCTGATGATGAGTGATGTTGGCCATTTTTCATGTATCTTTGCCATCTGGACATTTAAAAATGTTTCTTCATGTCTCCTGCCCATTTCTTAACTGGGTTATTTGTTTTTTGGGTGTTGGGTTGATACATTCTTTATAGATTTAGAGTACTAATCTTTTATCAGATATGTCATTTGCAAATATCTTCTCCCATTATGAAGATTGCCTTTTAGTTTTGTTGATTGTTTCCTTCACTGTGCAGAAGGTTTTTATCTTGATGAATTCCCAATAGTTAAGTTTTGCTTTTGTTTTCCTTGCCTCAAGACATGTATCTAGTAAGAGGTTGCTAGAGCTGATGTCAAAGGGACTGCTGCCTGTGTTCTCCTCTAGGATTTTGGTGGTTTTCTGTCTGGCATTTCAGCGTTTCATCCATTTTGAATTTGTTTTTGTGTATGCTGTAAGAAAGTGGTCTAGCTTCATTCATCTGCATGTTGCTATCCAGTTTTCCCAGCGCCATTTGTTGAAGAGACTGTCCTTTTTTTCCCCATTGAATATTCTTTCCTGCATTGTCAAAGATTAGTTGACCATATAGTTGTGGGTTCATTTCTGGGTTTTCTATTCTGTTCCACGCATCTATGTGTCTATTTTTGTGCCAGTACCATACTGTCTTATTGATTACAGCTTTGCAATATTGCTTGAAGTCTGGAATTGTGATGCCTTCAACTTTGTTTTACCCTTTTCAAGATTGCTTTCATTATTCATGGTCTTTTGTGGTTCCATATAAATTTTAGGACTTTTCATTCTATTTCTGTGAAAAATGCTGTTGGTATTTTGATAGGGATTACATTAAAGGTATAAATTGCCATTTTAACAATTGTTAGTAGAAACATTTTAGCAATATTTGTTCTTCCAATCCATGAGCATGGAATGCCTTTCCATTTGTTTCTGTCATTCAAATAAGCAAAGAAGAAGTCAAATTTTCACTATTCACAGATGACATGATACCCTATATAGAAAACTCAGAAGACTCCACCAAAAAATTGTTAGAACAGATACATCAATTCAATAAAGTCACAGCATCCAAAATCAATATTCAGACATCTGTTGCATTTCTATACACCTATAGTGAAGCAGCAGAAACCTTAATTGAGGAATCAATCCCATTTACAATTACAGGAAAAACCATAAGATACCTATGGGTAAACCTAACCAAAGAAGTAAAAGTTGTGTACTCTGAGAACTATAGAACACTTTGCAAGCAATTAAAGTTGAATTTACATTTTAAAACAAAATCTAATGGGTGCTTTGCCGGCTTGTTCCATAGAGCTGAGACTCTTGATCTCAGGGTTTTGAGTTCTAACCCCAGGCTGGGAGTGGAGCCTACTTAAAAAAAAAAAAAAAAAGAAAGAAAGAAAGAAAAGATAAAGAAAAAGAAAAGGAAAACAAAAAACCTATGACTTAATATATACTGTCTTGTGCAAATATATAATTTCCAAATAATTGTAGAAATCTTGGATTTCATATTATTTATATGTCATAAAGCTTAATCCTTACTTAATGCAAAATCTGATATATAATCTTCTTGAAACGAATTCATTCAAGTTTGCAGAAAGCTTTTCACAATGTCTGGCTTCCAAAAGGCTGCATTTGTTTTCAAGGCAGGGACAACGGGTTAAGTGTATCTATCTGTTTCCCTGTACCTTTTCTATTTGTCCCAACACTTTTTCCTTAGCTGATATTTGATGTCATTTTTAATGAATTATTTTCCTATTTGCCTTCCAACAAGCTGTTTGTGCTCATCAGTCTTTCTCTGAACCTAGCTCCTGGGACCAAACACAACAATATATGTGGGTTGGACCCCAACACAGTTCAAGACAATTGTCAGTTCTCTTTTTTCGAGCCTATCCCTTTTTTAAAAATTATTTTTTGTGTAACTGATGGGGCATTAACATTTTGAGAGACTCCTTAGTGCTGGTTCATGTTAAGTTCTTAGTTCTTACCTAATTGAGTATTTTCTTAAATATCTGATCATTGCTAGGTAGCAGAGAATAGAGTCATAATAGTAATTTGAGATTCTGCGAGTTCATAGTGCTTGGTATTCCTGATGCAATTCCTATGAATCCTACCTCCTTGAAAACAAAACCATAAAACTCTCCAGGCACAATTTGTAACAGAATGTAGTTAATCTGCACTATAAATTTACACTATGTCAGTGTAATTTACTAACATTATCTCTATTTAAATTAATCTTAAAGTCACTAAAATCTACAAGATGATTCAAATGCTTGTTTGGGGCACAATTCATTATTCATTTGTGCTTTTAAAGATGAAGAAAGTTATGTTATCTCCAAATGAAATTAGCACATTCAATAAGCAATACAATATTAATTATCTAAAGTTTTGCCATTATGGCAAGGTCAAATGTGGTATCTTCTACTCTATTGATTCACATTTATGACCCAAATGAGGTTGCTGCTTATGCATACAGTACAATTAAATCAAGGTTAGAAAAGAAGACTTCTCTGGCACAGGTTAGAGCACCAAGAAATTTTACAGTACTGTTAATAATTTTAATTAAGGTCACTCTTAATGACATATTATCTGGTTTTCTTAAGTATTAACAGAGTAAATCTTATCCCTATTATTGAGTTTAATTTTTAAACTATACATATTGATAATGTGGTAATTTCAAGTTACACTTCACTGTAGCTATGTAATGATTCATATATTAAAAAGGATAAATGTTCTTCTGTAGGACATTTAAGCAAAATATAAAAAAAATAAGCGCCATCAGAAAACTTCCTAATTTTTCTCTTAAAAGCCAAAATTCTGTTTAAGAATGTACTCACATTAAAGTGCTCATATCTCAAATTAGTTAAATAAGTACCTGATGAGTAATATGACTATAATGCACTTTAAAAGGTAAACTACTGAGAGAGTAATCATAAATTTCAATAAAAATATATTTTGAAAAAAATAGATATCTTACTATTAATGTTGTTATAATGAAGTACAAAAAATACATCAAACACAGTAATTGGGAACTGGGTCATAGTGAATCAGGGATTTTTTTGTCATTTGACATTTATGTGTACATTAAGAAATAATTTCACATATTGTTTTCCTATTAGTTTGAAGCATAACTATAAAAATTACACAACTGCATTTGATATTTAATGAATAAGAGTAGTTGATCTTCCTGAATTTATATTTTGTGTTACCATGAGATAAGTATATTGGAGTGAGTTCATCTAATTACACTCACACTGACCTCATTTGTAAAAAAACAGTCATGGAAGCATATGACACACATTGAAGAATTTCATTATTGTTTCCAAATCCTGGTTTTTCTGGACAGATATATGTCAGTATAAATGCTATGATGCATGGTGCATGTAACTGCTTATCTTAGTGTCAGCTTTCACATGAAAAACTATTACACAAATTCCATCATTATCAGAATGACTCTGTATGCCAATTCAAACACCTGAGGAATAATTTTGTCACAGATTTTGATATGGCAAGGAACATTACCTTCAAAATAAGTGTCTTTTAACTCTCCATAACCTTAGAAAATTTGCCAACCTCTATATAAATTATTCTTTAATCTACATGGCCATGGTTAATCTCCCTGAGCTCAAGGTCTGTTGCTTGGATAGTGCCACTGTGTTGTTCACAGCCAAACCAAATTCCATTTACTAAAAACAATATTTTATGCAATGCTGTCTTCCCTCAATTTCCCCCACCTTTTTTTTTAACATAGTCAACACCATTCTCCTAATCCTCAAAGTTCAAAAATAATCATTGCTTTCCTGTATTTTCTAAAATCCAGTTAGTCCAAAAGCATAGTCAAAGGTTCCTCTCCAATTTATCACTTCTCCATTTTCATTGCCATTTCCTTAAACAAGTCCTTCACTAGTTTATGTGTAAACTTAAGTTCCACAGGAAAATATCCAAATCTTACTTTAAAAATTAAATCCTAATCCTGTCCAAGTTCCCATTCACAACCTAAAAATCTTAATCAACCTTTAAACTCAAGTATATGATGAATAATCCTTCAAAATTATAGTTAGCTCAAATAAAAATATATAGTAAAAATAATCAAACAAATGGATGCAAGTTAACATTATTTTAAAAGACAGTATAGTTATCCTCCCAACTTGTTGTGTTAAAATGTCAAACAGGGCAAAAACTGGAGAGAAATGAATAATATGGAATGAATAATATGGAAATGAATAATATGGAAGTTAGATAATAAGACACATATGTTTTTAATTCTTTCTGGAAGAAGATATAATAAAAATGAAAGAAGGGAGAAAGGAAATTAAGGATAACCAACTTTGTGAAGTGTTTATATACACTATAGTACTGTATGTGTGTATAATGTATGCAATATAGAATATGGCAATAATCTTTTAATTAGCCTTTCTACATGCTGGCACTTCTGTTCTACAATCTTTGTTGCATCATGAATGCATGATGAATCTACCAAAATAATACTCTGCACACATTATTCTCATGATCAGCATCCTTCATTGTTTCCTCATTGTCTGCAATGAAAATCCTCCTGCAAATAAAATGCACAAAACTTCATTTGGAACTTAAGGCTCTCAAAACTATCCTTAGGCCACCTTGCTTATTTTTTTTTTTCAGTTTTGACAAGTTGGACATAGTCTTTTTTTTTCTTTTCAGTGTAACAGTATTCATTGTTTATGCACCACACCCAATGCTCCATGCAATACGTGCCCTCCTTAATACCCACCACCTGGTTCCCCCAACCTCCCACCCCCCGCCCCTTCAAAACCCTCAGATTGTTTCTCAGAGTCCATAGTCTCTCATGGTTCACCTCCCCTTCCAATTTCCCTCAACTCCCTTCTCCTCTCCATCTCCCTATGTCCTCCATGTTATTTGTTATGCTCCACAAATAAGTGAAACCATATGATACTTGACTTTCTCTGTTTGACTTATTTCACTCGGCATAATCTCTTCCAGTTCCGTCCATGTTGCTACAAAAGTTGGGTATTCGTCCTTTCTGATGGAGGCATAATACTTCATAGTGTATATGGACCACATCTTCCTTATGCATTCGTCTGTTGAAGGGCATCTTGGTTCTTTCCACAGTTTGGCGACCGTGGCCATTGCTGCTATAAACATTGGGGTACAGATGGCCCCTCTTTTCACTACATCTGTATCTTTGGGGTAAATACCCAGTAGTGCAATTGCAGGGTCATAGGGAAGCTCTATTTTTAATTTCTTGAGGTATCTCCACACTGTTCTCCAAAGTGCCTGCACCAACTTGCATTCCCACCAACAGTGAAAGAGGGTTCCCCTTTCTCCACATCCTCTCCAACACACGTTGTTTCCTGTCTTGCTAATTTTGGCCATACTAACTGGTGTAAGGTGGTATCTCAATGTGGTTTTAATTTGAATCTCCCTGAAGGCTAATGGTGATGAACATTTTTTCATGTGTCTGATAGCCATTTGTATGTCTTCATTGGAGAAGTGTCTGTTCATGTCTTCAGCCCTTTGTTTCACATGATTATCTGTTTTGTGTGTGTTGAGTTTGAGAAGTTCTTTATAGATCCTGTACACCAGCATTTTGCCTGTACTGTCATTTGCAAATATCTTCTCCCACTCCGTGGGTTGCCTCTTTGTTTTGTTGACTGTTTCTTTTGCTGTGCAGAAGCTTTTTATCTTGATACTCCCAAAAATTCATTTTTGCTTTTGTTTCCATTGCCTTTGGAGACATATTTTGAAAGAAGTTGTTGTGGCCGATGTCAAAGAGGTTACTGCCTATGTTCTCCTCGAGGATTCTGATGGATTCCTGTCTCACATTGCGGTCTTTTATCTATTTCGAGTTTATCTTTGTGTATAGTGTAAGAGAATGGTCGAGTTTCATTCTTCTACACATAGCTGTCCAATTTTCCCAGCACCATTTATTGAAGACACTCTTTTATCCACTGTATATTTTTTCCTGCTTTGTCGAAGATTATTTGACTGTAGAGTTGAGGGTTCATATCTGGGCTCTCTACTCTTTTCCACTGGCCTGTGTGTCTGTTTTTATGCCAGTACCATGCGGTCTTGGTGATCACAGCTTTGTGGTAAAGCTTGAAATCAGGTAACGTGATGCCCCCAGTTTTGTTTTTCTTTTTCAATATTTCCATAGCAATTCGGAGTCTCATCTGATTCCATACAAATTTTAGGACTATTTGCTCCAGCTTGTTGAGAAATACTGGTGGAATTTTTATCAAAATGGCATTAAAGGAATAGATTGCTCTAGGCAGTATAGACATTTTAACAATGTTTATTCTTCCGATCCAAGAGCATGGAATGGTCTTCCATTTTTTGTGTCTTCTACAATTTCTTTCATGAGTGTTCTGTAGTTCCTTGAGTACAGATCCTTTACCTCCTTGGTTAGGTTTATTCCCAGCTATCTTATGGTTCTTGGTGCTATAGTAAATGGAATCGATTCTCTAATTTCCCTTTCTGTATTTTCATTGTTAGTGTGTAAGAAAGCCACTGATTTCTGGACATTGACTTTGTATCGTGCCACATTTCTGAATTGCTGTATGAGTTCTAGTAGTTTGGGGGTGGAGTCTTTTGGGTTTTCTATATAAAGTATCATGTCACCTGAGAAGAGAGAGAGTTTGACTTCTTCCTTGCCAGTTTGGATACCTTTTATTTCTCTTTGTTGTCTGATTGCTGTCTCTAGGACTTCTAATATTATGTTGAACACGAGTGGTGAGAGTGGGCATCCTTGTCGTGTTCCTTATCTCAGTGGGAAGGCTGCAAGCTTTTACCCATTGAGGATGATATTTGCTGTGGGTTTTTCATAGATAGATTTGATGAAGTTCAGGAATGTTTCCTCTATCCCTATACTTTGAAGCATTTTAATCAGGAACGGATGCTGGATTTTGTCGAATGCTTTTTCTACATCAATTGAGAGGACCATGTGGTTCTTCTCTCTTCTCTTATTGATTTGTTCTATCACATTGATTGATTTGCGAATGTTGAACCATCTTTGTAACTCAGGGATGAATCCCACCTGGTTGTGGTGGATAATCTTTTTAATGTGCTGTTGGATCCTGTGTGTTAGGATCTTGTTGAGAATCTTAGCATCCATATTCATCACTGATATTGGTCTGAAATTCTCCTTTTTGGTAGGGTCTTTGCCTGGTTTGGGGATCAGGGTAATGCTGGCTTCATAAAAAGTGTCTGGAAGTTTTCTTTCTGCTTCAACTTTTAGAAACAGTTTCAGGAGAATAGGTGTTATTTCTTCTTTGAAAGTTTGGGAGAATTCCCCAGGGAATCCGTCAGGTCCTGGGCTCTTGTTTTTTGGGAGGCTTTTGATCACTGCTTCAATCTCGTTACTAGATATCGGCCTATTCAGGTTGTCAATTACTTCCTGGTTCAATTTTGGGAGTTTATAGTTTTCCAGGAATGCATCCATTTCATCTTGGTTGCTTAACTTATTGGCATATAACTGTTGATAATAACTTCTGATGTTTGATTCTACTTCCTTGGTGTTAGTTGTGATCTCTCCCTTTTCATTCATAACTTTATTAATTTGAGCTTTCTTTCTTTTCCTTTGGATTAGTGTGGCCGATGGTTTATCGATCTTATTGATTCTTTCAAAAAACCAGCTTCTAGTTTCATTGATATGTTCTACTGTATCTCTGGTTTCTACCTCATTGATCTCTGCTCTAATCTTGATTATTTACCTTCTTACATGTGGAGTTGGTTTGACTTGTTGTTGATTCTCCAGTTCTTTAAGGTGTAGAGACAGCTGGTGTATTCTGGATTTTTCAGTTTTTCTGAGGGAGGCTTGGATGGCTATGTATTTCCCCCTCAGGACTGCCTTTGCTGTGTCCCATAGGTTTGGGACCAAAGTATCTTCATTCTCATTGGTTTCCATGAATTGTTTAAGTTCTTCTTTGATCTCCTGGTTGATCCAAGCGTTCTTAAGCAAGGTGGTCTTTAGCTTCCAGGTGTTTGAGTTCCTTCCAAACTTTTCCTTGTGGTTGAGCTCCAGTTTCAAAGCACTGTGATCTGAGAATATGCAGGGAATAATCTCAGTCTTTTGGTATCGGTAGAGTCCTGATTTGTGACCCAGTATGTGGTCTATTCTGGAGAAGATTCCATGTGCACTTGAGAAGAATGAATATTCTGTTGTTTTAGGGTGGAATGTTCTGTATATATCTATGAGGTCCATCTGGTCCAATGTGTCATTCAATGCTCTTGTTTCTTTATTGATTTTCTGCTTGGATGATATGTCTATTACTGAGAAAGGGGTGTTAAGATCTCCGACTATTAATGTATTCATATCAATATGACTCTTTATCTTGATTAATAGTTTTCTTCTGTAATTGGCTGCTCCCATATTGGGAGCATAGATATTTATAATTGTTAGATCATCTTGGTGGATAATCCCTTTACGAATGATGTAGTGTCCTTCTGTATCTGACTACAGTCTTTAGTTTAAAATCTAATTTATCTGATATGAGAATCGCTACCACGGCCTTCTTTTGAGGCCCATTGGCATGAAAGATGCTTCTCCATCCCTTCACTTTCAGTCTGGGCATATCCTTAGGTTCAAAATGGGTCTCTTGTAGACAACATATGGATGGGTCCTTTCGTTTTATGCCATCTGCAACCCTGTGTCATTTTATGGGCGCATTTAGGTCATTCACATTGAGAGTGATTATTGATAGTTACATTTTTATTGACATCGTGTTACCTTTGAAGTCTTTATTTCTGTACATTGTCTCCATATATTTCTGTTCAATGCTATTCTTAGGATTTTTCCTCTTTTATAGAACCCCCCCTTAATATTTCCTGCAGTGTCAGCTTGGTGGTCGCATAGTCTTTTAAGCCTTGCCAATCTTGTAAACTCTTTATCTCTCCATCCATTTTGAATGTCAGTCTTGCTGGATAAAGTATTCTTGGCAGCATGTTCTTCTCATTTAGTGCTCTGAATACATCTTGCCAGCTCTTTCTGGCTTGCCAGGTCTCTGTGGACAGGTCTGACGTTATTCTGATGGGCTTTCTTCTGTACATAAGGAGCTTCTTTGTCCTAGCTGCTTTCAAGAGATCCTGTCTACAATTATGATTCCTCATTCTTATTATCAGGTGTCTTGAGGATTTTCTAGATTCTATAATTTTGGCGGGGGGGGGGGGGGACTGTTCTGCCTCTAGTACATGAATCCTGGTTTCATTCACAAGATTGGGAAAATTTTCATGGACATATTGTTACACTATATCTTCTAGTCTTCTTTCTTTCTCCTCCCCCTCAGGAATTCCAATAATTCTGATGTTTGAACATTTCATGGAGTCATTTATTTCCCTAATTTTGTTTTCCTGGCTTCTAAGCTGTTTGTTCCAGGCTTCCTCTTGATCTTTCTCTCTGTTTGTCCTCAGATCACTAATTCTATCTTCTGTCTCAGTTACCCTAGCTTTTAGAGAATTTAGATTAGACTGGAACTCATTGAGAGCATTGTGAACATAATCCCTGGTGGCTTTCAGTTCTGCCCTAATCAATTCCATTTGGTCATCCATGGCTTTCTCCAACCTAGCTATTGCCTGGATAATTGTTAGCCTGAATTCCCTTTCTGACATATTGTCTATGTTGATAGCCATTAGCTCTGTTGCAGAAGGCCCAGCCTCTGAATTTTTTTTCTGTTGGGCATTCCTCCTCCTAGTCATTTTGGTGAGAGATGGCTGAATGGATGTAGCTGAATGTATCAACCGTGGTGCAGCCAAGGTGCACCCTGAAATGCTTCTGAGCAATCAAGAGTCCCCACCCAAACGAGAGAAAAAAGAAAGAGAGAAAAAAGGAGAGAGAGAGAGGGAGAGAGAAAGAGAGAGACAGGAAAAAAAAAAGAAAGATAAAATAGAAGGCCCAGCCCAAGTTAAGATTTATGAAGTATACAAACAAAAACAGACAAACAAAAAGACTGATAAAAGTAGATGACAAGAGAAATACATATATTTATATATATATACATATATATATATTTTATCAGTAGATGACAAGATATATATATAAAATATATACATATATATTAAAAAAGCAAAACAAAAAAAGAACCTCGTCAAAAAGAACCCCAAGTACGAGATTTATATACTACTAGTACAAACACAAATACAGAGAAACACTGGTGGAAGAAAAAGATGGGAGAGTGGTTATAAATTCTCAGTGTGGGTGAGGAAGTTTATTTTGATTCTTCCTGGATATATCTTGATATCTTTGTTAAAGGACTCAACTTTTGTAAGATAAAGGGGGATTAAAAATTGGTTTACCCTCAGGGGTAGCATTGATTGGGGAAATGGGATTACCTTGAAGTTTAACTCTATATGAATATTAAAGAACAAAAATTTAAAAAAAGAATAAACTCAACTAAACTAAACTGAAATTTAAAAAAATTTAAACTCTCCCTCTTCGCAGATGACATGATTCTTTATATGGAAAACCCGAAAGACTCCACCCCCAAACTACTAGAACTCATACAGCAATTCAGTAATGTGGCAGGATACAAAGTCAATGTCCAGAAATCAGTGGCTTTCTTATACACTAACAATGGAAATACAGAAAGGGAAATTAGAGAATCGATTCCATTTACTATAGCACCAAGAACCATAAGATAGCTGGGAATAAACCTAACCAAAGAGGTTAAGGATCTGTACTACAGATCAAGGAACTACAGAACACTCCTAAAAGAAATTAAAGAAGACACAAAAAGATGGAAGACCATTCCATGCTCTTGGATTGGAAGAATAAACATTGTTATAATGTCCATACTGCCCAGAGCAATCTATACTTTTAATGCCATTCCGATCAAAATTCCACCAGTATTTTTCAAAGAGCTGGAGCAAATAATCCTAAAATTTTTATGGAATCAGAAGAGACCCCGAATTGCTAAGGAAATGTTGAAAAACAAAAATAAAACTGGCGGCATCACGTTACCTGATTTCAAGCTTTACTACAAAGCTGTGATCACCAAGACAGCATGGTACTGGCATAAAAACAGACACATGGACCAGTGGAACAGAGTAGAGAGCCCAGATATGGACCCTCAACTCTATAGTCAAATCATCTTTGACAAAGCAGGAAAAAATATCCAGTGGAAAAAAGACAGTCTCTTCAATAAATGGTGCTGGGAAAACTGGACAGCTATTTGTAGAAGAATGAAACTCAACCATTCTCTTACACTGTACACAAAGATAAACTCGAAATGGATAAAGGACCTCAACGTGAGACAGGAATCCATCAGAATCCTCAAGGAGAACATAGGCAGAAACCTCTTTGATATCAGCCACAGCAACTTCTTTCAAAATATGTCTCCAAAGGCGAAGGAAACAAAAGCGAAAATGAACTTTTGGGGCTTCATCAAGATCAAAAGCTTCTGCACAGCAAAAGAAACAGTCAACAAAACAAAAAGGCAACCCACGGAATGGGAGAAGATATTTGCAAATGACAGTACAGACAAAAGGTTGATATCCAGGATCTATAAAGAACTCCTCAAACTCAACACACACCAAACAGACAATCATATTAAAAAATGGGCAGAAGATATGAACAGACACTTCTCCAATGAAGACATACAAATGGCTATCAGACACATGAAAAAATGTTCATCAGCACTAGCCATCAGGGAGATTCAAATCAAAACCACATTGAGATACCACCTTACACCAGTTAGAATGGCCAAAATTAGCAAGACAGGAAACACCCTGTGTTGGAGAGGATGTGGAGAAAGGGGAATCCTTTTACACTGTTGGTGGGAATGCAAACTGGTGCAGCCACTTTGGAGAACAGTGTGGAGATACCTCAAGAAATTAAAAATAGAGCTTCCCTATGACCCTGCAATTGCACTACTGGGTATTTACCCCAAAGATACAGATGTAGTGAAAAGAGGGGCCATCTGTACCCCAATGTTTATAGCAGCAATGGCCACGGTCGCCAAACTGTGGAAAGAACCAAGATGCCCTTCAACAGACGAATGCATAAGGAAGATGTGGTCCATATACACTATGAAGTATTATGCCTCCATCAGAAAGGACGAATACCCAACTTTTGTAGCAACATGGACAGGACTGGAAGAGATGATACTGAGTGAAATAAGTCAAGCAGAGAGAGTCAAGTATCATATGGTTTCACTTACTTGTGGAGCATAACAAATAACATGGAGGACAAGGGTAGATGGAGAGGAGAAGGGAGTTGAGGGAAATTGGAAGGGGATGTGAACCATGAGAGACTATGGACTCTGAGAAACAACCTGAGTGTTTTGAAGGGGCGAGGGGTAGGAGCTTGGGGGAACCAGATGGTGGGTATTAGGGAGGGCACAGATTGCATGGAGCACTGGGTGTGGTGAAAAAACAATGAATACTCTTATGCTGAAAATAAATAAAAGATTTAATTAAAAAATTTAAAAATAGAAAAGCAAAAGAAAAACACAGGTATGTATTAAAAAGTTCAGGTTAAAAGGTTATTATGGAATTTGATGTACTGGACATCTCACTATGATGGTAAATAGGTTAAAAAATTATCTATAGAAAATAAATCAGAATAGTGGGAGCGAATTAAAAATAAAAGTTGTATCTATGAAGTAGTAGTTGTTCTCTTGTCTTTTTTTTTTTCTTCCTTTTTGGCTTTCTGGGGAGGGGCCTGCCACATGGGTTTTCAGGCAGTGTTCCCTGAGTTAAGTCCTCCTGCCCCCAACAAGGGAGTGGGCTCTGAGGAAACTGGTTTTTCATGCTTTTGTTCTCTGGAGGTTTTTTTGTTTGTTTGTTCATTTGTTTTCTCTCTCCTTGACAGCTTTTGATGGTTTTTGGAGGTTTAGAGGAAAGCAAACTGCACCCAGACCTCCCTCTCAGAGAGAAGCTTCAGTCTGTTCCCCTCTGGGTGCTCCAGAGCACATAAATTCCCCCTTGGCCCCTGGCAGAGCATTTTCCCCGTCGCGGTCCCTGGGGATGCAGGAACTCCTGCTTGTACCCAAAACCACGACAGCGGCGGCTGTCTGGGCAGTTCCAGACCACCAGCGAGGTCCCAAGCAGTGAAAGCACACTGAGAATCTCCTGCTGGCCCGGGCTGGGAATGCTCAGGCTTTCCAGGTCCGAGAGCACCAGGCTGGTGCCTGCAGACACCTCTCTCAGGGGAGAGGGTGGGGCGCGACTCAGACTCTGGTAGTTTGGCCTGCGCGCATGGAGATTGCACAAGGCTGTGGTTTTGCCAGCTGGAGCCTACAGGCACCTCTCTCAGGGGGAGGTGTGGGACGCTACTCAGACTCTTATAGCACAGCACGGTGTATGGTTCTGCCTGCTGGTGAGGCTTCCAGCCCCTCAAGGGAGCCGCCACCCAGGCGCTCTCAGGTGTGCTTGTGGCTCAGGGACTAAGACCTGGTTTCTTCACCACACTCTCCCTGGCTCAGTGCCAGGGGTGGATGTCCTGGGTCCGGGGACTTAAGCCCCTGTCCCCAACCGCCCCAATTCCCACAACTTCCCCCCATGATCCTTTGCTCTTTTTGAGTGCTTTCAACCAGACTCCAAGTTAATGCTGGTCCCCAGTCACAGGGCACTCTCGTATTGGGGTATTACTTTCCAATCGGTCGCCTCTGGTGGCTACCTCCCCCTTTTGTTTATCTTCCAATATCAGTCCGATGTTCCCACTCCACTTTACCTGCCCACTGGCATCTTCTGCCCCCATAGAGATCCAGGAGTGTATAATTCTAATCTCTGGCTGATTTCATGGGTGATCAGAGTTCTTTGGTAGGTAATCAGCTCACTTTAGGGGAGAGGTTGAAATGGCGCCTCCTCCTATTTCCCCACCACCTTGTCTCCCCATCACTAGTTTTTGATGTAATGTTCAGTAATTTTTTTAAAGATAGAACCTCTATTGAGCATCTATGGTTTGAATAAAATATGTATATATCATAGAGATAAAATGGCCCATCATAATTGTTCCACACTGGGCCAAAATTGCCAGGCCTAAGTATCTTAGTCTCATTTAGTGTCTTACCCTCAGAAGAGTGGGAGTTGGCAAGGCAACTCTCTCAAACTGAAGCGATTTGTGGAAGGGTTGAGAACTATAGGCTGTTTGTCAACAGCAACTTGTGGAAGCCGGGCAACAAATCCCTCCTTTTTTTTTTTTTTTTTTTTTTTTTTAACAAATCCCTCCTTAAGGAAAGATCTTGGTAGCATCAATATCTAAGTTCATACCCTGTGCGGCTTGGATCCTTTTCTTCAAATCTATGCAGTTAACAACATCTCTAGAATCTAGTAGCCCAAATTTCTGGTGAAAACGTAGAAAAGGAAGGTTAATACTTATAGTCTCCTCCTTCTATTATCTATTTCAGATTCCCCTTACCCTTGACTAGCACTTCCTCAAGTTTTTGTGGCTTAACTCTTGGCCTGAACCCATCATTTATGAAGGGCCTGAGCCCCTTGGTTTCTATATTCCTTTCAGGATTGGGTAGCTGCATGTCTCATTAAATGTAATCATTGGTCATAAGAGTACAAATAGGAATGCAAGTGTATCATTGAGTGCCAAACATATTCCTCCCTTTCCCCATTTTTTTTAACTGGAGCTCTTTGTCCTTCTAATGTTCAGGGTCAATTACTCTTGCCAAAATGGTGATTTCACTTCTTGATTGCGGGTACCTATAAACAATAAGCCTAAATTACCCAGGCATTAACTACAGCTTATAATTCCATATAATTCCATATGTGTCTCCTGGTGAAAATGTTCTTACCATTTTGTGCAATCAAATTTGGTATTATGGATCAATTATTCATCATTCTACAGATAATGTTGTTGCCCAAGGACCTGCGACAGGAAAGGCATGCTAAAAGTTCTTCAAAAGACATGTAATTTTCTGATGCAGATGATATGGCCTTGCTCATGAATCCAAGAATCTATGTTGCAATTCTTCCACTGAAACTTGCCATAAATACAACATAGCACTGACACCTCAGATACCATAAGGTTTTCCAGATGGTGTGGCCTCAGAAACAGGGCTGCTGGCACTGTAGCCTATACCTGTTGCAGATACCCTTCCTGTATGGATCCTTTCACATTATGCAGGTCATGGGTCACAGAAATATTCTCATGTGTGAAATATACTATTTCTGGGATGTGAAAAGACCTAGAGGCATTGTGCTTTCTTCTTTGTATTAGGAGATAAGAGATGAGATATTTTGTCCTATACTTTGGAAGGATGTCCTGGGCATGCCTCTGGCAGCAGGAAACTTAAGAATTTCTCTGATTTAGTGAGTCTTTAAAACTTCACAGAATTTATCTCCCACCCTCTTAAGCTCATGTACCTTACCCAGACCTTAAATGTGGTATCTACTTCTTGCTTACGTGGCCTAACTGGATGTTATCAATATAATAGTCCACATCTCTTCAGGCAATATTTTGACAGAGTGAGGCAAAAGTGCTAAGTACATACTCTTGTTCTTTCCATAAATAAAAACAATTTCTGGGGCACCCAACTAGCTCAGTCAGTAGAGCATGTGACTCTTAATCTTGAGGTCATAAGTGCAAGGCCCACATAGGACTTACTTAAAAAAAAAATAAAATAATTTCTGATTCTCTTTTCTTTTCTGATACAGAGAATAATAAATTTGCAAAATCAATTTGCCTTAGGGCATATAATCTGTTAAGCAAAGATACAACCTGTGGCTACAGTTACTACTACTTTATTTATCTTTATTTTTTATTTTATTAACATATAATGTATTATTTACTTCAGGCATACAGGTCTGTGAATCATCAGTCTTATAAAATTCGTAGCAGTCACCATAGCCCATACTCTCCCCAATTTCCATAACCCAGCCGCCCCATCCATCTAACCCTTCTTCCCTCCAGCAACACTCAGTTTGTTTCTCTTACGGTTTGTCTCCATCTCTGGTCCCACCAACTTGGTTACATTTATAATAGTGTATTGTCATCCTCCAGTATCCATCTAATTTATTCGGGGTCCAAACTGGAAATAAATGGAGACATGATTGGGAATATCACTCTCCTACATCATTTTTTAATTAATTTATTTATTTTAATAAACATATACTGTATTTTTATCCCCAGGGGTACAGGTCTGTGAATCGCCAGGTTTACACACTTCACAGCACTCATCATAGCCCATACCCTCCCCAATGTCCATATCCCCACCACCCTCTCCTGTCCCCCCTCCCCCCTAGCAACCCTCAGTCTGTTTTTTGAGATTGAGTCTTTTACGGTTTGTCTCCCTCCCGATCCCATCTTCTTTCAATTTTTTCTTTTCCTACCTCCCCCCAATACCCCCACATTGCATCTCCACTTCCTCATATCAAAGAGATCATATGATAGTTGTCTTTCTCCAATTGACTTATTTCGCTAAGCACGATACCCTCTAGTTCCATCCACGTCGTCGCAAATGGCAAGATTTCATTTCTTTTGATGGCTGCATAGTATTCCATTGTGTATATATACCACATCTTCTTTATCCATTCATCTGTTGATGGATATCTAGGCTCTTTCCACAGTTTGGCTATTGTGCACATTGCTGTTGTAAACATTTGGGTGCACATGCCCCTTCGGAGCACCACGTTTGTATCTTTAGGATATATACACAGAAGTGCAATTGCTGGGTCATAGGGTAGCTCTATTTTCAGTTTTTTGAGGAACTTCCACACTGTTTTCCAGAGTGGTTGCACCACCTTGCATTCCCACCAACAATGTAGGAGGGTTCCCCTCTCTCCACATCCTCGCCAGTATCTGTCATTTCTTGACTTGTCAATATTAGCCATTCTGACTGGTGTGAGGTGGTATCTGATGGTTTTGATTTGTATTTCCCTGATGCCGAGTGATGTGGAGAACTTTTTCATGTGTCTGTTGGCCATCTGGATGTCTTCTTTGCAGAAATGTCTGGTCATGTCCTCTGTCCATTTCTTGATTGGATTATTTGTTCTTTGGGTGTTGAGTTTGCTAAGCTCTTTATAGATTTTGGATACTAGCCCTTTATCTGATATGTCGTTTGCAAATATCTTCTCCCATTCTGTCAATTGTCTTTGGTTTTGTTAACTGTTTCCTTTGCTGTGCAAAAGCTTTTGATCTTGATGAAATCCCAATAGTTCACTTTTCCCCTTGCTTCTGTTGCCTTTGGTGATGTTCCTAGGAAGAAGTTGCTGCGGTTGAGGTCAAAGAGGTTGCTGCCTGCATTCTCCTCAAGGATTTTGATGGATTACTTGCTCACATTGAGGTCTTCATCCATTTTGAGTCTATTTTCGTGTGTGGTGTAAGGAAATAGTCCAATTTCATTTTTCTGCATGTGGCTGTCCGATTTTCCCAGCACCATTTGTTGAAGAGGCTGTCTTTTTTCCATTGGATATTCTTTCCTGCTTTGTCGAAGATTAGTTGACCATAGAGTTGAGGGTCTATTTCTGGGCTCTCTATTCTGTTCCATTGGTCTATATGTCTGTTTTTGTGCCAGTACCACACTGTCTTGATGATGACAGCTTTGTAATAGAGCTCGAAGTCTGGAATTGTGATGCCACCAACTTTGGCTTTCTTTTTCAATATTCCTTTTGCTATTCGAGGTCTTTTCTGGTTCCATATGAATTTTAGGATTATTTGTTCTATTTCTTAAAAAAAATGGATGGGATTTTGATAGGGATTGCATTAAATGTGTAGATTGCTTTAGGTAGAATAGACATTTTCACATTTGTTCTTCCAATCCATGAGCATGGGACATTTTTCCATTTCTTTGTGTCTTCCTCAATTTCTTTCATGAGTACTTTATAGTTTTCTGAGTATTGATTCTTTGCCTCTTTGGTTAGATTTATTCCTAGATATCTTGTGGTTTTGGGTGCGATTGTAAAGGGGACTGACTCCTCAATTTCTCTTTCTTCTGTCTTGTTGTTAGTGTAAAGAAATGCAACTGATTTCTGTGCATTGACTTTATATCCTGACATTTTACTGAATTTCTGTACAAGTTCTAGCAGTTTTGGAGTGGAGCCTTTTGAGTTTTCCACATATAGTATCATATCATCTGCAAAGAGTGATAGTTTGACTTCTTCTTTGCCAATTTGGATGCCTTTAATTTCTTTTTGTTGTCTGATTGCTGAGGCTAGGACTTCTAGTACTATGTTGAACAGCAGTGGTGATAACGGACATCCCTGCCGTGTTCCTGACCTTAGCGGAAAAGCTTTCAGTTTTTCTCCATTGAGAATGATATTTGCGGTGGGTTTTTCATAGATGGCTTTGATAATATTGAGGTATGTGCCTTCTATCCCTACACTTTGAAGAGTTTTAATCAGAAAGGGATGCTGCACTTTGTCAAATGCTTTTTCAGCATCTATTGAGAGTATCATATGGTCCTTACTCTTTCTTTTAGTAATGTATTGTATCACATTGATGGATTTGTGGATGTTGAACCAACCTTGCAGCCCTGGAATAAATCCCACTTGGTCGTGGTGAATAATCCTTTTAATGTACTGTTGGATCCTATTGGCCAGTATTTTGGTGAGAATTTTCGCATCTGTGTTCATCAAGGATATGGGTCTGTAATTCTCTTTTTTGGTGGGATCCTTGTCTGGTTTTGGGATCAAGGTGATGCTGGCCTCATAGAATGAGTTTGGAAGTTTTCCTTCCATTTCTATTTTTTGGAACAGTTTCAGGAGAATAGGAATTAATTCTTCTTTAAATGTTTGGTAGAATACCCCTGGGAAGGCGTCTGGTCCTGGACTTTTGTTTGTTTGGAGATTTTTGATGACTGTTTCAATCTCCTTACTGGTTATGGGTCTGTTCAGGCTTTCTATTTCTTCCTGGTTCAGTTGTGGTAGTTTATATGTCTCTAGAAATGTATCCAGTTCTTCCAGATTGTCAAATTTGTTGGCATAGAGTTCTTCATAGTATGTTCTTATAATTGTCTGTATTTCTTTAGTGTTGGTTGTGATCTCTCCTCTTTCATTCATGATTTTATTTATTTGCGTCCTTTCTCTTTTCTTTTTGATAAGTCTGGCCAGGGGCTTATCAATCTTATTAATTCTTTCAAAGAACCAGCTCCTAGTTTTGTTGATTTGTTCTATTGTTTTTTTAGTTTCTATTTCATTGATTTCTGCTCTGATCTTTATGATTTCTCTTCTCCTGCTGGGTTTAGGCTTTCTTTGTTGTTCTTTCTCCAGCTCCTTTAGGTGTAGGGTTAGGTTGTGTATTTGAGACCTTTCTTGTTTCTTGAGAAAGGCTTGTACTGCTATATATTTTCCTCTCAGGACTGCCTCTGTTGTGTCCCACAGATTTTGAACCGTTGTGTTTTCATTATCATTTGTTTCCAGGAATTTTTTCAGTTCTTCTTTCATTTCCTGGTTGACCCATTCATTTTTTAGAAGGATGCTGTTTAGTCTCCATGTATTTGCGTTCTTTCCAAATTTCCTCTTGTGATTGAGTTCTAGCTTCAGAGCATTGTGGTCTGTAATATGCAGGGAATGATCCCAATCTTTTGATACCGGTTGAGACCTGATTTATGACCCAGGATGTGGTCTATTCTGGAGAATGTTCCATGTGCACTAGAGAAGAATGTATATTCTGTTGCTTTGGGATGGAATGTTCTGAATATATCTGTGATGTCCATCTGGTCCAGTGGGTCATTTAAGGCCTTTATTTCCTTGTTGATCTTTTGCTTAGATGATCTGTCCTTTTCAGTGAGGGGAGTGTTAAAGTCCCCTGCTATTATTGTATTGCTGTTGATTATTTCTTTGATTTTGTTATTAATTGGTTTATAGAGTTGGCTGCTCCAGTGTTAGGGGCATAGATATTTAAGATTGTTAGGTCTTCTTGTTGGACAGACCCTTTGAGTATGATATAGTGTCCTTCCTCATCTCTTATTATGGTCTTTGGCTTAAAATCTAATTGATCTGATATAAGGATTGCCACCCCAGCTTTCTTCCGATGTCCATTAGCATGGTACATTGTTTTCCACCCCCTCACTTTAAATCTGAAGGTGTCTTCGGGTCTAAAATGAGTTTCTTGTAGGCAGCATATTGATGGGATTTGTTTTTTATCCATTCTGATACCCTGTGTCTTTTGATTGGCACATTTAGCCCATTAACATTCAGGGTAACTCTTGAGAGATATGAATTTATTGCCAGTGTATTGCCTATAAGGTGACTGTTACTGTATATTGTCTCTGTTTCTTTCTGGTCTACTACTTTTAGGGTCTCTCTTTGCTTAGAGTACCCCTTTCAATATCTCCTGTAGAGCTGGTTTGGTGTTTGCAAATTCTTTCAGCTTTTGTTTGTCCTGGAAGCTGGGTCCTGACGGACCCAGGCCTCGCAGCCTGCAAGTCACTGAGGAGGAGTGACGGTTATGAAACTGGCAGCCTCTGCCCGTTACGCCGCCGCAGCCGCCACCGGCTTCCCCTCCTCGCCGGGTCCGCATGCACCGCCCTCAGCCATGTTTTTATCTGATCCTCTGAAGAGGCTCCAAGCCTCCAGGGAACAAAAACCACAGAGGATGAGCTTCCACTGAACCCATCCCCCTGAGGAGGGGTGAGGCAACTCCACCAGGCAAAGACTCATGGGAAGCAGCACAGCAGGCCCCTCCTGAAGAAGACAGACTGGAAAAATAGGTGCACTACAGCTTTATGGATACAAGACTGTAAAACTCCAGCTCCAGAGGAAAATCTTATATTGAGCTACAGATGTTATCTCATGACTCACTTATCTTTCAGTCTAAAATTTTCCATATCCTTTTTTTTCTCCATTTCAAGTAGATTCTTATCTTACCAAGTTATGTTCCTTTAAAGCTTTTATTTTTTACATCTTCATTTTATAGACATGTGCTTCATTTTAATCCTATTTTCATTCTTTTTGATTAGATGACAGATAATAGATAAATAGATAGATAGATAGATAAATTATCAATAGATAGATGTTAGATGCAGAGTCATCTAACAAACAAACCAAAATTTGAAAATGAACTAGTGGATTACTCTGCTTTGTCCACCCTGTGAGATTATAGTTTCCCTCCCCTTTTTTTTTAATGTTTTATTTCTTTTCATCGTAACAGTATTCATTGTTTTTGCACCACACCCAGTGCTCCATGCCATCCATGCCCTCCCTAGTACCCACTACCTGGTTCCCCCAACATCCCACCCCCTGCCCCTTCGAAACCCTCAGGTTGTTTTTCAGAGTCCATAGTCTCTCATGGTTCACATCCCCTTCCAATTTCCCTCAACTCCCTTCTCCTCTCCATCTCCCTATGTCCTCCATGTTATTTGTTATGCTCCACAAATAAGTGAAACTATATGATAGTTGACTCTCTCTGCTTGACTTATTTCACTCAGCATAATCTCTTCCAGTCCCGTCCATGTTGCTACAAAAGTATTCGTCCTTTCTGATGGAGGCATAGTACTCCATAGTGTATATGGAACACATCTTCTGTATCCATTCATCCGTTGAAGGGCATCTTGGTTCTTTCCACAGTTTGGCGACAGTGGCCATTGCTGCTATAAACATTGGGGTACAGATGGCCCTTCTTTTCACTACATCTGTATCCTTGGGGTAAATACCCAGTAGTGCAATTGCAGGGTCATAGGGAAGCTCTATTTTTAATTTCTTGAGGTATCTCCACACTGTTCTCCAAAGTGGCTGCACCAACTTGCATTCCCACCAACAGTGAAAGAGGGTTCCCCTTTCTCCACATCCTCTCCAACACACGTTGTTTCCTGTCTTGCTAATTTTGGCCATACTAACTGGTGTAAGGTGGTATCTCAATGTGGTTTTGATTTGAATCTCCCTGATGGCTAGTGCTGATGAACATTTTTTCATGTGTCTGATAGCTATTTGTATGTCTTCATTGGAGAAGTGTCTGTTCATATCTTCCGCCCATTTTTTAATGTGATTGTCTGTTTTGTGTGTGTTGAGTTTGAGGAGTTCTTTATAGATCCTGGATATCAACCTTTTGTCTGTACTGGCATTTGCAAATATCTTCTCCCATTCCGTGGGTTGCCTCTCTGTTTTGTTGACTGTTTCCTTGGCTGTGCAGAAGCTTTTTATCTTGATGAAATCCCAAAAGGTCATTTTCGCTTTTGTTTCCTTCACCTTTGGAAACATTTCTTGAAAGCAGTTGCTGTGGCTGATATCAAAGAGGTTACTACCTATGTTCTCCTCTAGGATTCTGATGGATTCCTGTCTCACGTTGAGGTCTTTTATCCATTTCGAGTTTATCTTTGTGTACGGTGTAAGAGAATGGTCGAGTTTCATTCTTCTACATATAGCTGTCCAGTTTTCCCAGCACCATTTATTGAAGAGACTGTCTTTTTTTTCACTGGATATTTTTTCCTGTTTTGTTGAAGATTATTTGACCATGGAGTTGAGGGTCCATATCTAGGCTCTCTACTCTGTTCCACTGGTCTATGTGTCTGTTCTTATGCCAGTACCATGCTGTCTTGGTGATCACAGCTTTGTAGTAAAGCTTGAAATCAGGTAACGTGATGCTGCCAGTTTTGTTTTTGTTTTTCAACATTTCCTTCACAATTCGGGGTCTCTTCTGATTCCATACGAATTTTAGGATTATTTGCTCCAGCTCCTTGAAAAATACCAGTGGAATTTTGATTGGAATAGCATTAAAAGTATAGATTGCTCTAGGCAGTATAGACATTTTAACAATGTTTATTCTTGTGATCCAAGAGCATGGAATGGTCTTCCATCTTTTTGTGTCTTCTTCAATTTCTTTCATGAGTGTTCTGTAGTTCCTCGAGTACAGATCCTTTAACTCTTTGGTTAGGTTTATTCCCAGGTATCTTATGTTTCTTGGTGCTATAGTAAATGGAATCGATTCTCTAATTTGCCTTTCTGTATTTTCATTGTTAGTGTATAAGAAAGCCACTGATTTCTGGACATTGACTTTGTATCGTGCCACATTTCTGAATTGCTGTATGAGTTCTAGTAGTTTGGGGGTGGAGTCTTTTGGGTTTTCCATATAAAGAATCATGTCATCTGTGAAGAGAGAGAGTTTGACTTCTTCCTTGCCAATTTGGATACCTTTTATTTCTCTTTGTTGTCTGATTGCTGTTGCTAGGACTTCTAATACTATGCTGAACAAGAGTGGTGAGAGTGGGCATCCTTGTCATGTTCCTGATCTCAATGGGAAGGCTGCAAGCTTTTTCCCATTGAGGATGATATTTGCTGTGGGTCTTTCATAGATAGATTTGATGAAGTTCAGGAATGTTCCCTCTATCCCTATACTTTGAAGCGTTTTAATCAGGAACGGATGCTGGATTTTGTCAAAAGCTTTTTCTACATCAATTGAGAGGACCATGTGGTTCTTCTCTCTTCTCTTATTGATTTGTTCTATCACATTGATTGATTTGCGAATGTTGAACCATCCTTGTAACCCAGGGATGAACCCCACCTGGTTGTGGTGGATAATCTTTTTAATGTGCTGTTGGATCCTGTGTGCTAGGATCTTGTCGAGAATCTTAGCATCTATATTCATCAGGGATATTGGTCTGAAATTCTCCTTTTTGGTAGGATCTTTGCCTGGTTTGGGGATCAGGGTAATGCTGGCTTCATAAAAAGAGTCTGGGAGTTTTCCTTCTGCTTCAATTGTTAGAAACAGCTTCAGGAGAATAGGTGTTATTTCTTCTTTGAAAGTTTGGGAGAATTCCCCAGGGAATCCGTCAGATCCTGGGATCTTGTTTTTTGGGAGGTTTTTGATCACTGCTTCAATCTCATTACTAGATATCGGTCTATTCAGGGTGTCAATTTCTTCCTGGTTCAATTTTGGGAGTTTATAGTTTTCCAGGAATGCATCCATTTCATCTAGGTTGCTTAGCTTATTGTCATATACCTGTTGATAATAACTTCTGATGATTGTTTCTATTCCCTTGGTGTTAGTTGTGATCTCTCCCTTTTCATTCATAATTTTATTGATTTGGGCTTTCTCTATTTTCTTTTGGATTATTGTGGCCAATGGTTTATTGATCTTATTGATTCTTTCAAAAAACCAGCTTCTAGTTTCATTGATATGTTCTACTGTATCTCTAGTTTCTACCTTATTGATCTCTGCTCTAATCTTGATTATTTCCCTTCTTATGTGTGGAGTTGGTTTGATTTGTTGTTGATTCTCCAGTTCTTTAAGGTGTAGAGACAGCTGGTGTATTCTGGATTTTTCAATTTTTTTGAGGGAGGCTTGGATGGCTATGTATTTCCCCCTTAGGACCGCCTTTGCTGTATCCCATAGGTTTTTGGACCAAAGTGTCTTCATTCTCATTGGTTTCCATGAATTGTTTAAGTTCTTCTTTGATCTCCTTGTTGATCCAAGCAATCTTAAGGAAGGTGGTCTTTAGCTTCCAGGTGTTTGAGTTCCTTCCAAACTTTTCCTTGTGGTTGAGCTCCAGTTTCAAAGCACTGTGATCTGAGAATATGCAGGGAATAATCTCAGTCTTTTGGTATCGGTTGAGCCCTGATTTGTGACCCAGTATATGGCCTATTCTTCCCTCCCCTTTTTTATTGTTTTGTTTCATTTTGGTTTTGTTTGCTTTTCTCTGGTGACTTCTGAGCAATTCAGATTTTTCTAACTTGTATTTTGTTTGGATCATGGTTGACATTTTGGACTCTGCTTATTTGATCACACACCCTTTTCTGGACAAAATGGCTAGAAGGAGGAATGCACAATAAAAGAAAGACCAGAGGCAATGTTCTCTGTTTCAGAGCTAATCTATGTGGATAAAGTAAGATGTCAGAGATTGAATTCAGGATAGCAATTATAAAGTTAACCACTAGGTTTAGAAAACGCATAAATTATAATACATAATATATTTCATATATATAGCATATATATTATAATTATATATATTATATGTTATAATCAATTTCAATACAGAATATAATACAGAATCTCTAATGGTGGAAATGAAATCGAATCAGGCTGAACATAGACTGCTATGGATATGATGCAGTCTAAATTAGATGCTTTAACAGTCAGGGGCAATGAGGCAGAAGAGAGAATAAGTGATCTAGAGGACAGGCTGAAAAGGGAGGAAGTTGAGGAAAAGAAAGAAAGACAACCAACAGCCCATGAAGAAAGGTTTTAAGCAATTAATGAAGCTATGAAATGAGCTAATGTCAGAATTACTGGGGTGCCTGAGAGAGTGGGGAGAGAGAAAAGGTCAGAAGGTATATTTGTGCAAATAATAGCTGAGAACTTCCCTAATCTGGGGAAGGAAACAAGCATTTGTGTCCAAGAGGCAAAGAAGACTCCTCCCAAAACTGATAAAAATAGATCAACACCCTGACATATAATGGTGAAGCTTGCAAACCTTAAAGAAAATGAAGCAATCCTGAGAATAGCTAGTTCTTTATGTGCAGAGGGAGGAACATCAGAATAACATCAGGCATATCCACAGAAACAAGGCAGACAAGAAAGGGCTAGCAAGATATATTTAGGGTACTAAATGAGAACATGCAGCCAAGAATACTTTATCCAACAAAGCTGTCACACAGAATGGAAGGAGAGGTAAATGACATCCAGGACAGACAGAAACTGAAAGAATATGAGACCACCAAACCGGCAAGAAATATTAAGGGGAATACAGTAAGTGAAGAAAGAGCCCAAGAATAACATAGACCAGAAAATAACAGAGACAATCTACAAAACAGGGATTCTGAGGCAATACAATGGCAATAAACCCATATCTTTCAATAGTTACTCTGAATGTAAACGGGCTGAATGCTCCAACCAAGAAACACAAGGTATCAGATTGGATAAAAAAGCAAGAACTATCCATATCCTGCCTACAAGAGACTCATTTTATACCTAAAGACACTTACATACTTAAAGTGACAAGATGGAGAACACTTTACCATGGTTACAGACTTCAAAAGAAAGCTGGGGTAGCAATTCTCATTTCAGACAAATTAGATTTTAAATGAAAGACTATGGTAAGAGATGTAGAGGACATTATATCACACTTAAAGGGTCTAGCCAACAAGAAGATCTAATAATTGTAAATATATGGGCCCCCAATGTGGGAGCAACCAGTTATATAAACCAATTAATAACCAAAGTAAAGGAACATATTGATAATAATACATTAATAGTAGAAGACTTCAACACCCCAATCTCAGCAATGGACAGATCATCTAAGCAGAAGATCAACAAAGAAACAAGGACTTTGAATGACACATTAGACCAGATGGACTTCACAGATACGTACAGAATATTCCATCGTAAAACAAGAGATTACGCATTCTTTTCAAGTTCACATGGAACTTTCTCCAGAATAGATCACATACTGGGTCACAAATCAGATCTCAACTTACACCAATAGATTATGATTATTCCTTGCATATTTTCAGACCACAATGCTTTGAAACTGGAACACAGTCACAAGAAGGATTTGGAAAGAACTCAAACACTTGGAGGTTAAAGAGCGTTCTGCTAAAGAACGAATGGGTCAACCAGAAATTTAAAAAAAAAAAAAAGAACTTAAACAATTCATGGAAACTAATGAGAATGAAAACACTTTTGTTCAAAACCTGTGGGATACAGCAAAGTTGTTCTTAAGAGGAAAGTACATCACAACACAAGCCTCTCTTAAAAAAATTAGAAAAATCACAAATGCACAAGCTGATCTTACACCTAAAGGACCTGGAGAAAAAACAGCAAATAAAGCCTAAACCAAGCAGAAGAGAAATAATAAAGATTAGAGAAGAAATCAATGAAATAAAACCCAGAAAAACAATAGAACAGACCACAAAAGTAGAAGCTAGTTCTTTGAAAGAACTAAGATTGATAACCCTCTAGCCAGACTTACCTAAAAGAGATAGGACCCAAATTAACAAAATCATGAATGAAAGGGAAACGATCACAACTAATATCAAGGAAATACAGACAATACATATTATGAGCAATCATATGCCTACAAGTTAGGCAATCTGGAAGAAATGGATGCCTTCCTGGAAACTTATAAACAATCAAGACTGAAACAGGAAGAGGTAGACAAATGAACAGACCAATAACCAACAGGGAAATTGAAGAAATAATCAAAACCTCACAAAAAAACAAGAGTCCAGGGTCAGTTGTTTGCCAGGAAAATTCTACCAAACATTTAAAGAAGAAATCACACCTATTCTACTGAAGCTTGTCCAAAAAATAGAAATGGAAGGAAAACTTCCAAACTACTTCTATGAGGCCAGCATTACCCTGATCCCAAAACCAAAGACTTCATCAAAAAGGAGAATTACAGACCAATATCCCGGATCAATATGGATGCCAAATACTCAACAACAATGTAGTCAATAGGATCCAACAGTACATTAAAAGAATTATTTGCTGTGACCAGGTGGAATTTAATTCTGGGATGGTGGTTCAACATTCAGAAATCAACCAACATGATAGAGCACATTAATAAAAGACAAGACAAGCACCATGTGATTTTCTAAATTGATTCAGAAAAAGCATTTGACAAAACACAGCATCATTTTCTGATTAAAACACTTCAAATTATAGGAGTAGAGGAAACATAACTCAATATCATAAAAAGCCATCTATGAAAAGCCCAGTTAATATCATTCTCAATGGGGAAGACCTGAGAGCTTCCCCCTTAAGGTCAGGAACACAGGAGGGATGCCCACTATCACCATTATTGTTCAACATTGTACTAGAAGTCATAGCCTCAGCAATCATAAAACAAAAAGAAATAGAAAGCATTCAAATTGGCAAGGAAGAAATCAAACTTTCTCTCTTCACAGATGTGATACTTTATGTGGAAAACCCAAAAGAGTCCAACCCCAACTTACTAGAGCTCATACAGCAATTCACCAATGTAGAGGGATACAAAATCAATGCACAGAAATCAGTTGCATTTCTATACACAAACAATGTGACTGAAGAAAGAGAAATCAAGGAATTTATTCCATTTACAGCAGCATAAAAAACCATAAGATACCTAGAATTAAACCTAATCAAAGAGGTAAAGGATGTATACTCTAGAAACTACAGAATGTTTATGAAAGAAATTAAGGAAGACACAAAGAGAAGAGCATCCCATGCACATAGATTGAAAGAATAAACATTATGAAAATGTCTATACTCCCAGAGCATTTCTACACTTTTTAAAGAAAGATTTTATTTATTTATTTGACAGACAGAGATCACAAGTAGGCAGAGAGGGAAGCAGAGAGAGAGGGGGGAAAGCAGGCTCATCACTGAGCAGAGAGCCTGATGCGGGGCTCAATCCCAGGACCCAGAGATCATGACCTGAGCTGAAAGCAGAGGCTTTAACCCACTGAGCCACCCAGATGCCTCGCATTTCTACACTTTTAATGCAATCCCTATCATTGACATTTTTTTTTTTTTGCAAAGCTGGAACAAACAATCTTAAAATTTGTATGGCACCAGAAAAAAAAAACCGAATCACCAGGGTATTGTTGAAAAAGAAAACCAAAGCTGGGGGCATCATGATGCCTGACTTCAAGCTATATTATAAAGATGTGATCATCAAGACAACAATGTATTGGCACAAAAACAGATACATAGATCAATGGAACAGAACAGAGAGCTCAGAAATGGACCCTTAAGTCAATGATCAGCTAGTCTTCAACAGAGTAGGAAAGAATATTTAGTGGGAAAAAGACAGTCTCTTCAATAAATTGTGCTGTGAAAATTGGACAGTTACATGCTGAGAATGAAGCTGGACCATTCTCTTACACCATACGCAAAGGTAAACTCAAAATGGATGAAAGACCTCAATTTGAGATAGTATTCTATCAAAATCCAGAGGAGAACATAGACAGTAACATATGCAGTAACCTCTTCAACATTGGCCACAGCAATTTCTTGCAAGACGTGTCTCTAAAGGCAAAATGAACAAAAACAAAAATGAACTATTGGGACTTCATCAAGATAAGACACTTCTGCACAGCAAAGGAAACAGCAAAACTAAAAGGCAACCTACAGAATGAAAGCAGATATTTATAAATGACATAACAGATAAAGGGCTAGTATTGAAGATCTATAAAGAACTTATCAAACTCAACATCCAAAGAACAAATAATCCAGTCAAGAAATGGGCAGAAGACATGAACAGACACTTCTCTAAAGAAGACATACAAATGGCTAACAGGTGCATGAAAAAAATATTCTATGTCAGTTGAAATACAAATCAAAACCTCTATGAGATACCACCTTACAGCACTTAGAATGGCAAAAATTAACAAAACAGGAAACAACAAATTTTGGCAAGGATGTGGAGAAAGGGGAATCTTCTTACACTGTTTGCTGGAATGCAAACTGGTACAGTCATTCTGGAAAACAGTATGGATGTTCCTCAAATATTTCAAAATAGAGGTACCCTATGGCCCTACGGTTGCACTACTGAGTATTTACCCCAAAGGTACAGATGTAGTGAAAAGAAGGGCCACATACACCCCAACGTTCATAGCAGCAATGTCCACAATAGCCAAACTGTGGAAGAAAGTGAGATGCCCTTCAACAGATGAAAGGATAAAGATGTGGTTCTTATATACAATGGAATATTTCTCAGCCATCAGAAAGGATGAATACTTATGATTTGCATCAATATGGATGGAACTGGAGGGGATCATGCTAAGTGAAATAAGTCAAGCAGAGAAAGAAAATTATATGGTTTCTCTCATATGTGGAACATAACAAATAGAGGGGAAGACCAAGGGCAAGGAAGGGAAAACTGAATGGGAAGAAATCAGAGAGGGAGAGAGAGACTATGGAGTCCAGGAAACAAACAGGGTTACAGAAGGGAGGAGGGTGGGGTTATGGATACTAAGGAGGGAACGTGTTGTGATGAGCACTGGTTATATGCAAATAATGAATCATTGAACACTACATCAAAAACTAATGATGTGGTATATGTTGGCTAACTGAACATAATAAAAAAATAAAATATAAAATAAAAACCTCCAAACTTTGGGGGGAAAATAACATTTAAAAAGAAAGGAGAGCACCCTACAACCCAGCCATTGCACTACTGGGTATTTACCCCAAAGATACAGTTGTAGTGAAACTAAGGGGCACCTGCACCCTAATTTTCATAGTAGCCATATCCACGACAGCCAAACTGTGGAAGGAGTTGAGATGACCTGCAAAAGATGAATGGATAAAGATGATGTGGTTCAGATATACAAAAGAATATTCCTCAGCTATCCAAAAGGATGAATACCTACCATTTACATCGACATGGATGGAACTGGAGGGTGTCATGCTAAGTGAAATAAGTCAATCAGAGAAAGAAAATTATCATACGGTTTCATTCATATGTGGAATATAAGGAATAACACAGAGGACGATAGGGAAAGGGAGGGAAAACCAAACAGAAAGAAATCAGGGAGAGAAATCATGAGAGATATCTAACTCAGGGAAACCAACTGAGGGTTGGAAAGGGAGGTGGGAGAGAGGATGGGGTGTCCACTAGGTGATGGGCATTAAGGAGGACACACAATGTGATGCACACTGGGTGTTATATGCAGCTAATGAATCTTTGAATATTACAACAAAACTAATGATGTATTTATTATATGTTGGACAATTGAATTTAAATTTTAAAAATTAGGAAAAACTGCTTGTATCTTCATGAAACAAGGAAAAAAGACTACTTTGAAATAAGTATTGTTACTCAGGCTTCTTTTGACATCCATTTGCATGATAGATGTCTCTCCACGCTCTCACTTTCAATCTGCAGTTATCTTTAAGTCTAAAGTTAGTCTCTTGCAGGCAGCATATAAATGGGTGTGGCTTTTTTAATCCATCTGTCACAATACGCCTTTTGATTAGACCATTTAGTTCATTTACATTCAAATTATTTATTGTCATTGTTTTGTGGTTGTTTTTGAAGATTTTCTCTGATCCATTTCTTGTCTTTCTCTCTTCATGGTTTGTGGATTTTCTTTAGTGTTGTATTTGGATTTCTTTGTTTTCACTTCCATATTTATTAGTGGTAAATTAGTGCATATTTTTATACCTTGTTTCTGTTAGGTTTGTATATAACCTTATCTGTATATAGCAGTCTACATTAATTTGATGGTTGCTTACACTTGAATACATTCTTTATTCTTCTCATTCTATGCTTTAGGTATATGTTGTTATATTTTATATCCTTTTATTTGGTGAGTTTTGCAACTTTTTATTTTTTTTTTTTTTTTTTTTTTTTTTTTAAAGATTTATTTATTTATTTATTTGACAGATAGAGATCACAAGTAGGCAGAGAGGCAGGCAGAGAGAGAGGGGGAAGCAGGTTCCCTGCTGAGCAGAGAGCCTGATGTGGGGCTCGATCCCAGGACCCCGGGATCATGACCTGAGCCGAAGGCAGAGGCTTTAACCCACTGAGCCACCCAGGCGCCCCACAGTTTTGCAACTTTTTAAAAGAAATATCAGTTTTGGGGCACCTGGGTGGCTCAGTGGGTTAAGGCCTCTGCCTTTGGCTCAGGTCATGATCCCGGGGTCCTGGGATCAAGCCCTGCATCGGGCTCTCTGCTTGGCGGGGAGCCTGCCTCTCCTCTCTCTGTGCCTGCCTCTCTGCCTATTTGTGATTTCTGTCAGTCAAATAAATAAATAAAATCTTAAAAAAAAGAAATATCAGTTTTTACTGCTTTTGTGTTTCCTACCTTCATACTGTCATTTTGGTTTCTGCCTTCCATTCAAAGAGTCCCCTTTACTATTTCTTCTAGGACTGGTTTAGTGGTCATAAACTCCTTTAGGTTTTGTTTGGGGAACTAATTTTCCTTCCTTTTTTTTTTTCCTCCTTCCATTTTTAATGACAGCCTTGCTGAGTAGGGTATTCTTGGTTGCAGTTTTTCCATTTTTCCATTTTTTCATTCTTTAAATATATCATGCCACTCTCTTCTGGCTTGGAAGATTTCTGCTGAAAAATCCCTTTCTAGCCTAGTAGGTTTTAAACATTTTTTCTTTATCACTATATTTTTCCAGTTTAACTACAGCTGTCTTAGTGTGGCTCTGTTTTTTATTTTGGCGTGTGTCCTCTGGGCCGCCTGGATCTGGATATCTGTTTCCATCCCCAGATTAGAGAAGTGTTCAGCTGTCCTTTCTTCAAATAAGTTTTCTGCCCCCTTTTCTTTCTTCTTCTGGGACTCCTATAGTACAGATATTATTACATTTGTTGGAGACACTGAGTTCTCTATGTATATTCTTGTTTTGTCAATCCTTTTCTTTTTAAGACTTATTTATTTTAGAAAGGGTTGTGGGGAGGGGCAGAAGGAGAGGGAGAGAATCTTAAACAGACTCCCCACTGAGCTTGGAGCCCCACATGAGGCTTGATCCCATGACTCTAAGATCATGACATGAGCTGAAATCAAGTCAGATGCTTAACTGACTTAACCCAGGCACTCTCCCTTTTGTTCAGCTTGATTACTTTCTATTACTTTGACTTCTAGGTCATAAATTTGTTAACTCTGTTTTCCAGTCTGCTCTTAATTCTATCAAATGTGTTTTGCATTCATTTACTGAACTCTTTATGTGTATGTTATTACTTACCTCTGTGTTAAGGGTCTTATGTCTTTCATATTTTTCTCAAGTCCAGTAAATATCCTTATGAACGCTACTTTAAATCCTATATCATCAGGAGGTGAAGGAAAAAAATAAAAATAAAAGCAAACTAAAGCAAGTGTATACAACTCTATTTCACATGAATAACATAATAATATTGGAAATAAAATAAAGAGACAAATCCAAAAATATTTAACCTGATATTTAACTTTATTTCTTCAGTTGGGGGTGGAGAGATGAAAAGGAACAGAAAAAAGTTTGAATTTTTTGTAGGTATTTTTTATAGTAATATGGGAGAAACAATTCTGAATTATTTAGGTATACTGTTGAATTGAGAACATTAAATAAATTCTTTTATTGTTTCAATGTTAGGAACCAGTACTCACTACGAAAGAGAAAAATACAAATATAGAAAGGAGGAGGCAAGGAAAAGTATGGAAATGATAGGATTTGGAGATATGAGTAAGAACTAAGGATGTCTAATATCCTCATAGATAGATAATTAGATTATAGAAGTTTTACATACATGTTATACAGATCATAAATGTATAATAGATTATAGGTGCACATACACACATAGGTGTATGAATGCACATACATGAATCCACACATTAACTCTGTCTACTAATGAACCAAGGTTCCTCAGAAAAAGATGAATGATTCAATGGTTGGGGCAGGAAATGAAAAATGATCCTAGAACATATTAAGTCATAAAATAAGAAGTTAAGAACAAGTGATTAGAGCATGTTAAAAGGGCAAAGGAGCCAGTGTACAGGAACTCCTACTGGCCAAATCTAATACAATTTGAGCACTGGAATAAAAATGGTATTGAAAAATAAATATTTTAAATTTTAAGAATTGAAATCCATGAATCCGTTTTGTTAATGACTAAATAAATACATGCATACGTACTTACATACATACATACATATGTACATACAAACATAAATGAAGTAGAACTTTTCCTTATAGAAGTATGCTGATTGATAATGGTGGAGGGAAAATTGGAGTAAGAACAACAAAATTTTTCAACTATAATAATAAAGATTGGAAGGAGAAAGGGGCAACTATATGATGGGTAAACTGAACAGTACCTTGACCAACTGAACAAAATCATGGCAGTTTTTTGTATGCTCCCTAAATTTTTTTTCTCTACATTTGAAATTATTTCCAAATAGAAAGGTTTTTTTAATAGTATAATTAAAATATAGTGGGTTGAATTGTGTCCCTCCAAAAGACATATTCAAGTCCTAAACTCTGGTATCTATAAATATGACCTCATTTAGAAATAAGGTTTTTGCAAAAGTAATTAGATCTTGAGATGAAATCACACTGGATTAGAGTGGGCCCTAAGTATAATGCCTGGTAACCTTATAAGAAAAGAAGAGAACACAGAAACACGCAGAGAAAAGCGACACCTGAAAACAGAGGCAGAGATTGGAGTGATGCAAATAAAAGCCAAAGTATACCAAAGGCTTCTGATTGCCACCAAAAACTAGGAAGAGACAAGAAAAGATTCTATCCTAGAGTCTTCAGATGGAGCACAATCTTGCTGACACCTTGATTTTAGATTTCTAGCCTCTAGAACTTTGAGAAAATAAGTTTGTTGTTTTGAAACAGCAAATTTGTTACAACAGACCTTGGAAATTAATAAATCATGAAAAATACTAGGGCTATGAAGAAAAAAATCAAAAAGAAAAAAGAAAAGAATTAGAAAGAAAATAAATATATAAACCAGGCAAAAGAGAACCAATCCTTGCATAAATGAAGTCTCCAAGGAGGAAGATAAAAATGAAACAATGAATATTTTAAACTATAATTCAGAACAAAGAATATTTTACTAAAATAATTGAATCTACATGTGGAAACAGCACACAATATACAAAATCTGATTCAGAATAGTTAACATTGATATTTATGTTTGAAAATTTTTAGATTTCAATGATCAAGAAAAATTCTTTCAGCAGCCAGATAAAAGTATATAACAGAAAAAGACAATGAAATCAAATATCTCCACAGTCATGAAATAAAGGAGCAACACTTTAAAGATACACAAGAAAAGTAAGTCCCCAGGATTTTGTATTCAGATAAGCATTCCTTCAAGTATAAGAGAAAACACAAACAATTTTGATGTAAGAACTTAGAGAAGTTCTTTTGTAAACTATTAAAAAAATAAGGATACAACTGTGTAATCTTAAGCATTGTGAGCTATTTTTAACCAAGGAAAATCTAAAATGAAAACAAACATTAGAATAAGGGATATAATGTTATATTTATGATTGATAATTGGAGTGTCTGGGTGATTCAGGCTCAGTCTGCCTTCAGTTTGTGTCATGGTCCTGGGGACCTGGGATCAAGCCCTCCTTGAGCCCCTTGCCTAGCATGCAGTCTGCTTCTCCATCTCCCTCTGACCCTTCCCCCTGCTCATGCTCTTGCTTACTCTCCCTTTCTCTCATATGAATAAACAAAAAAATCTTTAAGAATAAAATAATATAAACTTAAAATGAAAAGAGAATGGGGAGAAAATGGAAGTAAAATGATGTAAGATAAAGCCAAAAATCAAATAAAAGTACAAGCATATTGAAAAAAAAATACAATGGGAAACACCAGGGAAGGCAACACTATTGATTAATACTGAGTTGTGGAGGAAGGTAGAGACAGAAAAAGAAGATAGAACCATCTTGAATTGATACATTGTTTGAATTCTAAAATTAAAATTAGTTGTCTTATAAGTAGTTTTATTAATATTTCCTCATTTCCACAAAAGTTAAATCTTCAACTCTGTGGTTATATCTGTGGTTACAGTATTTTTAATTATTTAAAATATTTTATTAAAATTTTATTTCAAAGCCTGTCTCATGTCAAACATTTTTTATAAGTATAGTATTTACTAACAAGCTTAATTTCTCTCATTTCTTCATGGACAAGGATAAAGAATTTGGGAAGAGACATGAGAAGAATATGTAGAATAATGAAAACTGACAGAAAACCAAAGTCATTTGAAAATAACTACCTTAGAGACTAGAGTAGAAGATTGCCTTAATGCATAACAATAAATGCAGAAACCAAGTTGAAAAGCAGCACAGGGACAGAGAAAGAAAAGAACAGAAGGTAGGATTCCCCATAGCAATATAACAAAAATTAATGTTCTAGTCTGAAACTCTTTTCTTTTATATCCATGTACTAGAATTGGTACATTTAAGTAGGTAGCTAATTATGATAAAGAAGATTTGGAGAGGAGAATTGAGTTGGAGGAAATTGGAGTGGGAGACGAATCATGAGAGACTCTGGACTCTGAGAAACAAACTGAGGGTTTTGGAGGGGAAGGGGGTGTGGGAGGTTGGGTGAGCCTGGTGGTGGGTATTATGAAGGACACATATTGCATGGAGCACTGGGTGTGCTACAATGAATTTTGCAGCACTGAAAAGAATTTTTAAAAATTGTTTAAAAAAAGAATATTACTCTGTTTTCTATATTCTAAAATTAGCTATGCCATTTATATTACGCTTTCATAATAATTGGTGTTGCAAAAAGATCATAACTTCTTTTAAGCCCAGATTTCCTCATTTTCAATGAATTGGTTAGCTTTTTTAAAAAGCCAAAATAATGGACAAATGAAGTTTGTGAGGAATGAATTTAGTTCATAACTTAAAAAAATATATGCAGTTCTGAATAAGGTCTGGCATCAAGTAGGGAGTTTTTATTTTTGCTCACAATTTTGTACTTTATATTTTGCAAGATAGAAGGATTTTATGGATTTGGGGGAATCCACTCCAATGCCCTTCTCATTAGTAACAACACTTATATGTAGTATAACTACAAAACTAATAGAGCATGCTTTCTTTTCTGTTTCATATATTATACTTTTAAATTTAAATTATCATAGTTCCATATTTTAACCTCAAATATACAATTAGTATTGATTTTCTTATCAACTTTGTAAGTATTATTTCTGGTGTTTAACTTAGCAGAGACATAACTTTTGTACATAGCATATATACATATATATATATGGGAATAGGAATATATATATATGGGAATAGGAATAGGAATATATATATATGTGTGTGTGTGTGTGTATATATATATATATATATATATATGGAATAGGAATATATATATATATTTCCTAGATAGATAAATTTGAAGTTTATATAATTAAACATTTTAAGATAAGTAGCTGGTATTTATGACCCCTGCTCTGAAAGGTTTCTTTTCAGAATGTAGTAAAATAACTACCTTCTAATTCTTGACCTTCATGATCCTTTCAAATAACATGATAGTGTTTTCTTAATAGCACAAAATGAGTAACTCATATTAAAGAGTATCAACTATAGATTAACTGTGACAATCTTTATTTTTAGTACTTTTATTTGCTGATCTTTCCTCATTCAGTGAAATTCCACATAAATAAAGACTTTTAATTATAATTTGGAAAAATACCTTAAAAATCACATTGCACTAAGGAGCAAAAGCTAGACTATAAAATTAAAAATTAAAAATTTCAAAACTGTAATACAAGCCATCTATTTAAATGTATAAAGCTCCAAGACACAAAATGTAACAAATTCACCTATATGTAAGCTCTGGATCACTATATGCTAAATTGCAGAACCAAGGATATGAGAACCATAGCCATAATTAGTACATAAACTTGATTTAGTAATTAGTGAATAAATTAATGAGCACATAAATTGAAGAATAATTCATGGTACATAAAAAGATATTTTGAGTTAATAGTCATTTTAAAATACTATATAAAAGTGAATTGCAAATACATTATGATGCATGTTTTTTTTTAATTTTTGTTTTTTAATTTTTTTTATGTTATGTTAGTCACCATCCATTAGTTTTTGATGTAGTGTTCCATGATTCACTGTTTGCTTATAATACCATGCTCCCTGCAATCCATGCACATCACCACACTTACCCATCCCCTGACCCCCCTCCCTTCTAAAACCCTCAGTTTGTTTCTCGGAGTCCATAGTCTTTCATGGTTTGTCACTCCTTCCGATTTCTCTCCCTTCATTTTTCCCTTCCCTCTCCTAATGTCTTCCATGCTATCCCTTATGTTCCACAAATAAGTGAAACCATATATTTCACTTTCTCTGCTTGACTTTTTTCACTCAGCATAACCTCCTCCAGTCCCATCCATGTTGATGCAAAAGTTGGGTATTCATCCTTTCTGATGGATGAGTAATATTCCATTGTGTATATGGACCACATCTTTATCCATTCATCTGTTGAAGGGCATCTCACCTCCTTCCACATTTTGGTTATTGTGGACATTGCTGCTATGAACATTGGGGTTCATATAACCCTTCTTTTCACTACATCTGTATCTTTGGGGTAAATACCCAGTAGTGCAATTGCTGGGTCATAGGGTAGCTATATTTTTTGATTTTTTGAGAAACCTCCACACTGTTTTCCAAAGTGGCTGCACCAACTTCCATTCCCACCAACAGGGTAAGAAGTTTCCCCTTTCTCAACATCCTCTCCAACATTTGTCATTATGATGTATGTAGGAAAAATAATTATCATTAAGAAACTTTTTGAAGATTACATTTATAAAAATGCATAGGCTATTGAATTCATTCATACACTAGTGCGAATTTTTTTCTCAGTTTAGATCTTCATTTAGGATTCTTCAGGAAATAAGATTTTGATATAATGTCAGATAGGATTTGTTGAATTGTAATCAACCATATTGCTATTCCTATTTCTTTCTAATGGAATCCCAATTTTGTTCACAATTTGGTAGCAAAGTACTCAGAGCAGTGGACTTAGCTGAAAGAGATGAATCACAATTAGTTTAATCAAATTTCCCTTTGAGACTCTGGTTTAGTGGTGGGCAGATGACCCATTTCTAGTCAATAAGTCTTGATAGGATGTCTACAGGGTCAGTTTCCATATAAGGTTTCTTCCTTGATTAAAAATAGAAAGAAAGACAGAAAGAAAGAAAGAGCAAAAAAAAGAAAGCCATGCCAGAAGAAAATTTCCTTATTCTTAATTTCAGATGAGTTATGTGAGACTCTGATGTCTGCAGCTTTAGTAGCTATCTTTGGACACTTGGGAACAAGAAGGAAGAAAAACCCAAGCCTCTGACACTAGATAACTAGAAACATGGAGAGTTTGGGACCTTAAAGATATTATTGAGCTACTGATTAATCAGCCTTAGAACTACTTTCCTTTAGGCTTTTGTCATATGAGATAATATCTGTCATATAAGTCAGTATTGCTGAGGGACCCTGTTTTCTGGATCCCGTTAAATGGGGCCAAAATATGTCCTACCTGTCATGGCTATAAAAAGCAATATATGGCTGAGCAGTTAAGATGGTGGAGGAGTAGGGGACCCTAATTTCATCTGGTCCCTGGAATTCAGCTAGTTATCAAATCATTCTGAACACCTGTGAAATAAATCATAGATCTGAGAAAAGAAATGCTGCAATTCTACAAATTGAAAACCAGCCATCTTTTGGAAGGAAGGAGGAGCAGAGGCTTTAATCTGGGGTGATATAGCAGAGAATGTGGCTTAAGGAGACTACCACAAAGTATTATAAGCAGGAGAGCACAAAAATCAGAACTTTTAGAAGTCTGCTATAGTGGGGGACATCCCTGACTTAAAGGTGCTCCAGTGTTGAAGTGGGGTGGAATCCCAGGTGGGACAGTGTGGTGCCTGAGTGTGGCAGAGTTCCCAGGCATCAGATCAGGGAAGCTGGAAAACAGTGAGTCTAGGTACCAGCTTTCTGCTTGGTGTTGTCATGAACTGAGCCACTGCATGGTCCTGCAGCCACTCTCCTGGAAGGGGCCCAGCAAAAGATAGAATTGTGGTGAAACACCGCTCTCCCCCAGGAGGAACAGCACAGGTCCATGCAGCAGGAGTCCATAAAATTTGGAGAATTGAAAGTCACGTGCCTGAGATAAAAGCACTCAGTCACAGGCTGAGTGAACAGAGTTTGGAGGGAACTAGGGAGACAAAACTAATTGACTGTTGCTTTATGAGGGCTCCCAGAGGAACGGGAGCTGTAAACTTTCAGCCTCATGGTTAGAGAGTGGGTCAGCACCATATTCATTCCCCCTTGTCAGTGCTGAAAGCCTTTAGGGAGCAAAAGAAGGTCACATAATGCAATCTGGAGCAGCTTACACTGAGCCTAGCCCCCTAGCAAGAGAGGCACATTTTCATAAGGCAAAGGCACCTGAGAATCAGCACAACAGGCCCTCCTCCAGAAGACCAGCGGGAACAACTGGCTGGCACCAAGTTTACAAATCATAGAAAGCTACAAATCTTCAACTCTTGCAGAAAACGGTATTTAGCATCCAAGATATTTTTTTTAATTCTTTAATCTTCTAGGATTTTTCAGCTGTTTTCTTATGTATTCTTTTTAATTTTTAATTTTAATTTTTATTAATTTTTTAAAGATTTTATTTATTTGACACAGAGAGATACCACAAGTAAAGATGCAGGCAGAGAGGAAAGTGGAAGCTGGTTCCTTGCTAAGCAGAGAGCCCAATGTGGGGCTTGATTTCAAGACCCTGAGATCATGACCTGAGCCAAAGGCAGAGGTTTAACCCACTGAGCCACTCAGGCACCCCTTTAATATTTATTTTTATTATACATTGTATATATATTCTTGATTTTTTTGGTTTCCATTTATTGTATATTGTATTTTACATTATTTTTGTATATGTGTAAGGTTTTTTTTTTTTTCTTTCTTTCCTATTTTGGGATCTAGTTTCTTTTAACAAGCAGAGCAAAATAAAGCCATGATCTAGTATTTTGTTTTGTCCTATTTTGTTTCTGTTGTTTTTTTTTTTTTCTTATTTCGTTTTCTTCTGGTTTGTTTTGTTATTTTTTTCTGTTGTTGGCATTGTTGTCTTTTCACTCTCTTTCTTCTATTCTTTTCTGGATGACATAATGAGGAGATGGAGAAATTCAACAGAAAAGAAAGAACAGAAGATAGTACTCATTGCCAGGGATTTAATCAATATGGATATAAGAAACAAATCTGAGTTAAAATTTAAAACAGCAATTATAAAGATACTAGCTGGGCTTGGAAAAGCATAGAAGAGACTAGAGAATCCTTCTCTGGAGAAATAAAAGAACTAAAATCTAATCAGGCTGAAATTTAAAATGCTATTATTGAGATGAAGTAAAAAATGGAGGCACTAACAGAAAGGATAAGCAAGACAGAAGAGAGTCAGTGATATAGAAGACAAAACAATGGAAAATAAAAGCTGAAAAGAAGAGAGAAAGACATCATGAAGGGAAACTTTGAGAATCAGCGGTTCCATAAAGCAAAATAATGCCCAGGTAATAAGGGTCCCAGAAAATGAAGAGAGAGAGAGAGGCAGAGGTTTATTTGAACAAATTATAGCTGAGAACGTACATAATCTGGGGAAGAATACAGGTATTCCAGTCCAGAGGCACAATCCCCTCTCAAAATCAATAAGAATAGGTCCACACCTCAATATATAATAATGAAATTTGCAAATTTCAGAGACAAAGAGAAAATCCTGAAAACAGCTCCGGACAAGAGGTCCTTAATCTACAAAGGTAGAAATATAAGGCCGGCAGCAAACCTTCCACAGAGACCTGGTAGGCCAGGAAGGACTGGCATAATATATTCAAGGTGCTAAATGAGAAATAATATGCAGTCAAGAATACTTTATCCAGCAAGGCTCTCCTTCAGAGCAGAAGGGGAGATAAAGAGTTCCTAGCATAAACAGAAAGTAAAAGAATTTGTGGTCACTAAACCAGACCTACAAGAAATATTAAAGGGGATCCTATAAGTGAAGAGAGAGCCCAAAAGTAACAAGACCAGAAAGGAACAGAGGCCATATACAGAAATATTGACTTTACAGGTAATACAATGGCACTAAATTCATATCTTTTAATAAGTGACCCACACACCCCACAAATTAGATTTTAATCAAAGACCGTAATAAGGGTCACCTGGGTGGCTCACTCAGTTGAACATCTGCCTTCAGCTCTGATCATGATCTCAGGGTCCCAGGATTGGGCTCTGTGTCAGGCTCCTTGCTCAGTGGGGAGTCTGCTTCTTCTTCTGACCCTCCTTCTCCCATTCCCCCTGCTTGTGCTCTCTCTCTCTCTCTAGTTCTTTCTTGCAAATAAATAAATAAAATATTTTTAAAAGGACTGTAGACTTTGAGAAGGGGAACAAGATGGCAGAGGAGTAGGGGACCCTATTTCAACTGGTCCCCTGAATTGAGCTGGATATCTACCAGACCACTCTGAACACTCACAAAACCAGCCTGAGATGTAAGAAGATATATCCAGATCTATACCAACAGAATATCTCTGGTAGCTGGTTTTGAGGTATGAAGTGGGAAGCTATGATTCTCTGGGCAGATATTGGAAGATAAACAGAAGGGGGAGGGAGCTGCTATGAGTGCTGGCACTGGGAAGGTGAAATAACACAGGAGTACAAAAGCTTCCTCTGCTGGGGAATGGGCACAAACTCGCAAGACCAGTAGCCATGGGGAAAGGATTTTAGAGCAGCCCCCAGACTGAAACCTAGAGCTGCAGGGGTGCACATGCAAACTCGGGGCAGCTAGCAGTTTTAGGACAAAAGGCAGAGACATACCTGGACTTGGAAGTGAGGGCTGGGAGTGCTGCTGCAGGGTGCACAACCCAGGACACTGTGGTTTTTAGCAGCACAAACAAAAACAGTCAGTGTGGCCTAGAGGGATTTCTGGAGAACAGACTGCAATCTTTCTGTTCTGAGACAGAAGTTTGGATATGGTCACTTCTGCTCTGGCTCTCAGAATAGATGCAGAAAGCTGCCTGGGAAAGTCGCCAAAGAACAAAAGTCCACCCAAACTGGTTTTCACTGAGCCCATCCCCCCAACAAGGGACAGGGCAACTTTGTCCAAACAGTATTGCCTGAGTAACAGTGATGCAGGCCCCTCCCCCAGAAGACAGGCTGGAAGAACAAGAGGCTGACAACCCTAAGGTCCCTATAAAACAGATGCATCTTGCTTGGGTTGTGGTCAATAGTTTGGACTCTGTACATTCCCTCAACCATCCCTCATCAGAATGGCTAGGAGAAGGAACACCCAAGATAGGAAAAATTCAGAGACTGTGACCTCTGCCACAGAATGGAAATAAGCAAGATGTCAGAAATAGACTTCAGGATAACAGTTATACACAATAGCTAGGTTGGAGAAAACCATTAATGGCAACATAGATTCTTTACAGGCAGAAGTGAGAGCTGATATGACAGAAATTAAAAATGCTATCAGTGAGATCCAATCTAATCTAGACACTCTAAGAGCTAGGGTAAATAAGGCAGAAGAACAAATTAGTGATCTAGAAGACAAACTGATAGAAAAGAAGGATCAGGAGGAGGCCTGGAACAAACAACTTAGAAGCTATGAAAACAGAATTAGAGAAATAAATGATGTCATAAAATGTTCCAATGTCAGAATTATTGGGATTCCTGAAAGGGTATAGAGAGAGAGAGAGGACTAGAAGATATATATGAGCAAACTGTAGCTGAGAAGTTCCCTACTCTTGGTAATGAAAAAAGCATTCACATCCTAGAGAAAACACTTTCCAAGATCAGGGAGAGCAGACCAATGCCCAGGCCCAGGCATGTAATACTGAAACTCAAGAATCTTAAAACCAGGGAAATGATTTAAGGGCAGTTAGGGGAAGAGGTTCCTCACATACAGAGGAAGGAACATCAGAATAATGTCAGACCTCTCCACAGAGATCTGGCAAGCCCGAAAGGGCTGGCAAGACATATTCTGGGTACTAAAAGAGAAGAATATGCAGCCAAGGATACCTTATTCAGCAAGGTTGTCATTTAGAATGGATGGAAAGATAAAGTTTCCAAGACTGGCAAAAACTGAAAGAATATATGACCACTAAGCCTTCCCTGCAAGAAATACTAAGGGGGGGGTCTATAGAAGGAGAAAGACCCCAGGAATGATATATAACAAATTTACAGAGAAAATCAATAGAAACAAAGACCTCAGAGGTAACATGATGACAATAAAATCATATCTTTCAATAATCACTTGATGTGATCAGCCTAGATGATCCCATGAAATGGCACAGGGGTGCAGATTGAATAAAAATACAGGACCCATACTGTCTACAAGAAACTCATGTTGAACATAAAGATATATCCAGACCAAAAATGAAGGGATGGAGAATTATCTTCCATGCAAACAGACCTCAAAAGAAAGCTGGAGTAGTAATTCTCTTATCAGATAAATTAGATTTTAAGGCAAAGACTGTAGTCAGAGATCCAGAAGGACACCATAATGTCCTTAAAAGGTCTATCCAACAAGAAGAGCTAACAATTGTAAATATCAATGCCGCCAACATGGGAGCAGCCACCTACATAAGCCACTTGTTAACTAAAATAAAAAAACATTGATAATGATACATTAATCATAGGAAACCTTAATACTGCACTCTCAGGAACAAATCATCTAAGCAGAAAATCAACAAGGCATTGAATGACACACTGAACCAGATGGACCTTATAGATATAAACAGAACATTCCACCCTAAGACAACATAATACTCAATCTTCTGGAGCACCATTGAACTTTCTCCAGAATAGACCACACACTCAGTCACAAAGCAGGTCTCAACAGATACCAAAAGATTGAGATTATTCCTGCGTATTCTCAGACCACAATGCTTTAAACTATAACTCAATCACAAGAAAAAAGTTTGGATGAAATTCAAACATTTGGAAGCTAAAGACCATCTTGCTCAAGAGTGTTTGGGTCAACCAAGAAATCAAAGAAGAACTTAAACAATTCATGGAAGCAAATGAAAATGAAAACATATCAGTTCAAACCCTATGGGATATGGCAAAGGCAGTCCTAAGGGGGAAATACATAGCCATCCAAACCTCACTCAAAAAAATTGAAAAATCCAGATTACACAAACTACCTTTACACCTTTAAGAACCAGAAAATCAATAACATGTTAAGCCTAACCCATACATAAGAAGGGAAATCATTAAGATTAGAGCAGAGATCAATAAATTAGAAACCAGAAATATAATAGAACACATCAATGAAACTAGAAGCTGGCTCTTTGAAAGAATGAATAAGATTGATAAACCACTGGCCAAACTAATCCAAAAGAAAATAGAAAGGACCCAAATTAATAAAATTATGATTAAAAAGGGAGAGATCATGACTAAACATCAAGGAAATAGAAGCAATCATCAGAAATTATTATCAACAGCTATATGCCAATAAGTTAAGCAACCTAGAAGAAATGGATGTATTTATGGAAACCTATAAACTTCCAAGACTTAAACTGGAAGAAATTGACAACCTGAATAGAACAATAACCAGTAACAAGATTGAAGCAGTGATCAAAACCTCCCAAAAAGTGAGAGTCCAGACCTGATGGATTCTCTGGGGAATTCTACCAAACATTCAAAGAAGAAATAGTACCTCTTCTTCTGAAGCTGTTTCAAAAAATAGAAACAGACAGAAAACTTACAGACTCATTCTATGAGACCAGCATTATCTTGATTCCAAAACCAGGAAAAGACCCTATGTGTGTATATATATATATATATATATATATATATATATATATATTTACATATATTTATATTTATATAAAACCACATCTCTTTATCCATCCATCTATCAAAGAACATCAGCACTCTTTCCATAGTTTGGTTTTTGCAGACATGGTTGTTATATACATTAGGGGGCATATGCCCCTTCAAATAACTATGTTTGTATCCTTTGGGTAAATACCTAGTAGTGCCATTGCTGGTTCAGGGTAGCCCTATTTTTATCTTTTGAGGATCTTCCATACTGTTTTCCAGAGTGGCTGTACCAATTTGCATTTCCACCAATATTGTAAGAGGGTTTCCCTTCCTCCTTATCCTCACCAATATCTGTTGCTTTCTGAGTTGTAAATTTTAGGCATTCTGACCAGTGTTGGGAGCTATCTCACTGTGGTTTTGATTTCCATTTCCTTGATGTCCGGTGATTTTGAGAATTTTTTTCATCTGTCTGTTAGCAATTTATGTGTCTTGTTTGGAGAAATGTCTTTTCATGTCTTCCGTCCATTTCTTGACTGCATTTTTGGTTTCAGGGAGTTAAGTTTGATTAATTCTTTCTAGATTTTGGAAACAAGCTTTTATATGATAAGACATTTGCAAGTATCTTCTCCCATTCCATAAGTTGTCTTTTAGTTTTGTTGGCTATTTCTTTTGCTGTGCAAAAGCTTTTTATCTTGCTTTTTGCTTTTGTTTCCCTTGCCTTTGGAAATGTGTCTAGCAAGAAGTTGCTGTAGCCAATGTCAAGAAGATTGCTGTTTGTGTTTTCCTCTAGGATTTGGTGGTTTCCTGTCTCACATATAGGTCTCTCAACCATTTTGGATTTATTTTTGTGTATGGTGTAAGAAATGGGTGCAGTTTTGTTCTTTTGCATGTAGCTGTTCAGTTTTCCCAACACCATTTATTGAAAAGACTGTCTCTGCCTCCCCCCAACCCCCACATTGGATATTACTTCCTGGTTTTTTGAAGATTATTTGACTATATAGTTCTGGGTCCATTTTGGGGTTTTCTATTCTGTTCCATTGATCTATGTGTCTGTTTTTGTGACAGTACCATACTGTCTTGATGACTACAGCTTTGAAATACAGCTTGGAGTCCAGAACCGTGATGCCTCCAGCTTTGGTTTTCTTTTCCAATGTTACTTTGGATGTTCAGGGTCTTCTGTGGCTCCAAACAATTTTTAGTACCATTTGATAGAGCTCTATGAAAAATGCTGATGGCATTTTGAAAGGGATTGCATTGAATGTGTAGATTGCTTTGGGTAACATAGACATTTTAACAATATTTGCTCTTCTAATCCATGAGCATGGAATGTTTCTTTGTACCTTCCTTAGTGTCTTTCACAAGTGTTCTATAGTTCTCAGAGTACACCTCTTTACCTCCTTAGTAAGGCTTATTCCCAGGTATCTTATCACTTTGGGTGCAATTGAAAAGGAGATTGATTCCTTGATCTCTCTTTCTGCTGCTTCGCTGTTGGTGTGTAGAAATGCAACTGATTTCTGTGTGTTGATTTTATGTCTTGCGACTTTACTGAATTTGTTTATCAGCTCTAGCAATTTTTCTTGGTGGAGTTTTTTTGGCTTTTCTATATAGAGTATCATGTCTTCTGTAATAGTGAAACCTTGACTTCCTCTTTGCTGATTTGGATGCCTTTTATTTCCTTGTGTTTTCTGCTGGGGATAGGACTTCCAGTACTGTGTTAAATAACAGTGCTGAGAGTGGACTTCCTTGTTTCATTCCAGACCACAGAGGAAAAGCTCTTAGTTTTTGCCCACTGAGGGTGATATTAGCTATGGGTTTTTCATAGATGGTCTTTATTATGTTCAGGTTTGTTTCCTCCATCTTATTTTGTTGAAAACAGACCAACATTCCTCATGAATGGAGATTTAAAAATTCTAAACAAGTATTTAACAAGCAAATGTAATATATAAAAAGTTCCATCTAGTTCCTCAGAAAGTTAAAAATAAAGTTACTCTACAACCTGCAATTGCACTATTAGGTATTTATCCAAAGGATACAAAAATACTGATTCAAAGGGTCACATGCACCCCAATGTTTATCAACAGTATTCATGTTTATAAGTAATATCAACAATAGCCAAAATATGGAAAGAGCCCAAATATCCATCAACTGGTGAATGGATAAAGAAGATGTGATATATATATAGATATACATATACAGATAATATATGCATACATGTACATATACTATATGCATACACACTTATACACACATACACACACTCAACCATCAAAAAGAACAGAATCTTGTAATTTGCCATGACATGGATGGAACTAAAGGCTATTATGCTAAGCAGAATAAGTCAGTCAGAGAAAGATAAGTGCCATATGAGTTAATTCATATGTGGAATTTAAGAAACAAAACAGATAAACATAGAGGAAGGAAAGGAAAAATAAGATAAAAACAGAGAAAGAGGCAAACCATAAGAAGGTCTTAACTATAGAAAACAAACTGAGGATTGCTGGAGGAGAGGTAGATGGGGCAATGTGTGAAACGGATGATGGGCATTAAAGAGAACACTTTGGAGGAGCACTGGGTTTTATATATAAGTGATGAATCACTAAATTCTACTCCAGAAAGCAACATCACTGTATATGTTAACTAACTTGAATTTAAACAAAATATCATGGAAAAAAATAGTTACATCATGAGTAAGTAGGTTTATCCCAGGAATACAAGATTGGTTTAATATTAAAAACTTAATTAATGTAATTCACTGTGTTAACACACTAAAAAAGAAAAACCATATGATAATTTCAAAAGGTGCACAAAGATTATTTGACAGAAGCCCACATCTACTTCCAATAAACCTCTCAGCAAACTAGAATGGAAGGGTACTTCCTCAACCTGATAAGGAGAATCTATTGCAGCTAACATCATACTTAATGATAAAAAACTGAATGTTTTCCCTCCTAAAATCAGGAAACTACCAAGGACCCCCACTCTTATCCCTCCAATTAAAAAATCAATTGTATTTATAAACACTAGAAATGTACAACACAAAAGAAAAATTAGGCTTAATTATAATATGTTCTTCAAAATTGCTTTCCCATGGTGTCCATGATTTGTATAATTTCCTCTCCTTGAATGTGGGTGTGATTGTCAAAATGATAGTGATGGATTTCACCTCTCATGATTAGTTACATTTATGGCAAAAGGAAATCTGCAGATGCAATTAAGATACCAAATCAGATTATCTTGAATTAATCAAAATGGGGATTATCTGGGTGGATGTGACTTAACTGAGCAGAAGGCCTTAAAAATTTTATCAGAGTAAATTTCTCCTGCTGACCTGAAAGATGAAAATTTCCATGAGTTTAAAAGTTTCAAGGGACTGAAGTCTGCCCCAACCTGCATGAACCTGGAAGAGCACCGGAGCCTCAGATGGGAATGCAGTCCTGGCTGATCCAAACATTGTAGTCATAAGAATCCTAAGCAGTGAATAAAATCAAGTCATGCCTATTCTCCAGACCCATGGAGACTGAGATAATAACTGGATATTGTCTAAGACACTAAGTTTGGCTGATTTATTTGTAAGCAATAAAAAAGTTGTATAGATACTATTCATAATAGCATCAAAATATGAAATAATTGCAGATAAGTCTGACAAAAGATGTGAAAGATCTATACAATGAAAGTTTCAAAACATCACTGAGAGAAATTAGGCCTAAAGAGATAAAGATGGAAGACTTAATGTTGTTGAGACCTCAATCCCTCTCCAAGTTGATCTATTTTAATTCAATCCCAATTATTATCATAACAGTCCTGTTTGAAGAAATAAACTGATTCTAAATTTTATTCCTTTTTTAAAAATTGTGTTTCAGTTAGCAAACATGTAGTACATCATTAGTTTTTGATGTAGTGTTCAATGATTCATTAGTTGCGTATAACACCCAGTGTTCATCACCATATGTGCCCTCCATAATACCTATCATCACCTGCTTACCCTGTCCCCCACCCCATCCCTTCTGTAACCTTCATATGGAAATACAAAAGACCTAGAATAACTAAAACAATTTTGAAAAATAACAATAAAGTTGAAGCAGTAACACTTCAAGTATCAAAGACCTACTATACAGCTACAGCAATCAAGATATTGTAATGTTGACTTAAAGATTGTCAAATAGCTCAGTAAAACAAAACAGAGTCCAGAAATAGACTCCCATATATATGTATAACATTCTCAACAATGGTGCAATGGAAGTTTAGAAAGGATATTCCTTTCTGCAATTCGTGCGGGAACAACTGGATATCCATATGCAAAACAAACAAAAAGAAAAACTTTGATCTACATTTCATACCATATTAAAAAGTAACTTAAAGTGATTCACAAATATAAACGTGAAACCAAAAGCTTTAAAAACAGAAGAAAACACAATAGTAAACATTTTTGACCTTGGGTTTGGCAAGATTTTTTCTTTTCTTTTTTTTTTTTTTGTTTTGTTTTGCTTAAATTCAAGTTAGTTCACATATAGTGTATTATTAATTTCAGTGTAGAATTTAGTGATTCATTAGTTACATATAGCACCCAGAGCCCATTACATCAAAGGCCTTCCTTAATGCCCATCAACCAATTATCCCATAGTCCCACCTTCCTTCCAGCAACAAGCAAGATTTTTTAAATTATGACACTGAAAGTACAATTCATAAAAGTATAACTTGATTAATTAGACTTTACCAATTTTAAAAACATCTGCTCTTCAGGGACAATGAAGAGAACTTAAAGATAAGGCATGGACTAGGAGGAAGTTTTTTAAATAATATATATGACAATGAACTTGCATCAGAATTCATAAAACTCTCAAAATTCAACAATAAGGAAATAATGCAATTCTGAAAAATCAAAGTATTCAAACAGACACACCAAAGAAGATACAGAAATGGCAAATAAGCACATGAAAAGATCAATATCATTAGTCATTAGGGAAATGCAATAAAGCCACAAGTAGATACCATTACATATCTATTAAAATTACTAAATTGCTAAAATTAAACATATTGACCATGCCAATCTTTTTCTAGGTTATGGAAGAATTAGGACTGTAATATATTGCTGGTGGGAATGAGAAATGATACAACCACTTTGGAAAATTATTTAGTATTTAAATGTATAAGTACCCATTTAACTAGCTACTTAAATTCTTTTTAAAATTTTTTAAAATTTCTTTTCAGTGCTCCAGAATTCATTGTTTATGCACCACACCCAGTGCTCCATGCAATACATACCCTCCATAATAACCACCGTCAGACTCACCCAACCTCCCACCCCGCTGCCCTCCAAAACCGTCAGTTTGTTTCTCAGAGTCCACAGTCTCTCACGGTTCATCTCCTCCTCCAGTTTCCCCCAACTCACTTCTCCTCTCCATCTCCCAATGTCCTCCATGTTATACTCCTTATGCTCCACAAGTAAGTGAAACCACATGATAATTGACTCTCTCTGCTTGACTTATTTCACTCAGCATAATCTCTTCCAGTCCCGTCCATGTTGATACAAAAGTTGGGTATTCATCCTTTCTGATGGAGACATAATACTCCATAGTGTATATGGACCATATCTTCTTTATCATTCATCCATTGAAGGGCATCTTGGCTCTTTCCACAGTTTGGCCACTGTGGCCATTGCTGCTATGAACATTGGGGTACAGATGGCCCTTCTTTTCACTACATCTGTATCTTTGGGGTAAATACCCAGTAGCACAATTGCAGGGTCATAGGGAAGCTCTATTTTTAATTTCTTAAGGGATCTCCACACTGTTTTCCAAAGTGGCTGGCCCAACTTGCATTCCCACCAACAGTGTAAGAGGGTTCCTCTTTTTTTGCATCTTCCCCAACACATGTTGTTTCCCGTCTTGTTAATTTTGGCCATTCTAACTGGTGTTAGATGGTATCTCAATGTGTTTTTCTTTTTAATTTTTAATTTTTTTAATTTATTTTCAGTGCACCAGAATTCATTGTTTATGCACCACACCCGGTGCTCCATGCAATACGTGCCCTCCATAAAACCCACCACCAGGCTCACCCAACCTCCCACCCCCAGCCCCTTCAAAACCCTCAGATTGTTTTTCAGAGTCCATAGTCTCTTATGGTTTGTCTCCATCTCCAATTTCCCCCAACTCAATGTGGTTTTGATTTGAATCTCCCTGGTTACTAATGATGATGAACATTTTTTCATGTTTGTTAGCCATTTATATGTCCTCTTTGGAGAAGTGTCTGTTCATGTCTTCTGCCCATTTTTTGACATGATTATCTGTTTTGTGTGTGTTTAGTTTGAGGAGTTCTTTCTAGATCTTGGATAGCAGCCCTTTGTCTTTACTGTCATTTGCAAATATCTGCTCTCATTCCGTGGGTTGCCTCTTTGTTTTGTTGACTGTTTCCTTTGCTGTGCAGAAGCTTTTGATCTTGATGCCATTTAATTTTTTTTTTATTTCTTTTCAGCATAACAGTATTCATTGTTTTTGCACCACACCCAGTGCTCCATGCAGCATGTGCCCTCCTTAATAACCACCACCTGGCTCCCCCAACCTCCCACCCCCGCCCCGATGCCATTTAATTTCTATGTATGTACTCAAGAGAAAGTAAACATATGTCCATACAACATTTGTACATATTTCATAGTAGTTTTATAATACCAAAACACTCCAAGTGTTCAGCAACAGGTAAATGGATAAACAAACTACAATATATCTACACAATGGACTACGAGTCATCAGTAAAAAGAATAAACTAATGATACATACTGCAATATATATGAATCTTAAAATAATTATGCTGGATGAAAGAAGCTAGATGAATAAAAGCATACACTGCATTATATAAAGTTGTAAGAAATAAAAAATAAATGAAGAACACATTTAGCACCCAGATCTTCAATTATAATATCATTTCCCAATAAATTACTGGTCCTAGGACTAGGGCAAGAAATAGACAAGATGAGTCTGGAACATCTTGAAATGGTAGAAAATAAGAAAACACTAACACACACACACACACACACACAAAGTCCCAATGCCGAAAGCTGCAACTTACGCAACAAAATAAAGCAATATTGAATTATAATCCAAAGTATAAAATAAATACCCATAAGCCCATACTGATATAAGTAAAATGCCAAGAAATTTTTCTATGCAGAAAAATTCCAAATAAATAATGTATATATTCCACCCTAAAAGAGGAAAAGCATAACACCCTACTCCCTGACTTCCCTTTGAAGAGCTCAGTATGGAAAGAGAAGAAAAAAAAAAAAAAAGAATGTTCAGTGGAGAAACTTGAAAAATACTGCTTCAGCCAGGTGATTAGGGTTAACATCAATAATATTAAGTCTGGTTGACAATATGTACCATTTAACCAATGTGGTATTTACTGTTGTGATTTTCCTCCTCAAAACCCATAAGCCTAGTCTAATCATGAGGAAAACATAAAATTCTAATAAAAGGACATCCTGCAATAATGCTTACCAGACTCCTTAGGACTGTTCACATCATTTAAAAAAAAAAAAAAAAAAGGAAAGTCTGAGAAACTGCAACAGCCAAGAGGCACCTAAGGAGACATGGCAACAGTGCAATCTGGTATCCTGGATAAAACACTGGAAAGAAAAGAACATTAGACAGAAACTAAGGAAATCGGAATAAACTATGTATGTATGTATGTTAATATTAATGTATCAATATTAGTTCATTAATTGTAATAAATATACCATGTTAATATAAGATGTTAATACGAGAAACTATACAGAGGATATAGAGGAACTTTCCGAACTATCTGCGTAATTTTGCTATAAACCTTACACTGTTCTCAAAAGAAAAGACTATCAGTTAAAAAAAAAATTAGAGGAGACAGTCCTAAATAATATATGTAGTATAATTTAACTTGTTTAATAAATCAGATACGATTTTTTAAAAAACCTAATGTATGGTGACAGAAAGCAGATTAATGGTTGCCTGGGGACAGATGGTGAATGACAGAGATGGGAGAAGATAGGAAAGAGCAGCAGGAAGGGATTAAAAAGTGGTGTGCTGAAACTTCTCGTGTAAAAGGGTATACCTACCATTTTGTTTGTGGTGAAAATGTTTCACAAGTACATAAATATGTCAAAACCTCACAAAATGTACATTTTAAATACATACAGCTTATTGCATGACAACTATACTTTAATAAAGCTTTTTCCTCCAAAGTATAAACAAACAAACTTCCAAATTTGAATTCTCTTCTCCAAAAATAGTCTTTAAGAATATTTGGAGCTAGCCCTCTTACATCTGAATTTAACCAGTAAATTTTATTTAACTCAAAAATTCATATATTTGAGAATTCCTGTACCAACAATGCTAATCACCCAGCATTAAATTTCATGACATAATGATGATTTAGGAAGCACTGGGCATCTTTATTATTATTTTCCTACCTCAAGATTTTAAATCTTATGGAAACAACCTAGTCAGTCTGTTAGCTTGAGGGAATTTTTATAACCAATCAAAATTGAGTCAAATACAGTTTGCCATTTAAAATGAAGCCTAGTGCCAATTTTATGGCTATAGCAATCTGAAAACCAAATTCCAAGCCATCAGCAATTTAAAAATCATACCCCTAAGGAGACTGATATTTGATCACTTGGGTTCAAATCTGACTATGCTACTGTCTATAATTTTTGGTTACTCTATGCCTCAATTTTCTCAACTATGAAATGGCGATAATGTATCTACTTTATAGGACTGTTGAAGGATTAAATAAATTAACACATGTAAAGGTCTCAGAAGACTACCTGGTAGTGCTCTTCGGATTATGCAAATTCTACAGATTCTATGACACTAACCATCAGGGAAATATATATTAAAACCACAATGAGATACCACTACACACACACTATGAAGACTATAATAAAAAAGACAAACAAGTGTTGCCAAGAATGTGGAGAAACTGGAACCGTCATACACTCCTGGTGGGCATATAAAATGTGCAGTCTCTTTGGAAAACAGCCTGGCAGTTCTTCAGAGGGTGAAACCTAGAGTTACCATATAACCCAGCAATTCTACTCCTAGGTATGTCCAAGAGAAATGAAAATATATGTTTGGACAAAAACTTATACATGAATGTTCATAAGAGCATTATTCATGATAACCTAAAGTAGAAACAGCTCAAATGTCCAACAACCAGTAAATAGATAAATAAAATGCAATATAGTCACACAATGAAATGTTATTTAGAAAGGAATGAAGTACTGATACATGCTACAACATGGTTGAACCTTGAAAACCCTATGCTAAGTGAAAGAAGCCATCAAAAAAAGGACCAAATATAATATGAGTCCATTTATATGACATGAAATGCCCAGAATAGGTAAATTCACAGAAAAGGAAAGTGACTGTGGCTAGCTGCTGGTAGATTTAGGGTGGGAGGATTGAGGAGAGACTGTTAATGGGTATGAAGTTTATTTTGGACGTGGAGATACCCAATGGGTCTTGGGGTCAGCAGAGATTGTTAGTTTATGATTCTGTACCTCAAATATATTTCAATACTCTCCCCCTCTCTCTACTATATATTATAAAATAAGAGGTCATCTACTTAAAAAAGAAACCTCAAAGGTAATTATTTTTAAGAATAAATATGTTGAAGGGAGAAAATACTATTCATCATCTCTATTGAGGGACTTATGATGTAGCACAGAATATAAGTTGGAGCTAAGGAAACTTTCCTTAGAGTTCTACTTAATAAAAATTGGAATAAATTCCTTAGACAAATCAAAGGAGGACACACGATATCTAAACTTCCATTCCCAAATGTCTCTGCCACATTGAAGACTGTTCCAGAGGAGTAGGGCATCTTGGTTGGATTAAAGAAATCTGAAAGCGCTCATTTTCATGGAAGCTATAACAGAGAGTCTCTTTTATATTATTTAGGATCATCCTTAATATATTCATTCAATAACATAGTCAAGTATCTTTCTCGATGTTAAATCTTTACAAAACTGAGATCCTGAAAGAATCCCTTCGCTTTTCCAGTTAGATTGAGCATGATTCTTAATTCGTAGTACAATATCTTAATATATTTACAAAGTTCCATCCCTCAGCACCTGCCATTCAGGGTGGAATTCAGACTAGCGGGTGGGGATACCAACTCCAGAATTTCAGATCAGATGCGTCATCGGTGTAGGGAGGGGCTTTGGGCGGGGCATCCCGATAGGGAGGAGGCATCCTAGACATCCTAGAAAGCTGTGGGGCCAGTCTACAGCTGTCATTACTCGAGTTAAGCTTTGTATTATTTGTGTTCGATGATATGGTGTGTAAGCGACATTCTCAATGCGAACTAGTTTCACTCGGCACTTAAGTGAAATATGTAAGTACAGACGTTTCCTTCTGCACTACCGAGAAACGTGAGAGCTCCAGGGATGATTGTCGCCCGCTATTTATTGGGAGCAGGCAGAAACCCGACTGTTACCGAGAATGGGCTGTAGCGAGAAGTCCAAGTAGTTCCAGGGTTTTAATGAGAAGGAAAGTGGAACGCAGTCAGGGATTGGGAGCTACAAGACAAGCTCCGCTTGGAAGCCGGAGAAAAAATCCGGAGAGAGCCGCGTATATAATTGCTTTCGAAGCCTCCGCCACTCGAGTGCTGGAATTGTGAGTATTCTGCGCCTCGGGTCCTGGGACTGAAGTCGGAGAACTCTCCCAGCTAGGAGAGACAACCTTCTCCTGCTCTCCCCACCTGATTCAGGAACTAAACTGCCGCCCTTCCCCTGACCACCAGTTGGAGGGCAAAGGCAGTAGCTGACCAGCGCCGCCCCATTCCGACCCGGGAGGTGGAGATCCCCCACCCCGCCCCACCGAGAACAGCCAAATTCAATTATAATTTTCTCCTCCCGCTTCTCCTACATTTCCCATACCCCCTCCTCCTTCCCCTAACCCTCCTCCTTCGAGACAGGGGAGGAGAAAAGGGGAGTTCAGGTCGTCATGACAGAGCCCAAGGCAAAGGATTCCCAGGCTCCTCACTTGGCGGGCGGCGCGCCTTCCCCAACACGGGTCGGATTGGCTCTGTCGGGACGTCGGGACGCTGGCTCCTTCCAGGCGAGTCAGACCTCGGACGCCTCGCCTGTAGTTTCGGCCGTACCCATCTCCTTGGACGGGCTGCTCTTCCCTCGACCCTGCCAGGTAGAGGACCCGGACCGGAAGACGCAGCATCAGCAGCCGCTGTCAGACGTGAAGGCGGCGCATACCAGAGTTGAAGCCGCAAGCGGTGCAGGAGCTGGCAGCTCTAGAACCCCAGAAAAAGACAGAGGGCTGCTGGACAGTGTCTTGGACACGCTACTGGAGCCCGCAGGCCCGGGGCAGAGCCACGCCAGCCCTTCTGCCTGTGAGTCCACTAGCCCTTGGTGCCTGTTTAGCTCCGAGCTTCCCGAAGACCCCCGGGTTGCCCCCACCACCCAGGGGGTGTTGTCCCCGCTCATGAGCCGGCCAGAGAGCAAGGCTGGCGACAGCTCCGGGACAGCAACTGCCCATAAAGTGCTGCCCAGGGGCCTGTCACCGTCCCGGCAGCTGTTGTCTCTGACCTCTGGGAGTCATCCTTGGCGGGGGGCCGCCGTGAAACCAGCACCGCAGCCGGCTGTGGTGGACGTAGAGGAGGAGGATGGCTTTGAGTCCGAGGGCTCCGTGGGTCCACTTCTGAAAGGCAAATCCCGGCCTCTGGGAGGCACGGCAGCTGCAGGAGGAGCTGCGGCCACCTCTCCTGGGGTGGCCTCAGGAGGAGTCACCCTGATTCCTAAGGAAGATTCCCGCTTCTTGGCGCCTAAGGTGTCCCTGACCGAGCAGGAGGCGCTAGCGGCGCCCGGGGGCTCCCCGCTGGCCACCACGATGGTGGATTTTATACACGTGCCCATTCTGCCCCTCAACTCTGCCTTCCTGGCCGCCCGCACTCGGCAACTGCTGGAAGGGGAGAACTTTGACGGCGGGGCTGCGGCTGTCAGCGCATTTGCCCCGCCGCGGGGCTCGCCCTCGGGTTCGTCCACACAGGTAGCTGCCGGCGACTTCTCCGACTGTGCATACCCACCCGACGCGGAGCCCAAGGATGATGGGTTCCCGCTTTACGGCGACTTCCAGCCGCCTGCCCTGAAGATAAAGGAGGAAGAGGAAGGCACCGAGGCAGCTGCGCGCTCTCCGCGGCAGTACCTGGTGACCGGTCCTAATCCCGCCGTCTTCCCGGATTTGCCGCTGGCTCTGCAGCAGCTACCTCCTCGAGATCCATCCTCCAGACCCGGGGAAGCGGCGGTGACGGCGGCCGCACCCGCCAGTGTCTCTGTCTCCTCGGTGTCCTCGTCGGGATCGACCCTGGAGTGCATCTTGTATAAAGCCGAGGGCACGCCGCCGCAGCAGGGCCCGTTTGCTCCGCCGCCCTGCAAGGCGCCAAGCGCAGGCGCGTGCCTGCTGCCCCGGGACAGTGCCTCCACCTCGGCTTCGGCTATCGCTGCGGGGGTGGCCCCTGCGCTCTACCCGCAGCTCAGCCTCAACGGGCTCCCGCAGCTCGGTTACCAGGCCGCCGTGCTCAAAGAGGGCTTGCCGCAGGTCTACCAGCCTTATCTCAACTACCTGAGGTGAGGGCCCGGGGCGGGGCGCGGGGAGCCCTATGCGTCTCGCGAATAGCAGTCCAGCCAGTTCGTCGCCACCAGCTTCTGGCCCTCAGGGTCCTGCTCACTCGAATGGCCTCAAGAGGATGCGTGGTCGGGGCGGGGCACAGGACAGTTTGGTTTCCTTTATCTTCTCTCAGCTCCTTACTATTTTAGGGACACAAAGGGGGCGCATAATATGCCGTTTTTGGAGCGTGCCTCCTCAAAAATATTTTCTAAACTTTTCAAATCTGCGAGATTTCGCAACTAGCCCTGATTTAAAATGTGCAGCGTCACTCTAGGTGAGCGGTAGCCCAGTGGAGCGGAAAAAGCGCGGCAAGTTGGAGGCTTTATAAAATGGTTATTTTCTTAGGACATTTACTGGGAATGTCTTTCTTGGAGAAGAGACTTTAAGGCACGGATCCTCCGGGAGGGGTGGTACTTGTTACATAGTCGCTTAGCCAGAACTGAAAGCATAACTTCACGGGTTGGGACATTTAATGGCTCCATTTTCATACGTATCTCAAGGCTAAAGTTATGTGTAATATGTTTACATTATGAATTTAAACACCAATCACAGCCAGTGCACTGTATTCTGTTATTGTTTCGGATTCGCTACAACTTTTCTCACATAGGTTTTCAAAAAATTGTGATTTACATACTGGAGTAGTGGAATTTCTAAGAATGTTCGCTTTAGAATCTTATTGCTGTGAATGAGCAAAATAGTGTCAATATACTGAACAATTCTTTAAAGCGGCAAACACATAAACTTGTGTGAGTAAACAATCATTAAGGGTTGTGTTAAAAACTCAAAACAAAAGCATTGCTAAGTACCATTCAACCTTAAAACAAAACCGTGTTTATAGTTACCCAGGCTACAGGAAGGAAATAACATTTCATTTGTCAAAGTAAATTTATTATTCTATATAAGAAGTTTTGTAGAAAGATTTTTTTAAACAAAACCAATGGACCTTTGCTTTCCTAAACATAAAATTATATATTATTCTTTTATGTTGGTGATGCTGATGACTGATTAATAATTTGCAAATGTGGTGAATCCAGGAACAGTACAGGAAGTTTAATTTGCATGTCTTTCGAGGGTGTGTATACACAGTTCTATTTGAAAATCCCCTTTCACTCTGTCAATTCTGTTAAGAAAACTTCAGTAGCTAGTGGTGCACCTAAAAATAAATGGAGTACTTTGTTTTGCATTTCAAGGCCGGATTCAGATGCCAGCCAGAGCCCACAGTACAGCTTTGAGTCATTACCTCAGAAGATTTGTTTAATCTGTGGGGATGAAGCATCGGGCTGTCATTACGGTGTCCTCACCTGTGGGAGCTGTAAGGTCTTCTTTAAAAGGGCAATGGAAGGTAGGCTCCTTTCTCCTGATCCTTTATTATTGCTTTAACTGTAAGCTGAGACTATTTTTTTTTAGATTTTAATTACCCTTTGCTTCTAAGAAATGGTGATATTTCTATATAACTTAAAATATATGACTATGTTTTAACAATATGCTTTCATTTATAATACTCAAAATTGAATGCAATTAGATATTATAATACATAATTGCATACTCTTTGGCTTTTAATATTAGACTCAAGTTGTACTAATCTTGGGGCAATGCTGCTATTGTTCATTACCTATCTAGCTTTAAAGAAACAACTTCACTGTAATTGTATTTTTATATTTCTATTATATGTGATATGTACTAATTTAAAATTTTGATCAAAAGAAAAACTGTAAAAGTCATCGAAATTATGTATATGTACTTATATGTGTTTGCATATATATATGTGATGCAGTTACAAATTTTCTACACAATTTTGTCTTTTCTCTACATTCGTATATATGTAATACTTAAATAATGGTAATTCTAAACAAATTTTTAAAATTCTCTTTTTGTTTGGTATATTTTTATAAGGGGATAGGAATAAACAGTTCAAAGCAAATGAAAAATTTGAGCACAATAACAATTTCTGAAGAAGTATTTTACTATAAGACCTTTATATTTTTAAAATGATCTAAATGACCTATTTATCTAATGATAATTATCTAATGATTTTGAATTGACTTACATAATGTATTTTGGACTTGAACTGAGCTGAAATGAGTTTAGGGTTCCCTCTGGAGTGCAGAGATCACACCTAAACAAGGAACCAAAAATCTGATTACCTGCTTTTTTGTTTCCTATTTGTGAGTTTTGTTTTTATTTTTGTTTTTTAATTTCAAGAGCCTTCTACTTAAAAGTAGGAAAGGAAGGAATGAGCAATTTTTACCTTAAGGGAACTTTCAAAGGAGTTTGATGTGCATATTTAATATACACCAAAAGAATATGACCTAAAAGACATTCTAAATTCACTCTTCTTGTAGCTGCCTAACAGGTGATTCTTTACAACTATTATACCTTTTTGGTAAAAATGATTCCCAACCAGTTATTAGTAATATTTGTAATAATTCTACTTAAACTAATTCTTCTTAAAGGATATTTGTTTTGTATTTATCTAGAATATGATTTTTCCACAAAGGAATATATATATTAAAATATGCATATAAATATGTATAACATATATTATAATATTATATATTATTATATATTATAATATTTTATATTATAATATATTACAAATATATATTTGTATATATAAAAGAGGCTAATGAGAAAATGGGACACAACTGATAATGGCCCTAACTTTCCTATTGACATTATTTAGTCGTAGTTACAAGTAGGCATTCTTTGTGTGGAAGAGTAGATTCTCCAGCACATAATTGGAGTTACTATTTCCATGTAACTTTATGTCTGGTTTTTTGAACATTCCTTTTGACATTAATAGGATTCCCTTCATTTTTACAGCCTCCTTAGGGTAGTCTAATTTTTATAAGTGGATGATTCCTGTAGAATCCCCTGCTTGAAAGCCAGTTTTTTTCTAGCCCAGCTCCATCTCTTTATAGGTAAGCATGTCCCAAAGACATAAATTTGAATTTCCAAAGAGCACACAACTAGTTAGTAACTAATTCTTAATCACCATAGGTTAGATACTCTTTCATTGCGATGTTCATAAATCAGAGAGGGTGGGTACAAGTAGATATTTGATGAATGCTACTTAATTTTCAGAAGTTACTTCAAACTGTGCATCTAGAATCAAGAGCACCCTAACTAAAATACAAATGTTTTTATAGTATTAAAATAGTATCCAGAACCACATAAAATGTCTTCCCAAATGTACTCTTGGAAAGCATTTGTAGGACCACTGCTGTTGGCATGATCCTGTTTTAGTCTTGAGTAGTAGATATGAAGTACCTTTATTTGGCAATATTTATAAAGGAACTCAAGGTAGAGGTTTATAAGTCATTCGTGAAATTAAAGCAAGATTACAAAAACTGTATGAGGAATTTCATTCATTCAGCATTTTTTTTTAATTTAAATTTTTTTTAAGATTTTATTTAACACAGAAAGAGAGAGAGAGAGAGCAAGCACACAGGAGGAGCAGCAGGCAGGGGAGAAGCAGGCTCCTCACTGAGCAAGGAAACTGATGAGGGGCTCCAATGCAGAGCTTGATCCCAGGACCCCGGGATCATGACCTGAGCCAAAGGCAGCCATTTAACCAACTGTGCCACCCAGGTGTCCCTATTTAGCACTTATTTTATACCTCTTATATTTAGATCTGTGACAAAGATATCCTTCCCTTGATTTCATCTCTCTTTGCCTTAGAAATAAGATGAGGATAATAATAGCTACCCCTCAGGGTTGTTATAAAGATTAAGTGAGTTAATACATGCAAAGTTTTGAAACAAATGCTTAGCAGATTGTCAGTTTCAGTGGTGTCACTTCGGTCAAGGAGCTTATGATAGAGCTGAGCAGGTAATATATATGTAAGGCCTTTTTGCATATAAAATAAAGATTCTCAGTAAATGCTCAGATAGGTAAGCAGATCTGTAAAGTAGTTAGGATTTGTATGGTTTGTGAATTAGTGTGTTTAGGCAGGGGGAAGTTAATGGAATGTGTATATTCTCTAATGACAGGAGAAGACTTCATGGAAAATATGAATTTCATTTTGTTCTTAAAGGAAAAGTAAGATTATTGATTTCTGGGTATTGAGGAGGGCCTTTAAGTGTATATGTCCAAGGAGGAGTGAAAAAATTAAGATTTGACTAGGACTTGAAGAATTATATTTGGAAATCATTAAAATTAAAGGTTAGGAAGTTTAATTGCCAGTGTTTGAATGAGTTGGGATAAAATCAGTGATTTAAGATAATAAAAGTTTCTGGGAATTTTCACGACTAAGAAAGATGATTAGAAGGACTTTGACAGTTAGAGAGAAATAGGTGTGAAATCTAAAGTAGGGGTACTTTAAGGTAGAAATATGTATGTATGCCAATATGTTCAGAAGTTGAAAGTCAGTGGTCAAAAATATAGATATTTTTGGGGCACCTGGGTGGCTCAGTGGGTTAAAGCCTCTGCCTTCGGCTCAGGTCATTATCTCAGGGTCCTGCGATGGAGCCCCACATCAGGCTCTCTGATCAGCAGGGAGCCTGTTTCCTCCTCTCTCTCTGCCTACTTGTGATCTCTGTCAAGTAAGTAAATAAAAATCTTTAAAAATAAAAAAAAATTTATACATAAATATTTTTACCAACGATAATAATGATAATAGCAGGGTGTCTGGGTGGCTCAGTCAATTAAGTGTCTGCCTTCAGCTCAGGTCATGATCTCAGGATCCTGGGATCAAGTCCCAATGCCTGGGTCCCTGCTCAGAGGGAAACCTGTTTCTCCCTCTTTCTCCACCACTCCTTCTGCTTGTGCTTGGCCTCTCTCTCTCTCTCTCAAATAAATAAATATAATCTTTTTAAAAATGATAATAGCTTTTTAGACTACTTTCTATATACCAGTGACTAAGTGTTTTATGGGTGTTTTAATTTCTTTAATCCTTATAATCTTTATAATCATTGTATTTTCAATTTACCAATAAGGAAACTAAGGGCCAGAGATGTTAAATTTCCTTAATCACAGTTAGGAAGTGGTAGAGTGAGGATTCAAACCCAAGTAGTGTGATTCCAGAAACTGTGCAACAATCTCACAATTATACTACATTTCTCTTAAGAGGAAATTCTGTTTAAATTTCAAAGAAAAACAATAGTGGGTTGAAAGAAAAAAATGTGAGCAAAATGATAAAACATCTAGGAGGTAAAAGTGAATCCTAAAGGAAATTGCAAGATGAAGATTGATTAAAAGTGTGTGATATAAATTAATGGATGATACTAACTTCACCTCTAGGACAGCTATGAAAAAAAATAGTCAAGGACCAAGATCAAGTTTCTTTACTTCTCCTCCAAGTTGAGAGTGAGAGACCATAAAGCCTGTAAATGAGTCACCCAGGAACACTGGGTTTCTCTTGGTATGAGAGAAGAGAGAAGAGGCAGGAAAGAAAAGGAGAGGGGAGGAGAGAGAAGGAAAGGGGTCAGAAACCACTCAAAAAGTGAGTATTTGGGGTAGGAAGAGATGGCCTCTCTTAACCTAAGAAAAAGAATTAGCCAAAAGCAATTGGTTTACTAGCCCTTTGTGTTACTTTACTAAGACTTGGAATGAACCAGGAAGTGGTCAGGAATTGCCTTAATACCTTTCAAGGAGATGAAGTCATAATGACACAACCAGTTCTATAAATGCAGGCCATGACTTTGTAGTAAGAAGCAAAAGAGATTTCTCATTGGCTTTTCTGTGTATGTACTGTGACTAGACTGGTGCTATGAATATATACTAGATATCCAGTAAATTTTTTCTAAATCATCATAACTGATGATGCTAAGCTCTTATTCTTTGGATGCTTTTTACTGTAACAACATTTGTAGTGAATAAATGTGATGGAATATGGGTGGGAAATATTATAATATAGTGGAACATTATTTAGAAGACACTTGTCTAACTAAGTATGGATGGATTTGTGATTATACAACATTATTAGTTTCATTTTTATTCTAGATATGTGGAGGTATAATTGACAAATAAAACTGTGAGATATTTAACATGAGGATTTGGTATATATGGTAAAAGGATTCCCCTATCAAGTTAATTAACATATTCATCACCTCACTTACTTATCTTTTTTTTTCTTTTTGGCAAGAATATTTAAATTTTACTCTCTTACCAAATTTTAGTCATATAATACAATGTTTTCAACTAGTCACCATGTTATATATTATATCCTCAGACCTATTCATCTTAAAAGTTTGTGCCCTTTTAGCAACCTCTCACTATTTCCCCTATCTCCCAACCCCTGGTGACCATTTTTTACACCGAAGTATTTATTGAGAACTTTCTGTATGCTAAGCATTATGCTTGGTACTAGTTGAAAAAGCAGTAAAATGGAACTGCAGCCCTAGTGGGGTTTATAATGTAGCGTAGGCAAGAAACACTCTATCAGTTGCATTTAAACAATGAATTATAGATGTGCTAAGTGAATAGTTTAAGCAATGCCTGGAAAACTAGAGAATTGACCCCTTTATCAGAGCTGGGGATGATAGGAAATACCTTTTAGATTTAGAGAGACACCATATCGCTTCTCGGCCTTTTGGCTAAGATCAAGTGTAGAGAGACACCATCATAAGTAGACCACAGAAGAAACTGGACAGAAATGAAATATTTTATGCATAAAATATTTCTTTCAGAAGTTGAATAGAGTTGGTGTCAGAGACTAAAAATGAAACTGATTTGGTAGCATGTTCTCCCTGCTATGCCTTCCAGAAGAGAAATAATGAACATTCAAATTCATTTAAATATTACATTATTTTAAGAGCAATTTTAGGTTTACAGGAAAATCAAGAGGGAGGTATAGAGTTTTCCCATACACTTCTCTCCCGGACGTAGCCTTCCCTATTATTAACATCCTCCATTAGGGTGGTACATTTTTTGTTACAATTGATGAATGTACTTCAATTATGAACACTAAATAATCACCCCAAATCCATAGTTTGCATTAAGGTTTGCTCTCGGTATTACACATTCTATGGGTTTGAATAAATATACAATAAAATGTATCCATAGTTATGGTATCATACAGAGTAGTTTCACTACCCTAAAAATCCTGTGTTTCATTTACTCATTCTTCTCTGCCCCCAAATCCCTGGCAATCAGTAATCTATTTACTCTCTCTGTAGTTTTGCCTGTTCCAGAATGCCATACAGTTTCACTTAGTTATATGCATTTAATTTTCCTCCATGTCTTTTCATGGCTCGATGTCTCATTCCCTTTGAGTTCTGAATAATATACCACTGCCTGTATGTAGCACAGTTTATCCATTCACCTGCTGAAATATATTTCAGTCGCTTCCAAGTTTTTACAATTACGAAGAAAGCTGCTATAATGATCCACAAGCAGGTTTTTACGGGGACATACTTTTTTTTTCCTTTGGGTAAATATCAAGGAGTTTGATTGCTACATTTTATAGCTGTTTAATTTTGTAAGAGATCCTCAAACTGTCTTCCACAGTGGCTATGCTATGTTGCATTCCCACCAGCAATGAATGAAAATTCTTGACGCTATGCGTCTTTACTATCATTTGGTATTGTCTGTGTTCAGGATTTTGACCATTCTAATAGGTATATAGTAACATCTCATTGTTTTAATTTGCATTAAATGATGTGGAGCATATTTCCATGTACTTATTTGCCATCCATGTATCTTTGGTGAGAAGCCCATTAAGGTCCTTTACCCATTTTTTAATCTGGTTGTTTTCTTATTCTTGTGTTCTTATATATTCTTTATATATTTCTTTATTAGATATGTCTTTTGCAAATATTTCCTCCCACTCTGTGTCTTTTTATTCTCTTGACAATGTCTTTTGCATAGCAAAAAAATTTACTTTTAATGAAATGCAATTTCTCATTCTTTTCTTTCATGAATCATGACTTTGATGTTGTATCTAAAGAATCGTTAACGAAACTCAAGGTAATCTAGATTTGCTCCTATGTTATCTTTTAGGACCTTTATAATTTTGCATCTTATATTTAGGTCTGTGATCCATTTTGAGTTAATGTTTATGAAGAGTGTAATGTCTGGGTTTATCTTTTTTTTTTAAGATTTTATTTATTTATTTGACAGACAGAGATCACAAGTAAGTAGAGAAGCAGGCAGAAAGAGAGGAGGAAGCAGACTCCCTGCTAAGCAGAGAGCCCGATATGGGGCTTGATCCCAGCACCCTGAGATCATGACCTGAGCCGAAGGCAGAGGCTTTAACCCACTGAGCCACCCAGGCTCCCCTGTCTGGGTTTAGATTCACTTTGTTCCATGTGGATGTCCAGTTGTTTAAGGACTATTTGTTGAAGAGAGAGTTTTTGCTCCATTGTATTCACTTTGCTAGTTTGACTATATTTTCGTGAGTCTATTTCTAGGGCTTTCTATTCTGTTACATTGATCTATTTGTCTCTTCTTTCACCAAGATTGCACTGTTTTGATTGCTATAGATTTATAGTAAGTCTTGAAGTCAGGTATGTCAGTCCTCCAACTTCAATATTGTGTTGAATATTCTGGATCTTTTATGTCTGCATGTGAGCTTTAAATTGTTTGTCAATAACCAGGAAATAATTTTCTGGGGTTTTAATCGGGATTGTATTGAATCTGTAGATCATATTGGGAAGAACTCATGTCTTGGCAATATTGAATCTTCCCATCCACAAGCATGGAGAATTGCTCCATTTATTTAGTAATTTTATTTCATTAATTAGAGTTTTTTAAAGATTTTATTTATTTATTTGACACGGAGAGAGAGAGAGCACAATCAGGGGGAGTGGCAGGCAGGAGGAGAGGGAGAAGCAGGTTCTCCGCAGAGCAGGGAATCTGAAGCGAGACTCACTCTCGGGACTCTGATATCATGACCTGAGCCAAAGGTGATTGCTTAACCAACTGAGCCACCCAGGCACCCCTCATTAATTACAATTTTGTGATTTTCCTCCTGTAGGTCTAGTACATATCTGGTTATATTTATACTTAAGTACTTCATTTTTGGAGTGCTAATATAAATGATAGTGTTTTAAATTTCAAATGCCATTTGTTCATTGTTAGTATATAAGAAAATGACTGATGTTTGTATATTAGCCTTATATCCTGCAGCTTTGCTATAGTTGCTTATTAGCTCCAGAAGTTGTTTTGTCAGTACTTTTGGGTTTTCTACATAGAAAATCACATTACCTACAAAGATAGTTTTATTTCTTTCTTCCCAATGAGAATACATTTTACTTCTTCTTTTTGTTCTATTGCATTAGTAGGACTTCCACAACAGTGTTGAAAATGACTGGTAAAGGGAGATACTCTTGTCTTGTTCCTGGTCTAATGGAAAAGCTTCTAGTTTCTCACCATTGGGTATGACATCAGTTGTAGGTTTTTTGTAGATTATTTTTAATCAAGTCGAGTAAGTTCACTTCTATTTCTAGTTCATGAGTGAGTACTGGATTTTGTCAAATGTTTTTTCTGCAACTATTGATATGATCATGTGATGTTGTTTTTTTAGCTTGTTGATGTGATACAACACATTAATTTTCAAACATTGAACCAATCTTATGAGCCTAAGATAAATCTCAACTGATCATGTTGTACACTTCTTTTCAACTTTTTTGGATTTGATTTGCAAGATTTTGTTGAGGATTTTTGCATCTATGTTCATGAGAAATATCAGTCTGTAGTTTCCTGGTACTGTCTTTGGTTTTATATCAGGATAATGCTGGCCTCATAGAATGAATTAGGAAGCATTCCATCTGTTTCTATTTAAAATATTGTGGTGAACTGGTATAATTTCTTCCATAAATGGTTGGCAGAATTCACGAGTGAACTCATCTGGCCATGGTGCTTTCTGTGTTGGAAAGTTATTAATTGTTGGTTCAATTTCATTGATAGATATAGGCCTATTCAGATTGTTTATGTCTTCTTGTGTGAGTTTTGGCAGATTGTTTATCTCAAGGCATTGGTTCATTTCATTTCAGTGATCAGATTTGTGGGCATAGAGTTGTTCATAGTATTCTTTTATTATCTTTTTAATGTCTATAAGGTCTGCAGTGATATCCCTCTTTCATTTTTGATATTAGTAATTTGTATTCTCTCTCTTCTTAATTAGCCTGGCTGGAGGCTTATATTGATTTTATTGATCTTTTCAAAGAACCAGCTTTTTTTTTTTTCTTTACTGATTTCCTGCTTTCAATGCCATTGATTTCTGACCTAATTTTTGTTATTTTTCTCTACTTTCAGTGCCTTAATTTGCTCTTCTTTTTCTCATTTGCTAAGGTGAAAGCTTTGATGGTTATAAATTTTAGATCTTCTTTTTAAAATATACAGTTAATGCTATATTTATAAGTGCTATAAATTTCCCTGTAAGCACTGCTTGCACATAACTATATACCACAGACTTTGCTAATTTGTATTCTCATTTTATTTAGTTCAATTTTTTTTAATTTTTCAAGATTTTTTTCTTTGACTCATGTGTTAATTAAAATTATGTTGTAAAATCTCCATCTCCACATGTTTTATTTTCCAGTTGTCTTCCTTTTTTTTTTTTTTTAAGATTTTAATTATTTGACAGAGAGAGAGAGAGATCACAAGTAGGCAGAGGGGCAGGCAGAGAGAGAGGGGAAAGCAGGCTCCCTGCTGAGCAGAGAGCCTGATGTGGGGCTCCATCACAGGACCCTGGGATCATGACCTGAGCCGAAGGCAGAGGCTTAACCCACTGAGCCAGTCAGGTGCACTCCAGTTGTCTTTCTGTTTAAAGTTCAATTTCATTGTGGTCTTAGAGCAGATATTGTATAATTTCTATTCTTCAAATTTGTTAAAGTGTGTTTTATGATCTAGAATGTGGTTTATCTTGGTGAATGTTCCATGTGGGTTTGCAAATGTGTAATCTGCTGCTATTGAAAGTAGTTTATAGATATCCTGTTGAATGATGTTGTTGAGTTCAGCTGTGTCCTCACTGATTTTTCTGTGCCTGGTGGATCTATCCATTTCTGATAGAGAGATGTTGAAGTGTCCACCTATAATAGTGGATTCATCTCTTTTTCCTTGCAGTTCTATCAGCTTTTGCTTCACAATATTTTAATGCTCTGTTTTTAGATCTTACACTTTAATGACTGTTATGACTTCTTGGAGAATCAACTCCTTTACCATTATGTAATGCTCCTTTTTACCAAAGAACTTTCCTTGTTTTGAAGCCTGCTCTAATTATACATTCAAATTTTTCATGGACCAATTCATGAATTATTTTCTCTGTCTTTGGAGCTCTATAATGTTTTCTCTGTATTTTGTATTCCACAGAATTATCAAATAATCTCTCCCACCACAATTTCTTTGATTAAAATTTGGGGTCTTGAGAAGATAATTTGTCAATGATCTTATTTAATTTAATTTCTCTCCACTAGAGTCTACCTTGTGGCAGTTTTTCTGTTATCCTAAAAATAAACATGAAGTAATTCATTGGACTGAACTTCTAAACTTTATAAATAATAATAAATGTCCTTATTAATAAATATTCAGATTAATTTCTCTTTACACTACAGTTCTCTCAGTTTAATATTTAACATGAGTGGTAAGCTTGTTTTAAGCACAATTTTGCATTATAACCCACTAAAGTATCCATTTTACCAAAAAAGAAGTAGTAGAAAGATTGCATTGGGGATCATCTGCTTGATATTTGCTTACTTAGGGTTGTTAAATTATTAATGCCTCTTCAGAACCTACATCTTAACATTACTACAAGAATCTGAAAGGGAAGACATTGGAATCAAGACATACATGCTAAAACTAACAGCTAGTGCTTCTGCTTCAGCCTTTGAGTTATTATACTTTAATTACTCAAATAACACAATAATACATTCTCCTTTAAAAAGGAAAAACATTACCAATAAGGCTTAAGTCCTCTTTGATCAATAACTCTAATCTGTTCCCTAGCATGCCTCTCTACCTCTACCTTAGTTTTTAATGTGTATGTATGTGTATATAATGTTTTTTTCATATGTTCATATATAAAATTTATCCTATATGCAATAATCCTTCATCATTTTTTCATGCAACAATGACTTGAAGCTCTGTATGTTTATTTATAGTCCTGGCTTGTTCTTTATTGAATAATATTTCATAGTATGAAAATTCCCTTATTTATTTAATTCAATTAGCCAAAATATAGTGTATCATTAGTTTCAGATGTAGAATTCAGTTAATCATGAGTTGCATATAACACCCAGTGCTCATCACAGCACGTGCCCTCCTTAATGCTCATCACCCAACTACCCATCCTCCCCACCGACCTCCCTCTAGCAACCCTCAGTTTGTTTTCTGTAGTTAAGAGTCTCTCATGGTTTGTCTTCTTCACTGACCTCTTCCCTTTCAGTTTTCCCTCTCTTTCCCTATGATCCTCTGCCCTATTTCTTATATTCTACATATGAGTGAAACCATATGATAATTGTCTTTCTCTCACTGACTTATTTCACTCAGTGTAATAACTTCCAGTGCCATTCGTATTGATGTAAATGGTACGATTTCATCCTTTTTGATGGCTGAGTAATATTCCATTGCTCTGTGTGTGTGTCTGTCTGTGTGTGTGTGTACACACACATACACACACATGCACACCGTATTCTCTTTATCCATTCATCTGTTGATAGATATCTGGGCTCTTTCCACAGGTTGGCTATTGTGGACATTGCTGCTCTAAACATTGGGTTGCAGGTTCCCCTTCAGATCACTGCATTTGTATATGGGGTAAATACCTAGTAGTGCAATTGCTGAGTCATAGGGTAGCTCTATTTTTAACATCTTGAGGAAACTCCATACTGTTTTCCAAAGTGGCTGTACCAGCTTGCAATATGAAAATCCTTTTATTAATGCATCACTGTCATACCATAACTTGAGTAAGCTTTTTTTGTGTTTGTCTCCTTGAATACATGCCTTGTTCTTTTTCCCAGAATGTAATTATTTTTATCCAGCTCTAAGTGAACTACATGATTAGCTTCCTTCATGCTGCTAAAATGATTTAAATCATTAATTTATTCACTCCAGATACATGTGTTGATACTTACTACATTTAAAAATTGCTTGTGCTAAACTAGAAAGGTGAATATGTACATAATCCCCATATTTGACATATCCAAAATCAGGAAGAAGAAAAAACAAAACAGAAAAACTGTTGTGTAGTTAGTAAACATGAGAATACTTCAACTCTAGTTATGGCAGAACCATGGATGACACATCATAGTATTCATCTAGACTACTCTGGAATAATTGCAGTTTGTTCCACTAACATATCCTGATGTTGTGTAAGAGGCTTACTCATTTAAAAACACTTAACTACTCTTGACCATGACCCAGGCACTGTTCTAAGTGCTTTACTATATTAAGTCATTTAATCCTTCTAAGAGTCTTATGAGATAGACGTACTCTTATTATCTGTATTTTCACAAATGAGTAGGTCACTACAAACTATAAGGGTCAAGTTTCAAACCTAGGGCATCTGACTGCAACTTCTGTGTTTTGTGTGCCTCAGTGCTCTCTCTCCAGAATGTTTCGTATTTGAATAAATGTTAATTATTTTATAATTCTTCAGAGAAAAACATGATCTCTTCCAGGAGATTGGTTTTCAAATTGTACTCCTCAACTCAGTCCCATTCCTTTTTCAAATCAGAACAGTTCTGCTTCTGTATGTTTATTTGTTTTTTTCTCCCACTTAAAATTTTATTTGAACAAAGGATTCTCTGCCAACATTTTCTTTTAAGTATTATTTCATCATAACAGGAAACTGTTAGGCCTCAAACAAGTGTTTATTCAGGTACTTGAGTAAATCATAAACAGTTCTTTGATTTTAAATGCTGATACCTTTTTGATATCTGTGCAAAGGTAGGATGAACACTTGATCAAGATTTCAAATCCAGCTGTTTAACATTTGAACAGAATATGAATTTTATTTTCCAAAATTACATCTGAGTTATAGAACTCTATCTTTGTCAGCAAAACAAAGTAACTCCGTGGACTCTTTTATCAATCACTTCTTTAAAGGACTGATTGAAATAATTGATACTTAAGACAGTGACTCTAACTATTTACTTCCCTAGATTTTAAACTTTATCCTCATTTAGAATTTTAGAAAGATACTCTATTGATCTTCCATATCTACCTAATTTGAAAAGGGTAAACACAATATCCTTCTTGTTGTTGGATGGCCCTCATATAATAAATGACATAGTGCATATTTCACATAAGTTGCCAGCCTATTGTGTTTTCCTTTTTAGTTCCTACAAGGTAAAGAAGTAAATTTTCATGCTCATTTTTTAATGTAAATAACTTAGGCTTTTGGTTCTCAACTGTTGCTATGGCCTTTGGTGTTATATACTTTATATAAAATCTTAAGGAATCTTAATTTTTTGTAGCATAATACTCAATAGTAATCATTTCTTCAGAAAAAAATACTTTCAATGCTATTTTCTCTTCTGTGACAAAGTGATTTATGAGATTGAATAAACAAGTGGTGAGTATGGACCATGAATAAATTCCTTTGAAAATGCCATGAAAGCAATCATTCCAGAAAAGAACACAAAAATGTTATATATAATTACAAGGTTTTCTGGGACCCTTTTTGTTTATAACAGCTGTTATTACAATTCTTGCTTTAAAAATCATGCATTCTCAGTAGTCCATCTAACATGTTATCTTCCCCATAAAAACATTCATTGTTTTTGTCTCTCTAATTAAGATAATTTTTTTTAACCCTCAAAATCCAAACTGCATTTAGTTTTTATTACCTGTGTTATACTTATGGGTTTTCTTACCTCCCTGATGGAATCTAAAATTCTATGAATTTAGGCATTATAGCTTATTTATCTTTTGTAACCTTCTGCAGAACCCAATAGAGTAGTAAAAGTTCAGGAAGAATAAATAATAATAATTGTTTCATAAATATTTATTGTAATTTTCAGGGCTGCTACATTGCAAAACCTTCATAAATATTTATTGTAATTTTCAGGGCTGCTACATTGCAAAACCATAGTGGGCACCATGTTCAATACAGTCTATAAATTTGTTTCTTAAAACATGTCCAAAATTTCTAAGCTAAAATCTTTTGGGCCAGATGTGTTTCAGAATTCAGAATTGTATAGACATTTTAAAAAAGATGATCTTGAATAAAACTTTATAATGAAACATTAATATTTATACAGCAAAATGTATGAACACAGCCTATAAAATGTGAGTTTGGGGGGAACCTGGGTGGCTCAGTAGGTTAAAGCCTCTGCCTTCGGCTCAGGTCATGATCTCAGGGTCCTGGGATTGAGCCATCGTGCTCTCTGTTTGGCAGGGAACCTGCTTCCCTCTCTCTCTCTGGCTGCCTCTCTGTCTACTTGTGATCTCTGTCTGTCAAATAAATAATAAAATCTTTAAAAAAAAAATGTGAGTTTGGGCCTGGTTCTGCTGCCAAATGAAGTCAGTTCAAGTGAAGTCTCATTGACAAATAACTACAGCAAAACTTTTGTTAGCAAGTCTTTTTGTATATTAAAATTGTGAATGAGAAATTGTTAACCTCTGTCCGTTCCTGGCTTTATCTAATCAGTCTGTATTCCTTAATTTCATGATGCCGGGTAACCTCAAGCTTTGTCCTTAATTATCCCTCTAAAAATGTCATTCTTTGTTGGTCCCTTTTAACTTCCTAGGGTACTTGAATGTCAAAACTGGTCCCTTTTAACTTCCTGGGATACTTAAAGGTCAAAACCGGCCACTAGACCTCACTAGGGAGCAGAGGCTAGCTCAGACTGTGCAGAGCTAGTGTGGAGGGAAATCAGGCACTAGGTTGATGTGTAATAGCAGCCTCCTCAGGAAATTCTTGTTTGAAGAATAAAGCATATCATCATACTGTATCCTGTCAGTAAGCAGTTTGGTGTATATTTTTTCAGCTACTTTTCTATACATAGTAATATCAAATGGATGAAATTATTTTAATCCAAATGACATTATAGCTTGCTTTTTTCACAAAATTCTATATTTTAGATACATTTTGCCATCTGTAATATAAACAGCTTTTTTCAAATGTCACAGAGTATCTCATTGTTAGGATATATCATAATTTATTAATATCTTATTCACAGACATTTGTTTGGGCTATTCTCAGTTTCACAAATAATGTAGTAATAAATTATCTACCTAGAGGTATTGCTACACATTTCTAGAGTTTAGGGTTTTTTTTTTAAGATTTTATTTATTTGTCTGAGGGACAGAGAGAGACAGAGCAAGAGCATAATCAGGGTGAGGGAAAAACAGGCTTCGCGCTGAGCAAGGAGCCCCATGCGGGACTTGATTCCAGGACTCTGGGATCATGACCCTAGCTGAAGGCAAACACTTAACCAACTGAGCCACCCAAGTGTCCCTAGAGTTTAGTTTTTGTTTTTTGTTCTTAGGTTTTTGAGAGGTAGTTTCTAGAAATGGAATTGTTGGGCTAAGTAATGAATGCTTTAAGTAGATAACACCAAATTGTCCTCCAGTTCTCAAATGGTCATTATTCATGTTTTATCAACCTGATTGCTAGAATGACTATTATTTTTTTAATCAGTAATAATTATTGTGCATTTTTCATACTTCTGTAGACTGTATTTTATGAATTGTCTTCATATTTTTTGTTCATTTGTCTTTGTCTTTTTTTCCTTAGTGGTTTGTAAGAATATTTTACATATTAGTAATGACATTCTTTTGACTTATACATGTATTACAGATACTTTTCCAATTTTTCCTTTGACTTTTTTGTCTTAAAAAATAAGTTTAGAAATTTGTTTATATAGTAAAATTACATAAATTTGGTTTTGAATGCTAGATTTCATCTCAGTATTAGAAAATTTACCATTCCAAGATTATAAAATTCATACCTCCAAGTTCGCATGATTTCAATATTTTTTTCTTAAAAAAACTTAAATTTTGACTTCCCTGAATTTTTTTTTTGTATGAAAACCCAGTAGTCCAAAGGTCATTTATTGAGTACTCCATCTGAAACTAAAAGCTTAATGCCTAACTCTTATTTTTTTTTTTTTAAGATTGGAAGTAAGTCCTACTATTTCCAAGAAAGAACATTTTTTTTTACTATTACAAGACAAAATAAATCAGCTCTTCCAGCACTACTTATTATTTTTGGTTAAGTTGTGTGTCTTTGCTTACGAACCTAAAAGGTTGGAATGAAAACAGATAATGAATTCAGCATGGCTGCAGCAATTAAGTTGAAATGTAAAATGAAGACAGCTCTGCAAATGTCATTGCTATGGTTAATTTTTAACACAGGGACCTTAAAATACAGTAGAATCTTAATTATATTTTGCAACATAATGACGCATGACAGAGCAAATCTTTTTTTACCATATAGTGTTTTTCTCACTGCACAGTATTTAGTTTCAAATTTAAACTATGTATTTTCTCTTATAAAAGGACATGTGTTCCAAACTGTTGATATTTCCTATGATAAGGGTCGCAGTGGTATGCTACATTTAGCAGAAGGGACACTTTATCTGCCTTTTTAAGCTAAAGGCAAAGTTTTTGTTAGAAAAATGAAGTAACTCAGTTTTGCAAGACATCCCTTTGTGATGTAAAGAGCATTTTGAAAACCAGATACCTGCAAGTGATTCTGTTTTTATTTGATTTTGTTGTGAAGGCATTATAGGTACATCATAGAAAAAAAGAAGTTTCAAAACTACATAAACACTGGAAATAAAATTTTTTAAGTTCTTAAAAAAATCTTCCAAAGGGTTTCAATGCTTAGGTTCTGGATATATTTAATAATAGTGACATTTATGTGACATTTATGACATACCAGAACCTTGACTTTATGTATTACATGAAGCACAAAAAGATTAAATCACTTGCATAGACTAATAGAAAATAAATGGCAGAGCTGAGATTGGAGCCTAGAGAAATTTCTGTCTTATCCATTATGTTACATCTTATCCATTATCTATTGTCTCTTTGTGTTAATTATTTGTCATGAAAACTGATTTACACCAGGGAGGGAGGAAATTTGCTAATTGAATTTCAGGGGAAAAGAAACTTTGCATAATAGGTAGATGGGATTGAAAAATGAATACTCACTAAGTAATAAGCCCTGCAAATAGTCCATTCATTGTCCATGGTTTCTGGATGACTAACTTCCACCTTCCTTTTAGACGTCCAACATTCTCCCACCCTCACTTTCAACTGATGACCTTAATTCATAATTTTCTGAGAAAACTTTCTGAAAATTCTACCACCACATATACTCATGTAGCATCTAACCCATAGTCAATTTTTTCTCCTCTTACTAAAGATCTGCATTGCTCTTCAAGGCCAGTCCTCTCCCCTTGTATTTCAGGTCCAGTGTTCTGTTGACTCAAGGGCAGGCCCCAGCAATTTTCCCCCTCTCTACTTAAATCATAATTTTTCCCCTCTCTGGTGAATCATTCCCGTCAGCATTTAAACTTACCATTACTTCTCCCATCTTAAAATAAAGCCAAAATATTCCTGTTGGTTTTACTTATTCTTCACCTGCGTACTATTTATCTACTTCTTTTGCAGCCACATTTCTCTGATGAGTTTTCTTCCATTCTTCCTTAAATCTATCCAGTCTTTTGTCTCTGTCCCTCATTCCACCAAAACTTCTCTTGTCAAGGTTACCACATGGTAAAAATCTGATGGCCAATTCTCAGTCCCATCTTACTTGCATTTGACAATTGATTGCTGCACCTTCCTGGAAATACTTTTTTTCTCTTGGCTTTCAGGGCACCACACTCTCTTGATTTTTCCCTACTGGCCCCTGTTCAGTCTCCTCTTCTCCTTTAGCTTTTAATATCAGAGGGCTTAGTTCTCAGTATTTGGACCCTTTCCTTTCTGTTAATCTACTTACTTCCTTGGAGGTATAATTTAGTCTCATGGTTTTAGGTAAATCATCCTGGTCTCTCTCAAATTTCTATCTTCAGGCCAGACTTCTTCCTTGAATTCCAGACTTATATATCCAACTGCTAACTTAATATCTTCATAAATGACTACTGAACATCTCAACTAACAAGTCCAAAAGTTAGCTCCTATTCTACTGCATTTTAATGACCTATTCAGCTGTTTCTTATGCGTAATAAAGTACTGCTTTACTCAAGGGGAGCCAGAATCTTTAAGCTGGGAAGTTTTTAAGAAAGTTAAGAAAGTTAACTCTAAAAGCAATAAAGAAGATGAACAGAAGATGATACTAGGGAGCCAGTTTTAAGATTATTTAAAGTACTATCTAATCTAGATTAGGGGCCTCAGTCCTTTCCTGAGGAAAAACTACTTTTCATTCCCTAAAGTAGTGAAGTAAAAGTGTAGAAGGCATATAGGTAGTTGCCCCTCCCAAGAATGCTCCCTTCTCCAGGGAGAATCCTAAAAAATGTGAGAGGACAGGGAGAGGATGGAAACTCTCTTTTTGTGTTTTTATTATATACCAGGTACCATAGTAGACACATGGTGCTATATTCATTAGCTCCTTTAATTCTCAGTTAAGAGTTGAGGGAGGAGTTATTCCCATTTCTTTTTGCAAATGTAAGAATTAAGACATCTAGGGAAGATGACTTGCCTAAGGTCACATAGCCAGTTAATAGTGGAGTTGGTAATCAAACATAGTTCTTCCAAACTCCAAATACTAAACTGCTTTTATTAAACCACATCATTTAGCCCTGTGTTTGAAGTAAAACTTGGTAATAGCAATTGATTAAGAGATTTATCATAAAAGGCTTAAAAATCTGATGATAGTAAGTCATATATTTATAAGGGATCCTAGGCCTAAATAATAAGTAAGAAAATGCTTCTTAAGTACCTATATAATTCTAGTTTTTTACAAGGCCAATTTTGGGTGAAGTAAGAGTGACTCTAGAGAATTATAATAGAATCTTAAGTCATCTGATATGCTAAAACAGAAGTTTGAAAAAAAATAATGACGTTGAACCTTCACAAATTCAGGTATGCAATACTCAAAAGAAAAAATAAAACTAGGGGATGCCTGGGTGGCTCAGTCATTAAGTGTCTGCCTTTGGCTCAGGTCTTGATCCCAGGGTTCTGGGATCGAGCCTGGCTTCGGGCTCCCTGCTCTGTGGGAAGCCTGCTTCTCCTTCTCCCACTCCCCCTACTATTTGCTCTCTTGCTGTCTCTCTCTGTCAAATAAATAAATTGGTAAAAAAAAAAAAAAAGAAAATAATAAACTCACAGATCTGAGGGAAAGAACCATTTATATGTGTAAAAAGTCATAATCTTACATCAGAGTATCACAAGGATTTAAGCAACCTTGTTGACATGTAGCTTTGTAATCTTTTTCATATTTTTGTAGATATCTTAAATACTCCATTTCTCATTATTATGTGAAATTTTCTTTAAGTAACATAATTGTGTGGGTTTTAAAATTTTGTATAAAATTTCTTCTCCAAATGACTACTGGTTAGCTAAATACATGTTTGCAAGTATTAGGTTAGATGCTGCATATAATTTGGTGTTTTAAAACTACAAAGATATGTAGATAATTAGGAAAGAGGTCAGAAGAGATCCAGAGACATTGTTTTCTTTATAAAGAGACCAGTAAGACTAGCCTCAGGATGGAGCAACTGATCCACAGTCAGAAAGAAATTAGAAGGTGGGGTGCCTGGGTGGCTCAGTTGGTTAAGCATCTGCCTTCAGCTCAGGTCATGATCCCAGAGTCCTGGGATCAAGCCCCACATCATGTTCCTTACTCAATAGAAGCCTGCTTTTCCTTCTCCCTCTGCCAGCTGCTCTCCCTGCTTGTGCTCTCTCTCTGTCAAATAAATGGAAAAAATCTTGGAAAAAAGAAATTAAAAGGAAATGAAAAGAAGAAAGAAGAGGAAAAGATTGTAAATGATAACATCAAAGACTTAGAATGTTAAAATAAGAATGTCACCTGTAAAATTCTGTAAACTACTTCATTCTTCCTTTAGAATATATCTAGAATCTGACCTTTTATCACCATGATTATTCTTCTTTGGATTTATTATGATAGTGTTTTAACTGTTCTTTTCTACCCTTGTGCTCCTAGAGTCTATACTCAAAGTAGAACCCAAAATGATGCTGTTAAAATATAAGCCAGATTATATCAGTCCTCTACCCAAAACTCTGCAATGACATTATACTTCCCTCAGAGAAAAGTCAAAGTTCTTTCAATGGTCTCCAAGGCCCTATTGAGCCTCTCCCTATTATATTCTGACCTTCCTTTCAACTACCATTTCTTCTGGCTCAGTCAGCTCTAACCTTACCATTATAATCAAACCCAAGTTCATATGCCGGATGTGCAAAAAAGCCAATCACTTATCCATGGAGTATGGAAAAAAGGAAAGGATTTATTCAAGAAGCAGCCAAACAAGGAGACGGAGATCTGGATCAAATCTTTCTCCCTGAAGGAGGAGTATCAAAGATATTTAATGGCAAAGGAAAGGATCTGGGTAGAGAAGAGAGGAACTGTGTGATTTCAAAGTCAGATAAAGATGGAGAGGCAAGAAGATGGTGGAGTTGTAGGAGACCCTAGTTTTGTCTGGTCCCTGGAATTCAGCTAGATAGCTAGCAAATCATTCTGAATACCTGAGAACTCAACCAGAGATTTAAAAAAGAAAAGCTGAAATTCTACAAATAGAAAAGCAACCACTTTTTGCAAGCTAATTTCTTATTTTATTAACTCTTTTTAAAAAGTCTTTTAATTTTCATTTTTACATTTACATTTTATATATATATTTCATTTTTGGTCTCCTTTCTTTGTATTCAATTTTGGTTTTGTATTTATATATAAGTGTTTCTTTCTTTACAGTTTTGGGATCTAGTCTCTTCTAACAAAAAAAAAAAAAAACAAATACACCCAGGATCTAGTTTAACGTTCTATTCTGTTCACCTGCTTGATTTTATTCTCTTTTTTTCTTTTTCTCTTTTGGGTTCTGATCTCTTCTAATATGCTTAGTGTATATTTTTCTGGGGTTGTTGTTGCTATTTTTGTATTTTTTTCTCTCATTCTTCTCTTCTCTGGACAGAATAAAATGGAAGAACTCACCCAATAAAAGAGAACAGGAGGTAGTATTAACTGCTAGGGACTTAACAATATGAATATAAGTACTATGTCAGAAGTAGAATTCAGAATGATTGTTAAAATATTAGCTGGGCTTGAAAAAAGGCATAGAAGACACTAAAGAAAATTTTTCTGGAGAAGTGAAAGAACTAAAATCTAATCAGGTCAAAATAAAAAAGACTATTACAGAGATGGAATAAAAAAATGGAAGCTCTAATTGATAGGATAAATGAGGCAGAAGAGAGAGTCAGTGATATAGAAGACAAAATGTTGGAGAATGAAGAAACAGAAAAAAGATAAACAACTACTCAATCATGAGGAGAGAATTAAAAAGTTAAGTGATACCATAACACAAAACAATATTAGAATAATTGGGGTCCCAGAGGAAGAGGAAGGGGGGCAGAAGGTATATTTGACAAAATTATAGCTGAGAAGGTCCCCAGCTGAGAATCTGAGGAAGGAAACAGGCATTCAAGTCCAGGAGGCACAGAGAACCCCCCTCAAAATCAATAAAAATAGCTCAACAACTTGACAAGTAATAGTGAAGCTTGCAAATTTCAGAGACAATGAGAAAATCATGAAAGAAGCTTGGGACAACAGGTCTAAGCACCTACAAGGGTAAAAACATAAGGCTGGCAGCAAACATATCCACAGAGACCTGGCAGACCAGAAAAGATGGACATGATACATTTAGGGTGCTAAATGAGAAAAAATATGCAGCCAAGAATAATTTATCCAGCAAAGCTGTCCTTTAGAATAGAAGGAGAGATAGAGAGTACTCAGCACAAACAGATAATAAAAGAATTTGTGGTCACTAAACCAGTCCTACAGGAAATATTAAAGGGGATCTTATAAGTGAAGAGAGAGCCCAAAAGTATCAAGACCAGAAAGGAACAGAGACAATATACAGAAACAGTGACTTTTCAGGTAATACAATGACACTAAATTCATATCGTTTAATAGTTAATCTAAAAGTGAATAGGCTAAATGCTCCAATCAAAAGACACAGGATATCAGACTGGATAAAAAAGCAAGACCCCTTCATATGCTGTCTACAAGATACTCATTATAGACCCAAAGAACCCTCCAGATTGAAAAACAGGGGTGGTGAACCATTTATAATGCTAATGGACATCCAGAGAAAGCTGGGGTAGCAATTCTTGTATCAAATTCAATTTTAAATCAAAGACATGGAGAAGGACACTATATCATAATAAAAGGGTCTATCCAAAAGAAGATCTGACAATTGTAAATATTTATGCCCCTAACTTGGGAGAAGCCAATTATATAAACCAATTAATAATAAAATTAAAGAAATACATTGAGAGTAATACAATAATAGTAGGGGACTTTATTACCCACTCACAACAGTGGACAGATCATCTAAGCAGAAATTCAATCAGGAAACAAGGACTTTGAATGACATACTGGGCCAGATGGACTTCACAGATACATTCAGAGCATTCCATCCTAAAGCAACAGAATACACATTCTTCTCCAGTGCACATAGAACATTCTGCAGAATAGATCACATACTGGGCCACAAATCAGGTCTCAACTGGTACCAAAATATTGGAATTATACCCTGCATGTTTTCAGACCACAATGCTTTGACACTTGAACTCAATCACAAGAGGATATTCGGAAGGAACTCAAATATTTGGAGGTTAAAGAGCATCATACTAAAGATTTAATGGGTCAGCCAGGAAATTAAAGAATTAAAAAAATTATGTAAACAAATGGATACGCAACTGTTCAGAACCTTTGGGATGCAGCAGCAGCAGTCCTAAGAGGAAGGTACATAGCAATACAAGCCTCACTCAAAAAACTAGAAAATCTCTAGGATTTTGATGGATTCCTGTTTCACACTGAGGTCTTTCATCCATTTGGAGTTTATCTTTGTGTGTGGTGTAAGAGAATGGTCTAGTTTCATTCTTCTGTATATAGCTGTCCAATTTTCCCAGCATCATTTATTGAAGAGACTTTTTTTCCATTGGATATTCTTTCCTGATTTGTCAAAGATTAGTTGACCACAGAGTTGAGGGTCCATTTCTGGAGACTCTTTTCTGTACAATTGGTCTATGTGTCTGTTTTTGTGCCAATACCATGCTCTCTTGGTGATCACAGCTTTGTAATAAAGCATGATATCAGGCAATGTGACGCTCCCAACTTTGATTTTCTTTTTTAACATTTTCTTGGTGATTTGGGGTCTCTTCCAGTTCCATACAAATTTTAGGATTGTTTGTTCCAGCTCTTTGAAAAAAATGCCAATGGTATTATAATAGGAATGGCATTGAAAGTGAGATTGCTCTGGACAGCATAGACATTTTCACAATGTTTATTCTTTCAATCCATGAGCATGGAATGTTTTTCCATCCTTTTTTGTCTTCCTCAATTTCTTTCATAAGTGTTCTGTAGTTTCTAGGGTATAGATACTTTACCTCTTTGGTTAGGTTTAATCCTAGGGATCTTATGGTTTTTAGTGTTATTATAAACGGAATTGATTCCCTAATTTCTCTTTCTATAGTTACATTGTTAGTGTATAAGAAAGCAACTGATTTCTGTGTATTGGTTTTATATCTTGCCACATTAGTGAATTGCTGTATGAGTTCTAGTAATTTGGGAGTGCAGTCTTTTGGGTCTTCCACATAAAATATCATGTCATCTGCAAAGAGAGAGTTTGACTTCTTTTTTGCCAATTTGAAAGACTATTTATTTTTGTTGTCTGATTGCTAATGTTGAAAAGTAGTGGTGAGAGTGGGCATCCCTGTCATGTTTCTGATCTTAAGGGAATATTTGGCTTTTCCCCATTGATAATGATATTCACTGTGGGATTTCATGGATCAATTTTATGAAATCCCTGCAGTCTGAAGAGTTTTCATCAGGAATGAATGCTGTATTATGTCAAATGCTTATTCTACATCATTTGAGAGGATCAAATGGTTCTGGTCTTTTTTTTTATTAATATGTTCTATCACATTGATTGATTTGCAAATGTTGAACCACCCTTGCATCCCAGGAATAAATCCCACCTGGTCATGATGGACAATCCTTTTAATGTACTGTTAGATCCTATTAGCTAGGACATTGTTGAGTATCTTGGCATCCAAATGTTTTAGAAAGATTTTCGCCAGATTATAGATAATTGAGAAACACTTGGAGCTGTAGAGACAATTCAGGAAGTCAAAACAATAATTAGGTCAGTAGTCATGAAGTCACACAAATTGGTGAAGTGGAAAGAAAAAGAAGGAGACAGACATGGAGGGCACCCCCAAGGAGAAAAAGTAATTGCTTGGCATCTAGTTGGTTATGGGTAATGGGAGAAAAAAAACCAGCCATCACTACAATATGTTGAGAAGGGATAACTAGAAGAATAGTAATGCCATTAAGAGATGTAGAAAAGACAGGGAGAAGAGCTGGGTTGGAGGCAAATAATGAGTTCTATTCTGTACATGTTGAGTTTGAGAAAAACAATTTGAAAAAACTGACACTCAAAAGAAAGAAAGCTGTGATCACCAAGACAGCATGGTATTGGCACAAAAACAGACATAAAAATCAATGGAATAGAAAAGAGTCTCCAGAAATGAACTCTCAATGCTGTGATTAACTAATCTTTTACAAATCAGGAAAGAATATCCAATGGAAGAAAGAAATCTCTTCAATTGGGAAAATTGGAGAGCTATATACAGAAGAATGAAACTAGACCATTCTCTTAAAACCACACACAAAGATAAACTCAAAATGGATGAAAGACCTCTATGTGAGACAGGAATCCATCAAAGTCTTAGAAGAGAACATTGGCAATAACCTTTTTGACATCAGCCACAGCAACTTCTTTCAAGACATGTCTCCAAAGGTAAGAGAAACAAAAGCAAAAATTAATTTTTGGGACTTCATCAAGATAAAAAAGCATCCACACAACAAAAGAAACATTCAACAAAACAAAGAAGCAACCCATGGAATGAGAGAAGACATTTGCAAATGACATTTCAGAGAAAGGGCTGGTATCCAAGATCTATAAAGAATTTATCAAACTCAACACTCTAGAAACAAATAATCAAGTCAATAAATGGTCAGAAGACATGAACAGACACTTCTCCAATGAAGACATACAAATGGCTAACATACATGAAAAAATGTTCATCATCACTGGTCATCAGGGAAATTCAAATCGAAACCATATTGAAATACCACCTTACACCAGTTAGAATGTCAGGAAACAACAAATGTTGGAGAGGATGTGGTGGAAGGGGGACCCTCTTACACTGTTGGTTGGAATGAAAGTTGGTACAGCCACTTTGGAAAACAGTATGGAGATTCCTCAAGATATTAAAAAAAAGCTACCCTATGACCCAGCAATTACAGTAATGGGTATTTACCCCAAAGATATAGATGTGAAAAGAGGGGGCACATGTACCCTAATGTTCATAGTAACACTGTCCACAATTACCAAACTGTGGAAGAAGTTGAGATACCCTTCCACAGATGAATGGATAAAGAAGATGTGGTTCATATATACAATGAAATATTCCTCAGCCATCAGAAAGGGTGAATACCTACCATTTGCATCAACATGGACGGAACTGGAGGGGATTATGCTAGGTGAAATAAGTCAAGTAGACAAAGACAATTACCACATGGTTTCACTCATATGTGGAATATAAGGAATAGCACAGAGCACATTAGGGGAAGGAAGGGAAAAGTGAAGGGAGGAATATAAGAGGGGAAGACAAAGCATGAGAGACTATGGACTTCGGAAAAAATATAAGGAAAAAATATAAGGGAGTTGGGAAGATGGGATAGCCCAGTGATGGGTATTAAGGAGGGCATGTGTTGCAATGAACACTGAATGTTATACACAAATAATGAATCATGGACTGTATGGTGACTAACATAAGATAAAAAAAAATCAAGAGGGGTGCCTGGGTGGCTCAGTGAGTTAAGCCTCTGCCCTCAGCTTGGGTCATGATCTTAGGGTCCTGGGATTGAGCCCCGCATCGGGCTCTCTGCTCAGTGGGGAGCCTGCTTCCCCCTCTCTCTCTGCCTACCTGTGATCCTCTCTGTCAAATAAATAAATAAAATCTTTTAAAAAAGTCAAGAAAGTTGCAAAAATAGTACAGTGAGTCCCATGTACCCTCTACCCAGTTTCCACCAGTGGTAAGATCTTACAACTATAGTACAACTTCAAAACCAACATATGGACAATGACAGAAAATTGCTAACTAGACCACAGACCTTATTCAGCTTCACCAGATTTTACATGCATTTGTTTGTGGGTATGTATAGGTCTATGCATGAACTATTTTGAATTCACAGAGAGTTTTCCACTGTGCTTGGTTACTCATGATTTGTCAGATTTTAGAGAGTTGAAAAGGTCAGATAACCTGTGCCTAAGTGATGTATCTATGTCTGAGTTCCTTAAGGATAAAAATGGAAGAGCAGCAAGAAGAAAATGTGAAAGAGAAAAAGGTTACTTATTTAACCACTGTAACTACAAAGTTTGCCTGTGGTTTGAAATATAGAATCTGGAGGCTGTGAAAAAAGAATTAGAAAATCTCAAACATGCAAGCTAACCTTACATCTAAAGGAGCTGGAGGGGGCGCCTGGGTGGCTCAGTGGGTTAAGCCTCTGCCTTCGGCTCAGGTCATGATCCCAGAGTCCTGGGATCAGGCCCCGCGTCGGGCTCTCTGCTCAGCAGGGAGCCTGCTTCCTCCTCTGCCTCTCTGCCTACTTGTGATCTCTCCCTCTCTGTCAAATAAATAAATAAAAATTTTAAAAAGAACAGAAAATAAAGACAAGGCCAGAAGAAGAGAAATAATAAAGATTAGAACAGAAATCAATGAAATACAAACCAAAAGAACAATAGAATCTGATCAATGAAACTAGAAGCCACTTCTTTGAAAGAATTAGGAAGATTAATAAACCCCAGCTGGACTTGTCAAAAAGAAAAGAGAAAGGACCCAAATTAATAAAATCATGAATGGAAAAGGAGAGATCACAAACAACACTGAAAAAATACAATTATAAGAACATATTATGAACAACTATATGACAATAAATTAGGCAATCTGGAAGAAATGTATGCATTCCTAGAAACATATAAACTACCAAAACTGAAAGAGGAAGAAATAGAAAACATGAACAGACCCATAAACAGCAAAAAAATTCCATCAGTAATCAACCCCCCCACCCACCAAGAAAAAGAAATATGGGCCAGATGGTCTCACAGTGGAATTATACCAAACATTTAAAGAAGATTCATACCTGTTCTTCTGAAGCTGTTTCAAAAAATACAAATGGAAGGAAATTTTCCAAACTAATTCTATGAGGACAGCATTACCTTGATCCCCAAACCAAAGACCCCACTAAAAAGGAGAATTATAGACCAATATCCCTGATGAACATGGATACCAAAATTCTCACCAAAAGAATACACACCAACAGTACATTAAAAGGATTATTCACCATGATCAAGTGGGATTTATTCCTGGGCTGCAAGGGAGTTTCAACATCCACAAATCAATCAAAGTGATAAATCACATTAATAAAAGAAAGGACAAGAACCATATGATCCTCTCAATCAATGCAGAAAAAGCATTTGACAAAAGACAGCATCCTTTCTTGATTAAAACTCTCCACAGTATAGGGATAGAGGGAACATACCTCAATATCCTAGACTCCACATACGAAAAGGCCACAGTGAATATCATTCACAACAGGGAAAAATAGTGCTTTTCCCCTATGCTCAGGAACATGAAAGGTTGTCCATTATCACCACTGTTGTTCAACATAGTACTAGAAGTCCTAGCACCAGCAATCAGACAAGAAAAGAATGAAAAAGCATCTGTGTCAGCAAAAAACAAGTCAAACTGTCACTCTTCACAGATTAAATGATAATGATGTGGAAAACCCAAGACTCGATCCCAAAATTGCTAGAACTCATGTAGGAGTACAGCAACGTGGCAGAATATAAAATCAATGCACCGAAATATGTTGCATTTATATACACTAACAGTGAGACAGAAGAAAGAGAAATTAAGGAGTCTATCCCATTTACAAAAGCACCAAAACCATAAGATACCTAGGAACAAACCTAACCAAAGAGGTAAAGTATCTGTACTCTGAAAACTATAGAACACTCATGGAAGAAATTAAGGAAGACACAAAGAGATGGAAAAACATCCCATGCTCATGGATTAGAAGAAAAAAAAATACCATGAAAATGTCTATGCTACCCAGAGCAATCTACACATTCAGTGCAATCCCTATTAAAATACCACTGACATTTTTCATAGAGCTGGAATAAATACTCCTAAAATTTGTATGGAACCAGAAAAGACCCCAAATAGCCCAAGTAATGTTGAAAATGAAAACCAAAGGTGGTGGTATCACCTTTCCTGACTTCAAGCTATATTACAAAGCTGTGATCATCAAGAAGTATGGTACTGGCACAGAAACAGATACATAGATCAATGCAACAGAATAGACAAGCCAGAAACAGACCCTCAACTCTATGGCCAACTAATCTCTGGCAAAGCAGGAAAGAATATCCAATGGAAAAAGTCTCTTCAACAAATGGTACTGGGAAAATTGGACAACTACATGCAGAAGAATGGAACTCAACCATTCTCTTACACCATACACAAAAACAAACTCAAAATGTATGAAAGACCTCAATGTGAGACATAAATCCACCAAAATCCTAGAGGAGAACAGAGACAACAACCCCTTTGACCTTGCCTGTAGCAACTTTTTCCTAAATACATCTCCAAAAGCAAGAGAAACAAAAACAAAAATGAACTATTGAGACCTCACCAAGATAAATCTTTTCACAGCAAAAGAAACAGTCAACAAAATTAAAAGGGAACCTATAGAATGGGAGAAGATGCGAATGTCTTATCAGATATAAGGCTATTATCCAAAATCTTTCTAGAACTCATCAAATTCAACATCCAAAAAACAAAACAAAACAAAACAAAAAATCTAGTCAAGAAATATGCAGAAGACATGAACAGACATTTCTCCAAAGAAAACTTACAAATGACCAACAGATACATGAAAAAATGTTCTACATCACTCAGCATCAGAGAAATATAAATCAAAACCACAATAAGATACCACTTCACACCAGTCAGAATGACTAAAATTAACAACTCAGGAAGCAACAAATGTTGGCCAGCATGCAGAGAAAGGGGAACCCTCTTACACTGCTGGTGGAATGCAAACTGGTACAGCCACTCTGGAAAACAGTATAAAGGTTAAAAATAGAGCTACCCTACAACCCTGCAATTGCACTACTAGGTATTTACCTCAAAGATTAAAAAAGTAGTGATCCAAAGAGGCAACTGCACCCAAATGTTTAAGTGGGCATGTCCATAATAGCTAAACTATGAAAAGGGTCCAGATGTCCACCAACAGATGAATGGATAAAGAAGTTGTGGTATATAAACATACAGTGGAATATTACTCAACCCTTAAAAAATCTCGGCATTTGCAACGACATGGGCAGAACTAATGGGTATTATTCTAAAGGAAATAAATCAGTCAGAGAATGAAAAATATCATATGATTTCACTCATATGTGTAATTTAGGAAACAAAACAGAGGATCATAGGTGTAGGGAGGGAAAAATAAAACAAGACGAAATCAGAGAGTAAGACAATTTATGAGACTCTTAAATATAGGAAACAAACTGAGCAATGCTGGAGGGGAGGAAGTTTGGGGGGGATGGGGTAACTGGGTGATGGGCATTAAGGAGAGTATGTGATATAATGATTACTAGGTACTCATTTTACATAACTGGGTGTTATATACTATTTGAATCATTGAACTCTACCTCTGTAACTAATAATACACAATTGATTAATTGAATTTAAATAAAATTGTATTTTAAAAAGTCACATGCAGGACACTAGTAAGTAGGGAAGGACTGAAATTATTGTCTGTGCCTGCATAGATCTTCTACATACATCTTCACATGACCCATGACCAGAAAATGACATCCTTGGCATATTCCAAGGGTGGAGTTTTAAGTCCTATGTCAAAAGTTCATTCATGAGATACTTGTGAATGCTCAAAGAGGTCAGTAGTCCTGACTGCCTCTGGTAGTTTCTTGGTGAAAACTTGAGTCTCTGCAAAATAACTAACTATCAACTATCAACTAACTAACTATCTATCAACTAACTATCAACTAACTACTGTAGTTGTACTTATTAGTCCTATTAACCCTCTGGTTACTAGTTTTACTAGTTTTCTGACAGTCCAGGCCATTTCTCAGGATCTTTGTAATTAGCTCTTTCCCCTCTAATTCCATTTCCTGACATTCCTCGCTCATCCATCTTGTTCTAACTTCCAGCTTTGGTAAATGTCCTAACTGTACTGAACTTTGGTGACTGCCAGTCTCCCACTGAACAGTCACATTCTCCCACTAGAGTCTTGTCAAGTTGTTTGATTGAACACATCATCATTAATAGATAGATCTGATTTCATGAAAAAGTGTACTTAAAGTTGATTTGCCAAAAGAAACAGAAGAAATATTTTGGTAAGAATCTGCTTTGAATTATTAAGATAAAAGATAATGGCAACTGTGAAAAAGAACACGTGTCAGAGGAAAGATCTAAGTAAGATGAAAACATAGCTGGGTGAGATAAGAAAATATGACAATGAGATCAAAAAGTGTAATAGCAGAGTTAAATTCTATATTGGGAACCATAAATAGAATAAAATAAGTTGTGTAGAGTTCATATTTAAGGCATTACTTCACAACGAAGGAAAAAGGACAAATCGATGAAAATTTTAATCTATGATTTTTTGTGTTTACTATGTATTTATATTTTATTTTATTTTGTTTAATCCAACTTATAGCCTTATATCATATTTACCTTCATTTCCATTTTGAAAGTATTAAAAATAAGACTTAGATAATTTTCTCAAGGTGTAGAATTATGAGAATTTGAGTAACAGTATGTCTGATTATGAAGTGTGTGGTCTTATCATTGTTCTGTTGGATAACAGGTATGATGAATAGAGAGCAGATATTCAGCACATAAATAATCAGTGTTTCTGAAGAACAAACTAAAAAAGAAGTCAAACAAAAGTTTTAGCTGATTATGGAAAGTAAGCTCCTGGGATCTTATCATCAGCACCTAGAACAATGTGAATACATGGAAGATATTCAGTAAATACCTGCTTATTGAACTGTCCTAATTTCTACCTATTAGGCATTTATTCTATGTCTAGTGCTACATATTTTTAAAGATTTGTTTATTTATTTTAGAGAGAGTAAGAGAGAGTGTGTGTGCATGAGTGGGGGTTGGAGCAGAAGAAGAGGGAGAGGGAGAGAAGCAGACTCCCTGCTGAGCTCTGAGGGGTGGGATGCCTTGATCTCAGGACTCCAAGATCATGACTTGAGCCAAAATCAACAAGTGTGTGAGCTCAACTGACTGAGTGACCCAGAAGTCCCACATATTTTAACAGATTATTTTGTTTAACTCTCAAACAGCTTTTGAACCATTATTTTATAGAGTAAGAAAATGAAGTATCAAGAAGTTAAATGATTTATTCAAGGTTTTATAATGTTAGAATTTTTAAGTAAATTTAAAAATAAAATAAAAATTTTATTCTGTATATCAAAAGGGCTCACCTTTTCCTATATTGAACACATTTTTAATTTTATATAGAAAAGATCGTACCTGAGTTTAAACAGGGAAGAAAAAAAACTGGTTCATTACTAAGAAATAAAAATTGGACTGACATTAGAGTTCTTCTTTGAAGCACTAAATGTTGGGATTGGCAAGAATTCTATCAGGATGAGTTATAATTCTTGGATGAAAGTATCACATATATTTTTACTTATGTGTTAGGGTTTAGCAATATGACAAACTTCTACTACAGTACGTGTTTGCCTGATACTTGAGAGAAATTGGATTCTTGGGTGGGGGGGGTGCGGCTCTGGTTCAGGATGAAGCTTAGCAGCATTCTTACATAAGAGATGTGAGGTACCATACCATTCTCTGCCTTTGCTGCCTGCCAGTGTTATGTAACTCACAAGCAGCCCCTTTCAGGAGTTCATGTCTGATGCCCAATGCCCATAACTGTTCTTCAGGAACATACTCTGTGCCTTCTTTGTTCTCAGTTGAAGACTATTTATGTCTACTTAATCTTTAGGTACTTTGGAAAAATTAAATACCTATGTAGTGTCTATTTTGTTATAAGGATTACATGAAATAAGCCAGTTACATTCCTAATATATTGACCCATATTGTACTTAATATTTTTCCCCCTGGGGTACCTTGGTGGCTCAGTGGGCTAAACATCCAACTCTTTATCTCCACTCAGGTCTTGATCTCATGATCGTGAGTTTAAGCCCTGTGCATTGGGCTCCACAGTGGATGTGGAAACTACTTTTAAAAAAATTGTTTTCCTCTTTACCTCCTCCCTACCCACCTTTTCCTTCACTTTAATAAAACAAAACAAACAAAAAAACAAAAAACAAAAAAATACCCTTGGATCTTACATGAAGATACTTTAAAACTTAATGCTTCATTATTGTCCAGCTACCTTTCACACTGTCAGTCTTTGTTCCCATCTGTCTTTTTTCCAGTTTTACATAACAATCCCCAGATTGGCTAATGTGGAAAAGTAGTCCAAGCCTTCATCTCATTCTGCTTGTTTCTTCAGAAGAATTTAACCTCTAGAAAACATTTATAAAATTTCAAAGAGTAGTAAATGAATATCTATACACAACCATATGAAAGTAAATTGTAGGCATCCTATTTTACTTCTCAAAATTTCAGAGAATATCTCCTAAGGACAAGAACATTCTGCAAAATAACCCTGGTATCATACCAGAAAATTTAATATTGATACAGTAATATTATCTAATATATACTCAGGATTCAGATTTCCCCATTTGTTCCCAAAATGTCCTATATAGGTTGTTTTTTCATGAAGGCTCTATCAAGAACTATGTATTTCCTTTGGTTAAGTCTCTTTCCTCTCCTTTAATCTAAAAAGATCTTCCCACCTCTTTTTGTCTTTTAGGACATTGACACTTTTGAAGTGTCCAGGACAGCTGTTTTGTAGAAATTCCCACAATCTAGATTTGTCTCTTTTGTAGTTGTTGTTGTTTGTTTTTCCCCATACAATTAGATTCAGGTTAAACATTTTGAAAGGAGTCATGTGCAGGCCAGTGGTTCTCAAACACTCTGGTCTTATGACCCCTTTCCTGTACATGCTTAAAAATTATTAAGAGCCCAAAGAATTTTGGTTTATATGGATTATATCTCTCCGCATTTATCATATTGTAAATTTAAAATGGTAAGCTTTGGAAACTTTTTATTAAGTCATTTAAAAAATAGCAAAACCATCTGATGTTAATTTTCCAGACCAAAAATTTTAGTGAAAAGTGTGACATTGTTTTACATTTTTACAAGTCATTTTAATGTCTGCTTTAATGGAATGCAGCTGTGTTTCATATCTGTGCCTACAGTCAGCCTGTTGCAATATGTTGTTTTGGTTGAAGCATATGAAGAAAATGTGGCATCACACAGATACGTGGTTGAAAAATAGAGGAGTATTTTAACTGTCTTTTCAGGCTTGACAAGTAGTCACCATTTCCTTAGGGATTGCAAAAGGGTGATTTTCTATTTCTTTTATTTCTTCTGATTTTATCAGCTGTAAGTCTTTTTTATAGTTCTTTCTCTCTTCCAAAAGGTAATTTAGTAATCTTAAAATACTGGAAGGCCTAGTAGATGTTTATTTCCCCTTGATTATCAATTTTCAAAGTAATGAGTTTGTGCCTTAGCATCATCCTGTGGTTTCCTTTGAGTATGATTTTTTTTCTTTCTCTTCTTCTTTCCTTTCTTACATATCATTATGTACTAATGGTTTTTTATGTAGTCAGTATGTTTTAATCACTTGAAATAAATTTTTTGATGTTTAAATTGTCTTTGGTCGGTGTGTCTTTGACACTGTTTCATTAAACCTCAATAACATCAAAATAATTCACAACAAAGTATCACAGATTGAACTTGTACATTTTCTGCCACAGTCCTAGATCAACCATTCCTCCAAGGAGCTCTGGTTCCTTTCAGATGAAAATGATATTAGACAGAGCAATCTGGATCCCAGTGTTTATTGCTGCCGTGGTTGCATTTGCTTCTAGGCATTTTAAGTGGACCAACCTGAAAAACACATCTTTTTTAAGAAATGGGACAATCATGATTTACACTAGAGTTTCTCAACATTGGTACTGCTGACATTTGGGCCCATTAATTCTTTGTTTTTGGGATTTTCCTGTGCACTGTAGGAAGTTTAATAGCATCCCTGGCCTCAGTAGCATCTACTACTCAGTTGTATGAACCAAAATTGTCCACAGACAATTCCAGAGCTCTTTTAGGGGAAGACAAAAATGTCTTGTTGAGAAGCACTGGTTTATAATTTTATTTATAATAATATTAAAATAATTGTTATGGTTTTTATCCATATGTTTATGTATTTGTATGTGTGTTTTCACACACACATTTTCACAGTGCCTACATAGCATGACCTCTAACAACAGCAGCTCTATGGGTTTGTTGTTCTATGGGCTTCTTGTTCCATCTTCTCTATGAAATTTTGGTCTATTTCCATAATCATTAATTTAAAAAAAAAGTCTCACTTCAGTGATCAAAATGTACAGGCCAGCATGATAGTCAAAATTTCAAACTCTCACCTGATTTAGCATTTCTCCTTTGCTCGAGTTCAGTACTGCTGGGGGCCTGAAGCTACAGAGAACCAACAAGATCACCTTCTTCTATGTTTACCATGCTCACATTTCTGAGACCCGTTAACAGCTGATTTTGACCTTTTCTATGTAGAGGCATAGGGAAGAGAAGGGTTAAAAGGAGAGGCACAGTTGTACTTGGCAGGCATATATATGACTGTCACTGGAGTTTTCTGTGTTTGGTAGATGATTATAGCTGGCCATTTCTCTAGCAAGATACTTGGTGGGATTCTTGGGATATTTCACTGGAAAGCTCCAACTGTAATCCCATAATGTAAGTAATACCTCTCTTCTCTCCGGAAACATGTTACCTCTCCTCTCTTCTTACTTCTATTCTGTTTCTGGACTTCAAATGGTCGGTCCTACATACACTCCTCTCCCTCTGTTGGATCAGAGTATCCTCTAATCTGTCCTCTCAGGTGTAACTATTTTTAACAAGAAATTAAAAAGCTTTTTATTGGCGTAAATAATTTTAGAAAAGTGCTCAAAGAGAGGTATAAAGCTTAATGAATTATTATTGAATAAATGAAACTAAGATATCATCATCCAGATCAAATGATTTACAAATCATTAGCTTTCCAGAAGTCTTCTAGCACCCCTTTCAGTCACTCCCAATAGGTAACTACTGTCTAACTTTTAACATTATAGATGGTTTTAACTGTCTGGGGATTTTATATTAATGGAATCATACAGTATTTTTCTTCGTCTATTATTTTACATATTATATTTATGGACCCATCCATATTTTTGCATAGGCTATTTATTCTCATTGCTGTATAATAATGCATTGAAAAATGAAAAAGTTTGTTTATATATTATTCTACAGGTGATCACTGGAGTTTTCAGTTTGGGATTATTACAAGTAGTGCTTCTATACATACTCTGGTACATCTCTTTCTCGCGCGCTCTCTTTTTTTTTTTTTTTGCACATATGTGTACCTGTCCTTAGAGTTCAGTTTTGCGTTTGGCTCTCCCTGAGAGTTTCACTGGTCCTAGACCACTATTTCTTTCTTGGCACAGGTTCATACATCACATGGTAGAGAAAATCACTCTCTCAAAGGCCAAGATATTTGTATATTTTATTTTTAGTCATGAGTGGCTCCTCTCCCCACCCAAAATTTGAGGGTAGATTCCTGGCTTCATCAGCATAGTTTGGGTAGTGTTCTCTAACCCATTTTTCATGGAAAGACAGCCTTTTAAGATTCTTCATTTTATGTAGGTTTCAGTTACTACACTCTTCTCCCAGTGGGACTGTGGCCACAAATCCCAGGCCCTTGTGGGTGTTAAAGCCTAGTTCTTGGCTTCTAGGTCCTATATCTGACCTGAAACTTTTTTTGACCACAGTCCATTCCAGTTTACCCCCTCTTTTTTCTTTTTTAATTTCTGGCTTATTAGGATTGCCCCCCACTCCTTTTCTGTTCTAGATTGTAATTAAACAACATGCTTTTGTTTTTCTTCAACATTTGTGTTTGTGGTGGAAGCAGTGCCTCCATAAGCATGGGCTCAGTTGCCTCAAGGCCATACTTCATGAATCATACCATACCAACTTTCTTTTCTTTGTTCTTTATCTGTTAAACATATATATTCATTTATCTCACTATTTTACTACATGTTCCCCCTCCTTTACTACATGTTTCCCCCTCCTTTTCAAAGAAAGGCATAAAAATGTTGTGACTACTTATGCTTATAAGGCCACATAAATAATATAGAATTCTTATTTTATTTTTTTTTATTTTTTTTTTAAGATTTTATTTATTTATTTGACAGTCAGAAATCACAAGTAGGCAGAGAAGCAGGCAGAGAGAGAGAGAGGAGGAAGCAGGCTCCCTGCTGAGCAGAGAGCCCGACATGGGGCTCAATCCCAAGACCCTGGGATCATGACCTGAGCCGAAGGCAGAGGCTTTAACCCACTGAGCCACCCAGGCGCCCCTAGAATTCTTATTTTAAAGGTAAATCTCTTTGTAGCTAATAAAGACTTCATTTCAAACAAAATGGAATTTTTGTCATGTATCTAAAATTTTATAAATCATTAGGCATATGAAATGACCTACTCACATTTTAATAGTGCTTTTTTTCACAGAATATGATTCTTTTAGTAATAGTAACACTTGAAGTTATATTAATATATTAAATGCAGAGAGCAGTTGGAAATAATATATAAGTATAGCCAGCCATTCAGTAATCCCTTTTTTCAGATCATTAAAATTGGAGGAGGGGAAGAACTATGAGAGACTGTGGACTCAGAAACAATCTGAAGGTTTTTGGGGGGGCAGGTTGGGAGAGCCTGGTGGTGGGTATTAAGGAGGACACATATTGCATGGAGCACTGAGTATGGTGCTTAAACAATGAATCTTGGAACACTGAAAAAATAAAATAAAATTTAAAAAATATAAATATTTCAGAAATAATAAGGACTTCTGTCTTTGCAAAGGTAGATGTTAAGAATAAGCTTGCTGGGGCACCTGGGTGGCTCAGTCATTAAGCATCTACTTTGGACTCAGGTCATGATCCCAGGACCCTGGGTTTGACCCCGCATCAGGCTCCTTGTTCAATGGGAGTCCTGTTTCTCCTTCTCCCATTCCCCCTTCTTTTGTTCCCTCTCTTGCTGTCTCTCTCTCTCTGTCAAATAAATAAGTTTAAAAATAAATAAAAACAAGCTTGTTATAAATGAACAAAGGAAAAAAGAGACAGACTCTTAAATATAAGGAACAAACTGGTGGTTACCAGAGGGAAGGTGGGTTGAGGGGATGGGTGAAAATGGATAAAGGGGATTGAGAGTACACTTACCATGATGAGCACTGAGTGATATGTTGAAACATTGAACTACTATATTGTACATTTGAAACTAATATAACACTATATGAATTATACTGGAATTTAAAAATTATAATGAACAATAAAAGTATAAAAAATAAGCTTGTTAAAGATACTAACTCATGGTCTATTAATGTAAAAAGGCAAGAATTTTCTTGAAATAACAGGCATTATGTATAAAAACATTGAAAGGTGTTAAAAATCTGGAGCAACAGATTTTTTAAAATTTAGTATATATGATAATAAGTAAAATATTACTATACAGTTTATATTGTTGAGTACAACCATAGTTATGGCTTTAAGTGAAAAAAATAAATATAATTAAGTACACATATATTCAACAAATATTTATTGGACTCTTAATTTACATAAGAGTTACGAAAGACCTAGTTTTTAACTTCACAAAACCTAAGGAAGTCAAGCAGTATTTACAATACATACATATTGAATATTTAGTTGTTTACACAGAGGAAATGTTTAGGTCTTTCTGGGGTCAGTTAAGACCAGATTTGAAAGATAACCAAGAGTTTGCCAAGCAGATAAATTTAGAAAAAGGAGGAGAGCCATAAAGACATGAGAGATTTGGGGGAAATATAAGGATTTTGGTACAGCTAGAACATAAAATGAAAGAGAATATGTAATTTAAAAGAAAAGATGTAATAGTAATCACCCCTTGCTTTTCCTACCCTAATCTATATTAATATATAATATTATAAATATAATATAAACAATATTATAAATAATATAACAATATTTTCCAAGGGGAAAGAGGAAAATGTGGTGCTCTATTACAGACCTTTGGCAATATTGCATCAGGTTTCAAAAAGGGCAGATGATATATCCTTTCCCTTGCTTGATTAAGCAAATGTTTAAGGTATGTCTGTGTTCCTTTACCACAAACTTTGGCCAGAAGAGTAAATCTGACTTGAATGTTGACTAATATAAAATATTAAAGGAAATTCAACTATCCTCTAAAATCACTTTTCACACTTAAGAAATATAAGCTAGGGGCGCCTGGGTGGCTCAGTGGGTTAAAGCCTCTGCCTTTGGCTCAGGTCATGATCCCAGAGTCCTGGGATCAAGCCCCGCATCAGGCTCTCTGCTCAGCAGGGAGCCTGCTTCCTCCTCTCTCTCTGCCTGACTCTTGTGACCTCTGTCTGTCAAATAAATAAATAAAATCTTAAAAAAAAAAAAGAAGTATAAGCTAAAGATGTTAAAAACTCAGTCTGTGTTACAAGACTTTATTCAAAAATAAAGCATGCAAAAAAGTAAATTTTCCAGTTAATTAAGGTTTATGTGTTTAAGCTGAGATTTTTTTTGTTCAACCCAAATAAATTAGATTGTCCATCTTTATTAAATGGAACATATTTGTGGTTTAAGATCATCATGGTTAAATATTAAATTCATTTTCTAGACCTTTTGAAAATATGTTATTTCTCCTGCACATATGATCCCAGGGTCACACATTTGTCCACATTTCTTCTATAATTCTTGTCCTCTCCTTCATTCAATACTTCTCATTGTTTTAAATTTTTCTCTCTTTATCATTATTTTTATCTGTTGTATTTTCTAATTTGCAGCCAAAATAAACTGCAGTAAAGTCAATACAATGAGTAATATTTTTTTCATGTGTGACTCACAATCATTAGACCCTTTAAAAGTAAGATAGCTCCAGGATATTCTGGTAGCATTAAGTGTATAGATTTTATAACGGCCTATTTTATTTTTTTTTTGAATCATTAAGGATTTTATTTCAAGAATCAGAAGATTATTATGTGATGTTCTTTGCTATCTTTTGCATGCAAAGTCAATCTTTTTTTGTTTGTTTGTTTCCTATTTTTTTTTTAATTTTTTATTTTCAGCGTAACAGTATTCATTGTTTTTTCACCACACCCAGTCCTCCATGCAATCCGTGCCCTCCCTAATACCCACTACCTGGTTCCTCCGACCTCCCACTCCCCGCCCCTTCAAAACCCTCAGGTTGTTTTTCAGAGTCCATCGTCTCTCATGGTTCATCTCCCCTTCCAGTTTCCCTCAACTCCCTTCTCCTCTCCATCTCCCCTTGTCCTCCATGTTATTTGTTATGCTCCACAAATAAGTGAAACCATATGATATTTGACTCTCTCTGCTTGACTTATTTCACTCAGCATAATCTCTTCCAGTCCCGTCCATGTTGATACGAAAGTTGGGTATTCATCCTTTCTGGTGGAGACATAATACTCCATAGTGTATATGGACCACATCTTCCTTATCCATTCGTCCGTTGAAGGGCATCTTGGTTCTTTCCACAGTTTGGCGACCTATTTTAGAAATGCCTTTAATTCTTTAGTCTGTATCTGTGTTCTTGATGCTTTAGATGTCAGAAAGAAAAAGTTTTACTACAGTTTGACTATCTTATAGAACTAATACTTACCAACAACATGTAACTAATCTTGAAATGATGGAAAGGTTTAAGGGCAATCTGATGCTGACACCATTAAGAAGATGCACAGAAATATTGTGCAAACCCTCAGATTGATTTATAAGGTGCGTTCATCTCATTAAGGCTTCTGAAGACACAGGTAAAGTATTAAATAGATTTGAAGCGTCGCCAACATTCATGTATGCCAAGCAAAATCCTGGCTGAGACAGTAATCCACTCACTGATGTGCACTTTTTTAAGTTGTCAGTGCATAAAATTTCCAATGGTTTTTAGATATCATAGATAACTTGTGTGTGTGTGTGTGTGTGTGTGTGTGTGTGTGTTGTTTTTTTTTTTTTAGGGCAGCATAACTATTTATGTGCTGGAAGAAATGACTGCATTGTTGATAAAATCCGCAGAAAAAACTGCCCAGCATGTCGCCTTAGAAAATGCTGTCAGGCTGGCATGGTCCTTGGAGGTAATGCTTATATTTTCATCATTAATATGTTGAGTATTTGCATTCTAAAACCATGGATCAGGAAATTCTAGTTTTCTTATACATCTTTGTTCTTGGTTTACTTTTTCTGTCATGATTATTGGTGTCTGGATTAAGTAACCATTAGTATCCCATTAACTATAGATTTTCATTATTTTGAGGTCTGTTATGAGAAGTAGTAAGCCTTCATTTACCTATATTGCTTATAAGTAGATGTTATGAGAAGTTCACCAATTTCTTGGTAAGTTACATGGGTTGGATCTAGGGCTCTGATAAGTCACCAACCCATTCTGGGCATCAGTATCCTTATCTATAAAATGGGAGCACTGAAGTTCTTTCCAGCTCAAAAACTGATCCTGTGAATTGATTAAGTACATTGATCTCCATCCCTCCTTCTCCCCATTAATCTCTCCCATCCTACATCCCTACCTCATTCTCTTTAAGTAACTATTTATTGAGCCCTTACTACTTACCAGGTACTATTCTAAGTTCTGGGATTGTAGCAATCATACATACATATATACATGCATATATACATGCATAAACACACATATAAATACATAAATAAAACCTACCATCTGCCCTAATGGAGCTTACATTCTGGGGACAGAAGCAATAAATATTTATGTCAAATTATGATAAGGGCTATCAAAAATATGATACAGGATGAGTTAATAGGAAGTATCAGGGAAAGGAAGCTCTCCTGAATCCTTTATTTTCATTTCATTTAGCTATTTCTTCCCCCCCCCTTTTTTTTTTAAGATTTTATGTATTCATTTGAGAGAGAGAGAGCACAAGCAAAGGGAGAGGCAGAGGAAGAGGGAGAAGCACTCTCCCCACTGAGCTGGGAGCCCAATGTGGGGCTCCATCCCAGTTCCTGGAGATCATGATCTGAGCCAAAGGCAGACACTTAGCCATCTGAGCCATCCAAGTGCCCCTTTTCCCCCTTATAAATATATTTGCTTTTTGTTCTACCCTCCCTTTTAAGTTTTTATTTTCAAGTATTCTTTTCTTTTCTTTCTTCAAATTTTTATTTTAATCCCAGTTAGTTAACATACAGTGTAATATTAGTTTCAGGTGTAGAATTTAGTGATTCATCACTTACATACAATACACAGTGTTCATCACAAGTGCCTTCCTTAATCCCCTCATCCATTTCACCCATCCCCCTTACCAACTCCCCTTTAATAAGCTTTAGTCTGTTTCTTGGTTTGCATGCATCTCTCCTTTTTTCACCCCTATGTTCATTTGCTTTGTTTCTTAAATTCTACATGTGATTGAAATCATATGGTGTTTCTCTTTCTCTGATTGGCTTATTTTGCTTAGCATAATATACTTTACCTCAATCCACATTGTTGCAAATGACAAGAGTTCATTCTTTATTATGACTGAGTAAAATTCCGTTATATATACATATCATGTCTTTATCCATTCATCAGTTGATGGACATTTGGGCTTTTTCCATACTTTGGGTATTGTTCATAATGCTGCTATAAACATTTTGGTGCAGGCACTAGGGTGGCTCAGTCAGTTAAGCATCTGCCTTCAGCTCAGGTCATGATCCCGGGATCCTGGCACCAAGCCCCTTGCTGGGCTCCCTGCTCAGCACAGAGTCTGCTTCTCCCTCTCCCTCTGCCCCTCCTCCCTCCTCATTCTCTCCCTCCCTCTCTATCTCAAATAAATAAATAAATAAAAATCTTTAAAAAATTGAAAAATAAATATCAGGGTACATGTATCCCTTCAAATTAAAATGTAATCATATGATGTTTCTCTTTCTTTGATTGTATCCTTTGCATAAATACCTACTGATGCAATTACTGGATCCTAGGGTCGTTCTATTTTTAAGTTTTTGAAGAACGTGCATACTGTTTTTCAGACTATGCATCAGTTTGCATTCCCACCAACAGTGTAAGAAGGTTTCCCTTTCTCTACATATTTGCCAACACCTGTGTTTCTTGTGTTGTTCATTTTAGCCATTCTGACAGGCATGAGATGGTATATCATTATAGTTTTGATTTTTATTTCCCTGATGTTGAGTGGTGTTGTGCATTTTTTCATGTGTCTGTTAGCCATCTATATGTTTTCTTTAGAAAATTGTCTATTGATATCTTCTGCCCATTTCTTAACTGGATTATTTGTTTTTTAGGCATTGAGTTTGATAAGTTCTTTACAGATTTTGGATACTAACCCTTTATCTGTCATTTGCAAATATCTTCCCCATTCCATAGTTTGCCTTTTAATTTTGTTGATTGTTTCCTTCAGTATGCAGCAGCTTTTTATTTCAATGTAGTCCCAATAGTTTATTTTTGTTTTTGTTTCCCTTGGCTCAGGAGACATATCTAGTAAGAATTTGCTATGGCTGATGTCAAAGAGGTTACGTGTTCTCCTTGGGATTATGATGGTTTCCTGTCTCACATTTAGGTCTTTCATCCATTTTGAATTTATTTTTGTGTATGGTGTAAGTGGTCTAGTTTTGTTCTTTTCATGAGGTTTTCCAGTTCTCTTCCAGGATTTTGATGGTTTCCTGTCTCACATATAAGTCTTTTATCCATTTTGTATTTTTTGTGTGTGTATGGTGTAGGAAAGGTACAGTTTCATTCTTCTGCATGTTGCTGTCCAGTTTTCCCAACACCATTTGTTGAAGAGAGAGCCTTTTTTTCCATTGGATATTCTTTCCATTTTATCAAGGATTAATTGAACATATAGTTGTGGGTTCATTTCTGGGTTTTCTTTTCTGTTCCACTGATCTATGTGTCTCTTTTTTTGCCAGTACCATACTGTCTTAATCACTACAGCTTTGTAATATAACTTGAAGTCTGAAATTGTGATGTTTCCATCACTTAACTATTTCTTAGGCAAGATATCTGATAGTATGCATACAATGTAATAGTTATTTTTTAAAAAACACATTAGTATGAACTCATAAGCTTTTTGTAGTTTTTTTATATGTATATTTCTTTTTTTTAAGATTTTATTTCTTTATTTGACTGAAAGAACTAGAGAGCCTAAGCAAGTGGGGGAGAAGGAGAGGGAGAAGCAGGCTCCCCACTGAGCAGGGAGCCCAATGTGTGGCTCAATATCAGAACCCTGGGATCATGACCTGAGCTGAAGGCAAATGCTTAACCATCTGAATCACGTAGGTGCCCCTCATGTATGTGTGTGTGTGTGTGTGTGTGTGTGTGTGTGTATAATTTCTATAGAAATATACTTGACATACAAGTAACCTTAGTTTCAGGTATAAAACTTAGTGTTTTGACTGCTCCATATATTATGCTAGGCTCATCACAAGTGTAACAACAGTCTGTCATAGAATTCTATTACAATACCATTGATTTAATTTCCTATGCTGTAGCTTTCATCCCTGTGACTTACTCATTTCATGGATAGATGATGTGTGCTTCTCACTCCCTTTCACCTATTTGGTGATCATCCCAGCACCTTCCACTCTGGCAACCATGTTTGGTTTCTGTATTTATGGGTCTATTTATGCTTTTTTATTTGTTTAGATTTTAAATATAAGTGAAATCATATGGTATTTGACTTTGTCTGACATATTTCACTTAACATAATGCCCTCAAAGTCCATCTATGTTTTGCAAATGGCAAAATCACATTCTTTTTTTGACTGAGTCCAGTGCATATATATACCACATCTTCTTTATCCATTCATCTATTGGTAGACACTTGGGTTGCTTCATATTTTGGTTGTCATAGACATAGGGGTGCATATATCTTTTCAAATTAGTGTTTTTGTTTTCTTTGAGATCCAGTAGTGGAATTACCGAATCATATGGTATTTCCATTTTTAATTTTTTGAGGAACGTCTGTACTGTTTTCCATAGTGGCTGCACCAATTTTCATTCCCATGAACAGGGCCTAAGTCTTCTCTTTTCTCCAAATCCTTATGAACCACTTGTTATTTATTGTCTTTTTGGTTCTATTTTTCAGACAGGTGTAAGGTGATATCTCATTGTGGTTTTGGTTTGCATTCCCCTGATGATTAGTGATGTTGAATATCTTTCATGTGTTTGTTGGCCATCTGTATGTTTTCTTTGAAAAATGTCTATTCTAGTCCTCTGCCCATTTTAAATCAATTTTTGTTGTTGTTGAATCATGTAAGATCTTTATACTTTTTAGATATTAAGACCTTATTAGATATATCATTTGATAATATTTTCTTGCATTAGGTAGGCTGCCTTTTTGGTTTGTTGATGGTTCCTTCACTGTGCAAAAGCTTTTTATTTTGATATAGTCCAGTAGTTTAATTTTGCTTTTATTTCCCTTGCCTGAGGAGACCTACCTAGAAAAATGTTGCTAAGGTTGATGTTCAAGAGATTACTATCTGTGTTTTCATTTGGGAGGTTAATGGTTTTCAGTTTCACATTTAGGTCTTTTTAATCCATTTTGAATTTATTTTTGTGGATGGTGTAAGAAAGTGATTGAATTTCATTCTTTTGCACATATCTATCCAGTTTTCACAGCACTATTGAAGAGACTTTTTCCTGTTACATATTGTCACCTACTTTGTCATAGATTAATTTACGCTATAAGATTGGTTTACTTCTGGGTCTCTATCGTGTTACATTGATCCGTGTGTCTGTTTTTGTGCCAGTACCATACTGTTTTGATTACCACAACTTTGTAGTATAGTTGAAATCCACAACTGTGATACCTCCAGCTTTGTTCTTCTTTCTCAAGACTGCTTTGGCTCTTCAAGTGCTTTTGTAGTTCCATACAAATTTCAGAATTATCTGTTCTAGTTCTATGGCAAATGCTATTGGTATTAGCAAATACGGATTGTACTGAATCTGTAGATTGCTCTGGATAGCATGGACATTTCAATGGTACTAATTCTTCCAATCCAAGTTCATAGTATATGTTTCCATTTGTGTCCTCTTTCATTTCTTTCATTAATGTCTTATAGTTTTCATAGTACAGGTCTTTCACCTCCTTGATTAAGTTTATTTCTAGATATTTTATTCTTTTTTGGTACAATTGTAAGTGGTATTATTTTCTTATTTCTCCTTCTGATACATTGTTATTTGTATATAGAAACACAACAGATTTCTATATATTAATTTTGTATCCTGAAACTTTACTCAATTTTCAGAAAAGTCAATTATTTAGTGGGAACAGCAATGAAGCTTCAAAGTTACTTTGTGCCAGTTGGTATCTGGAGTTTGACTATTTTGTAGGCAGTGGAATCAGTGATTTTTCTAACAAACTGTTCATGGAATAAGACCCAAATTTCTAAATGCAGCGCATGGAGCCTTTCCTTACCTAACAGGTAGTCTCTCTTTTTCTAAGTCCTTCTCCCATCAGTCCTTTGAGAAGCTACACTGTAGTCACTGGCTCTCACCTGTCTTTGCATGTATTTTACTTTTGTCTGTATCATTCTCCCTTTAGTCTTCATGAACTCTTACTTGTCTTCCATATGAAGTGTGACTTTCTTGTGAAATTTTCCCATCTCTTCAGTCACTGCAAGGAAAGAGATTTTGTAGGAACACAGTTATCATGGTTTTTCATATCTGGAAAGGTTAAAAGCCCTTGAATGAGCTTGGATTGTAGTGTGTCCTCATTTTACTTACTTCAGCATTTCTACTCTTATAATGGAAGATGGAGCAAATTGACCAAAGCAGAAGTGATTGAATACACAACCATCAAGAAATGGGATTATTCAGAGAAGAGACTTCTCTCCCTCTGTAGACAGAGAAACTGGTGTTCATTTGGAAGAGAGACTTTGGTTCTAGTTAACAACACAGATGTCAGTGAGAAATAGAATAAAAGAAGAGAGTTTTATAGAAGACTCAGAACCGGGAAGAAAGAGGAAGATACCATTCCAGAGACATAGACTAATTTAGCATCAGAAAAGGGTGGGCAACAAGACCATGTTGGTGCAAAGCTGTTATAATTGACTTCATTTTCCTTATATTTCTACAGCTTAAGGGAAGAATTGCTTCTGTTATAGGATAGAACTCAATTCAGAGGTAAATAACCCTAACCTCAGAGATTACAGTAAGAAATAGGCAGAAATGTGAGTAGATAGTTATCATTGTCCAGGTATAATATCCTCAATTTTGTTGTGTTTCCAAGGTTTCTTATTGATATCATGTGCCCCAGTTCCCCAAAAATTTTATGGATTTTTCTCATTTTGCATAATTTACTTCAATCAGTATACTACCTTCTATGGCCAGTGACTATAAAAGTCATTATCCAAACTAGAATACCTCTGAGGATGAAATGGAGCACTATCAATAACTAAACTAGGATGATGTGCCTGGGTGGCTCAGTCAGTTAAGTGTCTGCCTTTGGTTTCAAATCATGATTCCAGGGTCCTAGAATTGAGTTCTGCATCAGGCTCCCTGCTCAACAGGGAGCCTGCTTCTCCCTCTGCCCCTCACCCTGCTTGTGCTTTCTCTCTCTTTCTATCAAATAAATAAATAAATAAAATCTTTAAAAAAAATAACTAAACTGGAATAACAGGTATAAACTGAAACTGTCCCAGACTAACTAAGCTGTAGGGAAAGTCCCCCATTTTTCCCACTTAAAAGATGCAAATGTGTTCTGGTCAAAATTAATACATAAACTTCTGGGGATATAGGTAAAATAGTCAAATGTTTACTTATATATTGCATTAATTTAGTTAAACACAAGAATTTAAGTCACATGCAAAAATCTACTGAATTAGAAGTATTGTATGTCTAGTCTCACATTTCATCAATAATTTTATTCAGACTAATTTCACAAAACTTTGCCAACAGGATATTTGGTTCTCAGTACAGCCAATCTGTAAGTCATCTAATCATTTGCCAGAATTCCTCATCATTTTATCTAAAATATTTGATATGTAGTACTTTTTGAATTCATGGGTAGTACTGTAACTGGAAGTATATCCCAAGCCAATATAGTCATCTACATAATATAACTATTTTAATATTTGTCCCATAGAGTTTTTTTAATGATTCCCCATAACAACTTGCTGTAATATTTAATTATAAAATATATTAAGCCTACCAAATTAATTAAAATAAATAAGTACCTATGTACCTATCACTCAGTTTTTAATATCAGATCATTTTTTATATTTTCTTCATTTCTGTTGTAAGGAATAAGATATTAACAGATATTTTGAAGCTTTTGGTATGTTCTTCCCTAAACTCAGACTAATTCCTCAACAAATTTCTTTGCCTCTTTTTTAAAAAATCAGGTATTCTCTACAAACCTTCCAAACTACCACTGTTTGAAGTTATTTCAGTTTAATTTGTCTTTGGCAACATATTGCTATTCAAGATAATTTAGAGTTTCATAATGTTACATTGCTCATAGGACTAATATATAATGCAGTATCTTTGTTTCTGAGGGATAATTCTCAGATTAAAAAAAAAAAAAAGGAAAAAGCCTTCCTGTATTTCAGGCATATATGAAAGAATGATTGAATTCTAGTATTATATATGCACATCACACATTTAGAAATACAAAATGCATTACTTATTTGATAAACAGATTTTCACAGAGGTTTATTAGTTGGAAAGAAACTGGCAACACACACTGGTATGTCATGGTCCTGACAATGATCTGCCTGAAAGTTGGTAGCAAAAGTCTATAGGGTCAATAATCCAATTCAATAATCCAAATCATAAAGGTACTCTTTTTTAATTAGATTCTAATTACTAGTTCTGTATTAAATTTCTGGAGTAAGGGGAAATGTACTTGTGGCCTACCAAGAGTGCGAGAGCATCCTTTTGGATGATAATCAGGGTCGCTCCTGGTTGGATTCTTCCTTAATTAGAAGAGTTTCACTAAAGTAATAATTCACTACTGGAAATGGAAATGCAAGCTTTCCCTTCCTTCCTTCCTTCCTTCCTTCCTTGTTTATCATTCCTTCTTGAGATTTCTCATTTCTGATATAGAGACATTTAAATAACAAAAGATGAAACAAAGAGAGAACATTGAAACATTTTTAAAGGCTTAATAAAGTGTATGGTAGAAGTCAAAAATATTAAAGTTTTGGGATGTCATGACATAGTTATTGCAGGTCGTTCTTACCAGCTTCAGCAACTATGTTCTGTTATGCCCGAGTTTTCGCGTCTGAGAGACCACCAAGGAGCCAAGTACCGATGCAATCACACGAGGGTTTATTTGACAAGCTTAAGCTTGGGCCCAAGTATACCCAGTGCAGCGGAGTAGGGACTTGGACCCCGAACCAGATTACAGTCAGAGTTTTTAAAGGCAGAGTAGGGGTGGACTCGGCGGTGGGTGAGGACAAAGGGGATATGTTAGTCTCTAAGGAATTTTGGAAGCAAGATCTCCAGGACCTTGAGGGGCTAGCTATTGTTGGGAGAAAGGTTATTTATTACTAGTAATAAAACATCTTCTCATGAGACCCTTTAGATGTATATCAGTGGGTCATATGCTTGGGAATGATTGCTGATACTATCTTGGAGATTTAGAGATAAAGTTTCACACTTCTCCTATCAAGTGTCCTTGTTAGTGAGATTTGGGTTTAGAAGAAATTTAACTTTATTTCCATTTCCTTCTGCCTCAGCCTCCTTCAGTTTTATGGTGGGGAGGGTGACATTAGGGCTTGGGGAACTGAGTTATTTGCCTCTGGAAATTGGGCTGTTGTTAAATCTCTAGGACATTTGTAAACCAAGGGAGACTCCTGTCTTGCAGGACTGTGATCTCTGCAAGTTAACTATTTGTTTTTCTTTTAGGGCAGCCAGGGGTGGCTGAGGAATGTCACACATATTTACCGAGGGGAGGGGAGGGGAGTGAGTGGAGAGGGGGTGCAAGGTGCCAGCTTTTGCTTTGCCAAGATGGCTGTACTTATGTCTGGGCTAGACTCGAGGTGGGTACAGCCTTGTTTTTCTTGGCCTCCACATGTTCTGATTATAAGAATTGTGTTTGAGTTATTGGGTCTCTTAGTTGCATATAATTCTTATTTTTAATGAATCACCTCCTTGCCTTCACCAGGTCACAGTGAACTCTTGCATTTTGTTCATTGCCATACAGCACCGAGTAGGAAAGATAGTTACACACTGAAGGATGGTAATATATCTTCTAATTTAGGAATTCTGCTTCTAACTTCTTTCCTTTGGAAAACATGTTTGTGTAATGATTCACAAAAAATTCTAAAATGAATAGAGCTCTGTATTTTGCATTTGTGGTAAAAATGCTAACTTATTATAAAGGTAATTAGTTCTTATAAAATAAGTAGCTTTCTGTGTAAAAGAATGATTAAATGCATAGTTAATGTTAGCTGATTTTTTCAAGCTGGGATTTTTTACAGGGTTATTTATTTATTTATTTATTTATTTTTATTTTGTTAGAGAGCCTTTTCTTCAGATTTTAAAGGGTTATGTTAGAAAGCTAGTTTATCCCCTACCTCCTCCTGCCCTTAGATTTACCCCCACGTCTCTTGGCAAAGAGAGTAATTTTCTGGGATACAAACTATGGGTTGTGTAGTAAAGTTGTGTTCTTTTTTTCTTCTCCTACACTTGAAGACAATAAGCCTCAATTTTTTTTTTTTTCTGAAGAATACCAAAATTCCTGAACAGTACCTTTTATGGAGGTATAGAAACTTAATCTATGCCTTTGATTACTATAAAAACTGAAACCATCTGCTCTCTCTTTGATGCAGGAATTGCTTTGGGTGACAGCTACCACCTACATCTTTAGACCTCTCATGGTCTTCCTCTTATGAGCATTTCCTTTTCTACTCAAACCCTGGTCTTTGAATCAGCAACCGCCATCCCAAGACAGTACCTCACACTCTTTCCTCAGTTCACTGAGTTGAAACCTCTAGCCAATTAATGTCTTCTGTTTACTTCCCGATTGTTCACCCTAAATGCCATTTCATACATGGTAGATAAGGATATTCCTTAGAGCATTCATTCTCATTTCTTTGGTTTTGTTTGTTTGCCTGGGGGTGTTTTTTTCCTTGTGTTTGTTTTTTGTTTTGGGGGACTGCTTTTATGGATGCCAGCTAGAACTATTCAATAGTATCTGATACTGTCTCCTATTTCCACATTCAGTAAAAAGTCAGGATTGAGGAATACAAAGGTTCTTCCCCATTTGTAGTCTGACTTTAGTTGGATGATTTAAAACAATTCTAGTAGAGCTTTTTTTCCTAATTACCTAATTTAAATTCATATACCTAATTTAATTTCATATTTCCTATTATCTAGCATTTTATTTTTTTTTTCAGCAAAAACACAGACATATTATTTTCATCTGGGAAGTAGAGGTGGAACCTGAAAAAGGAAAAGCAAGATAAGTCAGTGCTAAAAGGGGTTGTTAGAGAATAGTCTCAGTGTACTGATTCCAGCAACATCATCTTTTTGCTAACCCAAAGTAAAAACATATATCTAGACATGATTTTTTATAGCTACTATTAGGATAATTGCCTATAAATCCACAAAAACTACAGCAAAGCTTATTATGATCCTCATAATATCAAAGGATTTGATTTGCACCATTCCCTGTTTGCTGATCTTTACCACCTATTTTCTCATCCAATTCCCAAAAAGCTTTCTGGCTGTCATAAAACTTACATTTTAATATCCAGTATAATACTCTTCCTTTGCCTCCATGCAATAAGCCCAGCATTATCACATGAACACCTTGTGTCATCCACTCAATATAATATTTTTTTGCCCCAAATAAAAACAAATAGCAAATAGGCCACGACAAAGTAAACAACATTCATTTCAGAACATGATCCAGAATTAGTGATCATTTTTACTTCATTCACTCCGAAAGATCTACCTATATGTTTATCTATTGTTTTCCCCCCCAACTCAGTCTTTCATTCAGTTAAGAAACTGAATTTTATTTTATTTTCGAAATAAAATTTTTATAAGTTCTTTCTGTGGGAAATGATTAATGATAAACTCATTTGCTTTCATTTAAAATATCATTATTTAATCTTCATTTTTGAATGATGATTTTAGTAATTTAAAAATTTTAGGTTGACTTTTTTTCCTCCACATCTTAAAGATGTTCATCTATTATCTTCTGGCATGTATCATTTTTTCTATGAATTCTCCAATTGATCTAACAGCTTCTTTGAGGCAATATTTTCTCTATATTTATATAAAACATTTTTATACTTGGTTCTCCAAGTTCACTCAATTATAAATTAGTTTCATTTGTTCTACTTGTAAATCATGATTTCTAAATCTGAGAATTTATGTCTTTCATAAACACCAGGAGTATTCTTCCCAGTATTCTTCAAATATTGTCTCCCTCCACACTGCTTTTTTCTAACTCTAGAATACTTACTAGACATTTATTAGTTAACACATTCTGTTTTTTCATCCATTCTGTCTTCTATATATTTTATCTTATTTAATATTTCCCATATTGTTATATACCTATGCTATATTCGGTGTCATTTAGTCAGTTATGTCTTCAAGTTTAGTATCTTTTCATTTTAGTACTGGTATTTTTTTTTTTAGACATTATACTTGTTTCTTTTATAAACCTATCTTATTTTTACTAGTGTTTCCCTTTTTTGTGTTTCCATTCTTTTTTTATATATAACTTCAATAATTGTAAACAAAATTGTTGCAAATATTTGTAGTCACTAATTCCAAAGTCCCATAACTCCAGATCTAATTATGCCACTGTATCACAGTGGTTTAAAAAAATGCCACTATTCTTTATAGAATTTCCCCATGATTGTAGTATAAATACTCCTTTATAGCAAATTTCAGGCTACTAATGTTTTAAAAACCAGCTCTCAATATTCCTGAATACTTAGTAAGTTTTCATAGGCTGTTGTGAGCCAATTCCAGTGCCATTTATTATCTCTGCTACTTCTTGCTCATTGTGCCTTTTGTAATTTTGGATCATAAACTTATGTTTGGCACAGCTTAATATTTTTTTTTAAATCCTGTGTGGCCTTAATTGAGGGAGTTTCTCTCCAGAGAATTTTTATTTATTCTTCCAGGCACTTTAAGGATTTAATCAATGAAGGAACACTTTTCATATTTACTTTTTTGCCTCCAGGATTCCCATACCATGCAGATAGAATAATTTCAAACTGCCAATCTGGGTGAAGGAGGCCTTTGATTAAGAATTCAAAGGAGAGTTGTTTTTGTTTTTGTTTTGTTTTTGTTTTTGTTTTTTTTTAATTAAAAATTCAAAGGAGAGGTTTTTTTTTTCCATACTGAGCTAGGAGATGAAGCAGACATGCTTTCTTCTCGTGTCCCTTTGTCAGTGGATAGAGATAGTCTTCATATTGGACTCCTTGATACTTTGCTGGCTTTTTGAGAAGTTTATCTATGCATTTAAAAGTATCTATACATTAAAAGAAGTTTATCTCTGCATAGTTATACTTCATTCATCGTATTAGGTGTTCTGGAGAAGATTAATAAGCTACCTAATTTTCTACATTGCCAGTAAGAGAAATTTACATACAATTTTATGCCAATTTCAATCCACTATATTAAACCTGTTTAAAGGTTTTAAATATTATCAGTAGGTTAAAAAGAAATTTTTAAAACACCTCTGTAGGATATGGTATAGCATTGTAATAAGAGTAAGGATGTAGAGTCAAAACAAGTAGGGTTTGATTTAAATTTTGCCACTAAGCCCAGCAATTATACTACTAGGTATTTATTCAAAAGATATAAAGGTAGTATTCAAAGGGGCACATGAACCCCAATGTTTATAGCAGCAGTGTCCACAATTTCCAAAACATGGTAAAAGCCCAAATGTTGTCCATCAACAGATGAATGAATAAAGATGTGTGTATGTCTATGAAGGAATGAATATTACTCATCCATCAAGAAGAAAGAAATCTTGCCATTTGCAACAATGTGGCTGGAACTAGAGACTATTATGCTATGCAAAATAAGTCAGTCAGAGAAAGACAAATACCATATGATTTCACTCATATGTAGAATTTAAGAAACAAAACAGATGAACATAGGGGAAGGGAAGGAAAAATAAAATAAGATAGAAAGAGAAAAGCAAACCATAAGAAACTCAACTAAAGGGAACGACTTGAGGGTTGCTGGAGGGGAGGTAGGTGGAAGGATGGGGTAACTGGGTGATGAGGATCAAGCAGAGCACTTTATGAGTGCTCACTTAATGAGCACTGGGTGTTATCTGCAACTGATGAATCACTAAATTCTACCTCTGAAAATAATAATGCACTGTATGTTAACTAACTTGAATTTAAACTTAAAAAATAATACATAAATTTCCCCAGTAATAGCTGCAGGACCTCAGGAACACACTGCAACCTTTACACATCTTTATTTTCTTTTCCATTAAGACCACATAATGAGAGTTATGAGAGCAAATGAAATGATAGCTCTAAAGGATGTCCTTTAGATATCCAGGCACATAGGTGCCTGGCCTATAAAAAAGTTTAGCAAATTGTGGCTTCAAATACCTTTTATGTCTTAGAGTCATTTATGCAGATATTATCATTGGCAAAATTTTTAACTTTAATGCAAATTATATTCTTATATCTCCTAAAAGTTTTTAATTATTTTTTTGTAAGAACCATTGAAATATCAAAGCAGGTATCTTGGAATTGACATTGATTTACAAAATCATAGATAGTAGAGGTACTTAATGTAATAGTTATTGAATATTATTATTATATATTTTTATGTTCCCAAACCATATGTTTCCCCTGGAAACATAATCTGAAAGGAAATGTATATATTTTACATGGCAGGAAATTTTGGTAAATGACTGAAAATATTTCAGTTGATTTTTTTTAACCTTTGTAGAAGAATGTCCTACTTGTTTTGATTTTTTAAAGTACTTTGGTAACTGTTTGGGATAGACCCCATGACTACAGGAGTATGGTGAACCTACAAAAGATATTCACCAGTTTGTGGTATGGGTCCCTCACCTCTCAAATCTGTATACATTGCCTTTGGGTTTTTTAATGTAAATGAAGATAAGATGAGATTCTAATAACTTTCCTTTGTTGATGACCTGGGTCTTTTGCCTGTGTTTCTTAATCCTTGAATTTCAGTAATTTCATCAATACTTAGCTCTTTCTTAATCCTTATTTTTTTTTCTGAAACAGAATACACTTTTTTGTATTTGAAACTTCAAGTCTTCTTATACATTAGCAAAGTATTCTTTATTACCTTCAGAAATTTTTTGTTTTATGTTTTCTTTCCCTTTTTCATGGTCCCCAATAATAATCAGTATCTTAGCTCTCTGGTTTCAGTCTTCCACACCAACCACCCTTTCTCTACTCACTTTAATTTTTAGTTCTTATACCTCATTTTGTGATTTTTCTCAAAAATCTCAACATCATGTCTCTGGTTACTTTTTTAACACTGGCAGTTCTCCTTTTTTATTCTTCTAATAAGGCTTTTTAATCTATAATGGCTTTATTTCTTTAGTTTTTTTTTTTCTTTTTCAGCTCCCATTTCAGCTTACTTTGTTTTATAATTTCTTGCATCTTTAGCTTGACGTTATATTTTTCTCCTTTGAATTCTTGAAGTTTAGATGTCACTTTATTTTTGAAATATAGGGAAAGTTTTGCCTAGGTCTATTTCCTACCATAAGTCTTCCTCCAACTTATGTTCATCTGATTTTTAATTTTTACATTCTCCTTTTATCATTTCTAAAAATAGCTTTGCTTAAATTCTCTATGATATGTCTGCTACTAACTATACATTTAAGTCTATATAATTCTATCCTGGCCTGCTATTTGACCTAGTCGTTGTTAGCCATTTCCCTTTGGCTTTCTTTTTACTTTGATTATCCCCTTATAATTTCAGCTAGAAGACTTGAAATCTTAGCTATTTGGTTTGGTATGAAAGACAGGGAAACAGTAGTTGGAGACATAAATGTAGCTATGGTAGAATAACATCAACAGCTAAAGTTTGCAGGCATATGCAAACCCCAAACATTTTATGAAATTGCTATACCCTCTGCCCTAGATTGTATCTTTTGCTGGAGGGAAATTCCCTTTAGATTTCTTCTCATTATTCAGAGAACAGAAGTTATATGTCAGGAGAGCTAATTATTATAGACACTTTTGTGGCAAAGATATTTTTGTTGCTGTGCAATTATTGATTTATTCAAAAAAATTTATTGTTACTATGTACAAGATACTGTCAAAGAGTTTATGTTTTAGTTGAGGACAGAAATGATTTTAAAAAAATGGGATAAAATATTGTAGCCTGCCAGAACATGATAAATGCTAAGAAAAAATAAAACAGAGATGCAGGATAGAAGGTGTTAGGGATTAATGCACATTTGTCTCTGCTCAGTTGAATACGAACAGTAACTCCAAAAATAATTCCCAGTTTTCCATTACTTTTCTCTATTCTACCTCTTGTCTGGGTTGTCTCTATTTAAACTTAGAAGGCCAATTGGTGGGGAGGGGAGGGAGAGTAGTGTGACCATATGGTCCTCATTTGGGTGTCCTTTACCATTCTGCTATGAAAATGGATGCTGAGGACTTATGTTCTCTGCTTTCCCTGTAACCTTCATATATCCCAATTAAAATTCCTCTCACCCACCACTTTTAACATACATTAAAATACTAGACATATTTGGCATATGTTCATGGGTTCTGTATCCTATCTTATTTGTCCCTATGTCCATTCATACAAATATTTATATAATTCCACCTTGTTGGATTGTAATGGTAGTATTATACATTTTAATAAACAGATTGGCATATATTGAAATCACAATTGCTCTTCCAACAAAATTTTCTTGGCTACTCTAACAATCATTTATTCTTCTCAATGAACAGTAAAACCCCATCAATCCCAGTTCCAAAAATATTGGATTCTGATTGAAACAGCATAATATTTATGTATTGATTTGAGCAAGAGTGATAGTTTTAGGTTCTCAATCCAGAAATATGTCTCTTCATAAATTCACGTATTTGTTTTGTGTCCTATGACAGAATTTTATACTTTTTAAAAATTTTGCTTCTTTTTTAAAGGTTTTATTTATATTTGAGAGAAAGAGAGAGAGTATGAGTGGGGGAGAAGCAGGTTCCCCAGTGAACAGGGAGCCCAACATGGGGCTCCATCCCAGGACCGTGGGATCATGACCTGAGCAAAAAAGAAGATGCTAAACCAACTGAGCCAGCCAGTTGCCCCCAGAATTTTATAGTTTTAATACAGGTCCTATGTTTTTCTTAAGTTTCTTCTTATTTTATAACTTTCACCTCTGTTGTGATAGAATATTACTTTCTATTTTTGAAATGGTAATTATTAGAACTGATATCGTGTGATTTTTTATTTCCTAAATTAGTTATTATATCTTAATTTTTAATTGAAGTATAATTAACATATAATATTATATTAATTTCAGGCATGCAACATATTGATTCCACAATTCTATACATTAATCAATGCTCATAACAATAAGTGTAGTTACCATATGTCACCATACATTATTCTAATATTATTGACAATAATCACTATGCTCTACTTTTCATCTCCATGACTTATTTATTTTATAACTAGAAGTTTTTACCTCTTAATGACCTTTATCTATTTCACACATCCCCTCACCCACCCTCTCTCTGGCAACCACCAGTTCTCTATATTTAAGAGCCTGTTTTTAATCCTAAAATTTGTATGGAACCAGAAGAGACCCCAAATTGCTAAGGAAATGTTGAAAAAGAAAAACAAAACTGGGGACATCACATTGCCTGATTTCAAGCTTTACTACAAAGCTGTGATCACCAAGACAGCATGGTACTGACAGAAAAACAGACACATAGACCAGTGGAACAGAATAGAGAGCCCAGATATGGACCCATAACTCTATGTTCAAATAATCTTTGATAAAGCAGGAAAAAATATCCAGTGGAAAAAAAGACAGTCTCTTCAATAAATGGTGCTTGGAAAATTAGACAGCTATGTACAGAAGAATGAAACTTGACCACTCTCTTACACCATACACAAAGATAAACTCTTACACCATCCACGAAGATAAACTGCCTCAACCCGAGGCAGGAATCTATCAAAATCCTAGAGGAGAACATAGGCAGTAACCTCTTTGACATCAACCACAGCAACTTCTTTGAAGACATGTCTCCAAAGGCAAAGGAAACAAAAGTGAAAATAAACTTTTGGGACTTCATCAAGACCAAAAGCTTCTGCACAGCACAAGAAATAGTCAACAAAATGAAGAGGCAACCCACAGAATGGGAGAAGATATTTGCAAATGACAGTACAGACAAAAGGCTGATATCCAGGATCTATAAAGAACTCAAACTCAACACACACAAAACAGATAATCGTGTCAAAAAATGGGCAGAAGACATGAACAGACACTTCTTCAATGCAGACATACAAATGTCTAAGAGACACATGAAAAAATATTCATTATCACTAGCCATCAGGGAGATTCAAATCAAAACCACTTTGAGATACCACCTTACACCAGTTAGAATGGCCAAAATTAACAAGACAGTAAACAACATGTGTTGGAGAGGATTGGAGAAAGGGGAACCCTCTTACACTGTTGGTGGGAATGCAAGTTGGTGCAGCCACTTTGGAAAACAGTGTGGAGATTCCTTAAGAAATTAAAAATGAGCTACTCCATGACCCTGCAATTGCACCCTGCAATAAATACTGGGTATTTACTCCAAAGATACAGCTGTAGTGAAAAGAAGGGCCATATGTACCCCAATGTTCATAGCAGCAGTGACCACAATCACCAAACTGTGGAAAGAGCCAAGTTGCCCTTTTACAGACAAATGGGTAAAGAAGATATGGTCCATATATACAAGTGGCATAGTACACCTCCATCAGAAAGGATGAATACCCAACTTTTGAATCAACGTGGACGGGACTAGAAGAGATTTTGCTGGGTAAAATAAGTCAAGCAGAGAGAGTCAATTATCATATTGTTTCACTTACTTGTGGAGCATAAGGAATAAACACGAGGACATTAGGAGAAGGAAAGGAAAAATGAATTGTGGGAAATCGGAGGGGAGATGAAGCATGAGAGACTGTGGACTCTGAGAAACAAATAACATTTTGGAGGGGACTGGGATGGGGGGTTAGGTGAGTCTGGTGGCAGGTACTAAGGAGGGCAAGTATTGCATAGAGCACTGGGTGTGGTGCATAAACGATGAATCTTGGAACTTTGAAAAAATAAAACTAAAAAAAAGGAATCTGTTTTTAGATTCCTATATAAGTGAGGGGTGCCTGGGTGGCTCAGTCAGTTAAGCATCCGCCTTCAACTCAGATCATGATATCCAGGTCCTGAGATCGAGCCCTGCATCCCGCACTGGGTTCCTTGCTCAGCAGGATCTGCCCCTCCCTCTGCTCCTGTACTCTGTGCTCTCTCTCTCCCCATCTCAAATAAATAAATAAAATATTTTTTGGAAAAAAAAACCTGCCATATAAATGAAATCATATTGTATTTGTCTTTCTCTGTCTGATTTATTTTACTTGGCATAATACCCTAAAGGTCCATCTATGTTGTTGCAAATGGGAAGATCTCAGGCTATTTTATGGCTAAGTCAATTCCTGTGTGTCTATGTTTATGTGTATCACATCATCTTTATCTATTCATCTATCAATGTACACGTGTTGTTTCCATATTTTGGCTATTGTAAATAATGCTGCAATAAACATAGGGGTTCATATATATTTTAAAATTAGTGTTTTTGTTTTCTTTGAGTAAAAACCCAGCAGTTGAAGTACTGAATCATATGATACTTCTATTTTTAATGTTTGAAGGAACCCCTGTGTTGTTTTACATAGTGGTTGCACCAGTTTACATTCCCAAGAGTGCAGGAAGGTTACCATTTCTCCACATTCTTGCCATGACTTGTTATTTCTTGTCCTATTGTTTCTAGCCATTCTGACTGGTGTGTAGTGATACCTCCATTGTGATTTTGATTTGTGTTTCCCTGATGATTAGTGATGTTGATCATCTTTTCATATGTCTATTGACCATTGGCATGTCTTCCCTTGGAAAAAATGCCTTTTTTTTTTTTTTTTTGGTGTTGAGTTTGTAAGTTATTTATTTATTTATTTATTATTTTTTTTATTAACATTTAATGTATTATTAGCCCCAGGGGTACAGGTCTGTGAATCACCAGGTTTACACACTTCACAGCACTCACAATGCTCATACCTTCCCCAATGTCCACAACCCGACCACCCTCTCCCTACCCCCCTCCACCCGAAAAACCTCAGTTTGTTTTGTGAGATTAAGAATCTCATGGTTTGTCTCCCTCCCGATCCCATCTTGTTTCATTTATTCTTTTCCTAGCCCCCAAACCCCCCACATTGCATCTCAACTTCCTCATATCAGGGAGATCATATGATAATTGTCTTTCTCTGATTGACTTATTTCGCTAAGCATAATACCCTTCAGTTCCATCCACGTCATCGCAAATGGCAAGATTTCATGTCTTTTGATGGTTACATAGTATTCCATAGTATATATACCACCTCTTCTTTATCCATTCATCTGTTGATGAACATCTAGGTTCTTTCCATAGTTTGGCTACTGTGGACATTGCTGCTATAAACATTCAGGTGCACATACCCCTTCGGATCACTACATTTGTATCTTTTTTTTTTTTTTAAGATTTTATTTATTTATTTGACAGAGCGAGATCATGAGTAGGCAGAGAGGAAGGCAGAGAGAGAGGAAGCAGGCCCCTTGCTGAGCAGAGAGCCGGATGTGGGGCTTGATCCCAGGACCCTGAGATCATGACCTGAGCCAAAGGCAGAGGCTTAACCCACTGAGCCACCCAGGCGCCCCTACATTTGTATCTTTAGGGTAAATACCCAGTAGTGCAATCGCTGGGTCATAGGGTAGCTCTATTTTTAACTTTTTGAGGAACCTCCATGCTGTTTTCCAGAGTGGCTGCACCAGCTTGCATTCCCACCAACAGTGTAGAAGGGTTCCCCTCTCTCCGCATCCTCGCCAGCATCTGTCATTTCCTGACTTGTTAATTTTAGCCATTCTGACTGGTGTGAGGTGGTATCTCATTGTGGTTTTGATTTGTATTTCCCTGATGCCGAGTGATGTGGAGCACTTTTTCATGTGTCTGTTGGCCATCTGGATGTCTTCTTTGCAGAAATGTCTATTCATGTCCTCTGCCTATTTCTTGATTGGAAGTTGAGTTTTATAAGTTCTTTTAGATTTTGGATACTAGCCCTTTGCATTGTTGTTTGATATGTCATTTGCAAATATCTTCTCCCATTCTGTCAGCTGTCTTTTGGTTTTGTTAACTGTTTCCTTTGTTGCGCAAAAGCTTTTGATCTTGATGAAGTCCTAGTAGTTCACTTTTGCCCTTGCTTCCCTTGCCTTTGCGGATGCTTCTAGGAAGAAGTTGCTGCGGCTGAGGTCAAAGAGGTTGCTGCCTGTGTTCTCCTCAAGGATTTTGATGGATTCCTTTCTCAGATTAAGGTTCTTCATCCATTTGGAGTCTATTTTCGTGTGAAGGAAATGGTCCAGTTTCATTTTTCTGCATGTGGCTGTCCAATTTTCCCAACACCATTTGTTGAAGAGACTGTCTTTTTTCCATCGGACATTCTTCTCTGAATTGTCGAAGATGAATTGACCATAGAGTTTAGTGTCTATTTCTGGGCTCTCTATTTTGTTCCATTGATCTATGTGGTTGTTTTTGTGCCAGTACCATACTGTCTTGATGATGACAGCTTTGTAAAAGAGTTTGAAGTCTGGAATTGTGATGCCACCAACTTTGGTTTTCTCTTTCAATATTCCTCTCTGCCTATTTGGGGTCTTCTCGGGTTCCATATAAATTTTAAGATTATTAGTTCCATTTCTTTGAAAAAAATGGATGGTATTTTGATAGGGATTGCATTAAACATGTAGATTGCTTTAGGTAGCATAGACATTTTCACAATATTTGTTCTTCTGATCCATGAGCATGGAACATTTTTCCCTTTCTTTGTGTCTTCCTCAATTTCTTTCATGAGTACTTTCCAGTTTTCTGAGTACAGATTCTTTGCTTCTTTGGTTAGGTTTATTCTTAGGTATCTTATGGTTTTGGGTGCAAAATGGGATGGATTCCTTAATTTCTCTTTCTTCTGTCTTGTTGCTGGTGTATAGAAATGCAACTGATTTCTGTGCATTGATTTTATATCCTGACACTTTACTGAATTCCTATACAAGTTCTAGCACATTTGGAGTGGAGTCTTCTGGCTTTCCACATAAAGTATCATATTATCTGCAAAGAGTGAGAATTTGAATTCTTCTTTGCAGACTCGGATGCATTTAATTTCTTTTTGTTGTCTAATTGTGAGGCTAGGACTTCTAGTACTTTGTTGAATAGCAGTGGTGATAATGGACATCCCTGCCATGTTCCTGACCTTAGGGGGAAAGCTCTTAGTTTTACCCCATTGAGAATGATATTTTCTGTGGGTATTTCATAAATGGCTTTGAAGATATTGAGGTATGTATCCTCTATCCCTACACTATGAAGAGTTTTGATCAGGAGAGGATGCTGTAATTTGTCAAATGCTTTTTCAGCATCTATTGAGACTATCATATGGTTCTTGCTCTCTTTCTTTTATTAATGTATTATATCACATTGGTTGAATTGTAGATGTTGAATCAACCTTACAGCTCAGGAATAAATCCCACTTGGTCATGGTGAATAATCCTTGTAATGTACCATTGGATCCTATTTGTTAATATTTTGGTGAGAATTTTTGCATCCATGTTCATCAAGGATATTGGTCTGTAAGTCTCCTTTTTGATGGGGTCTTTGTCTGGTTTTGGGATCCAGGTAATCCTGGATTTTGATGCTTGCTCCCTTTGCCATATTATTACTGCAATTTGCTCCAATATACCTTCTGCCCCCCTCTCTTCCCTTATGGAATCCCGATTATTCTAATATTGTTTCATCTTTGGCATCACTTTCCTCTCTAATTCTCCCCTCATGGTCCAGTAGTTGTTTGTCTCTCTTTTGCTCAGCTTCTTTATTCTCCATCATGTGGTCTTCTATATCACTAATTCTCTCTTCTGCCTCATTTATCCTAGCAGTAAGAGCCTCCATTTTTTATTGCTCCTCATTAATATCTTTTTTATTTGAACTTTGTTATATTTTATTTCTTTTATTTATCGAGAAGGGCATTCTCAATATCTTCCATGCTTTTTTTGAGCCCAGCTAGCATCTTGATAATCGTCATTCTGAACTCTTGTTTGACATATTACTAATGTCCATATTGATTAGTTCCCTTGCCATTGGTACTGCCTCTTGTTCTTTTTCTTGTGGTGAGTTTTTCTGCATTGTCATTTTATCTAGATAACAATAGATGAATGAAAGAACAAAATACTAAAAGGGTGGCAAAGACCACAGAAAAATATGTTCTAGCAAAATCAGAAGAGACCTGAAACTGGGGAGAAGAAAGGGGGAAAATATTTTAAAAATGGAAAAACATATATATATATATATAACATTACACTGGTGAATAGAAAAGAGCCACCCACTAGATTTTGGGTGTATTCTGGTTTCTTTGGAGAAACTACCTGCAAAAATTTTAAAGGAAAAAAAAAAGCTTATATAGATATGTATCTACACACACACACACACACACACACACAATAAGGGTAAACATGGAGAAGGGATGGAATATGACTGTAAAGATGAAAATTTAAAAAGATTCAAAAAAAGGAATTTATAAGAAGTTTTTTGGAAAGCAAAAGAAAGAAAAAAAGGAGGAGAGAATGTGATCAGGCTGGAGACTAGAATAAAGCCATGTGCTAGATTTAAGGTATATTTTGATTTATTAGAAGAAATTGTATCCCAAAATTTTAAAGAAACAAACCTATATGTATACAAAAAATTAGGTCAAGTAAATGAAGGGATAAAATATGACTATAACAATGAAATTTTAAAGGATTTTTAAAAAGACATTGATAAGATAAAATAGCTAAAAAACATTAAAATAGGAAAGAGGATAAGTTAAAAAAATAGAATAAGAAAAAAAAATTAAAAAAATTTTTTTAAAATTTTTTATTTCTTTTCAGCATAACAGTATTCATTGTTTTTGCACCACACCCAGTGCTCCATGCAATCCGTGCCCTCCCTAATACCCACCACCTGGTTCCCCCAAGCTCCCACCCCCCGCCCCTTCAAAACCTTCAGGTTGTTTTTCAGAGTCCATAGTCTCTCATGGTTCACCTCCCCTTCCAATTTTCCTCAACTCCCTTTCTCGCCAACATTTTAAAAATTTAACTTTGAAAGACTAAAGGATCATGGAAAGAAAACCATGAATTCTATGTGTTGCTTTCCCCTAGCTCTGGAGTTTCACAGTTCTCATTGATCAGAGAACTTAGTCTTGACTGGATGTTCTTGCTGATCTTCTGAGAGTGGGGCCTATTGCAGTGATTCTCAAATGTCTTTGCCTGAGGTGGAATTGCACCACCACTTAGCCAGGCTATGTAATCTGCTTGGCTTTGCTCTTGGTAGCTTTTGTTCCCTGAATGCTTTCCCTTTTCCTTTTGTTCCCTGAATGCTTTTTTTGGCAGCCTTCAAATCTCTGACCCAAAGGAGCCTAGAGCTTGAGGCTCCACTCCTAAGTGTGCCATCTGAGAAAAGCAGTCAATTCATCCCATCCCCCTGGTCTCCGGCACACTCTGAGCTCACCCAGCCTGTGACTGAGCATTTCTATCTCTGGCACATGGCCCTGTTTAGAGTCTCAGAACCCAGCAAATTCCTGCAGAGTACTCCCATGCAGCTCCTTCTGAAGGAGGAAGTAGGGGATCTTTCTGGATCTGCCACTTATGGGGTCCCTGCTTGAAAGGCAGTGGTTGGACTGTGCCTCGGATCACAGTTTAAGGTAATGCCGAGCTGAGAGTGCACTCCTCAGCTCTGTTTCTGTAGCCGGCTTTCCTGCTCCAATACCTAGGAGCTCTGCCACACTCAGACGCCCTCAGTCTTTCTGTGACCCCACGGGTCCTGAGACCACATGGGTACTGAGACCACACTGTCTCCATGAGGGCTCCACCACCCCTTAGCCTATGAAGCAACATCCCTCAGTGGAGCAGACTTCTAAAAGTTCCGATTTTGTGCTCCACTGCTCTCTTCACTTGCTGGGAACTGGCCCCTCCCTACTGTGGTCTCTCTTCCTGTGGCCTCAGATTCACTTCTCCATAAGTCCTACCTTCTGGAAAGTGGTTGATTTTCTGTTCCTAGAATTGCTGCTCTTCTCTTCTATCTCCTGTTGAGTTTGTAGGTATTCAGAATGGTTTGTAACTATCTAGATGAACTCCTGGGACCTGATGATATTTCAGTCTCCTATTCCTCTGCCATCTTGCTTCTCCTTCCTGTAATTTTGTCTTGTTCCTTCATTTGGGAGAGATTTTTCTGTCTCTTCATTTTGCCTAACTCCCTGTATTTGTTTGTATATATTTGGTAGGTCAAGTATGTTTCCTGATATTGAAAGTAGTGACTTTATGAAGAAGATGTCCTGTGATATCTTGTAGCACAATCTTCCCTGGTCACCAGAACCAGGTGCTCCAGGGCTGCCCCTGTATGTGCTGTGTGTACCTACTATTGTGACTGGTCTGCAATTCTTCCAGCCAGACCAACTGCAATGAACCAGTTTGCCTGCTGGGTGCACTGGACAGGGTTTGGTCCCAACACTTTTGAGGGTCTTGTCTGAGGTCACTGTGGGCTCACTGCTGGGTGGCACCAGCAGTCAATAAAATGTCTGCAATTAGCCACTCTGCCATAATTTCAGATGCATGAAGGTTAAGTCTTACTCCCTGCAAGGGTAGCTAAGAGGCTGGCTGCCAGAACTATGAACATGCTAATGTATGAAGTTCTTTCCCCTCAACCCCCGACCCTTTCCCAGGGCCAGAGATACTTTGGAGGGATATCTGCTGAGGTGGGTGGGATTAAATGGGGTAGGTCCACAGGAGAATGCCATTGTTGGGCATACAATTTTAGCAAGGTAAATAGAGTGTTTATACTAGTTCCCACAAGAATGGGCATTAAACCCACTGATTTTTAAAGTTCTTGAAGTTAAACCATACTACTACTGAAAGCCCAATGTTATATGGACTCATCTTCCCAGTGCAGGTGCCCAGTGCTGGGAATGTCTGATCCTCTTGCTTTTCATACTCGTGATGTCCCTCCCTTTTGTGGTCAGTCCCACCAAAGGTTCAGTTCCCAGCTGTGTTTCCACCCCTTTACACTTTTCAATATGCCCTCCTCTCCACAAATAACTGTGGAAGGTCTGTTCTGCCAGTCTTCAGGTCATTTTCAGAGTTGGTTGAATAGATGTAGCTATTATCACAGTACGTCTATGGGACAAAGTGAGCTCAAGATCCTTGTATACCATCATCTATGCTACTCTGGGCTAGCTCTCAACATATTCCTAAAAGACTAAAACCCAAAAGAAGATTTAATATTTACTGAAAACTATGTTTTAAGTAATGTAGTCTGTAGCATTAGCTTTTGGGATGCAGTCCTGTCAAAATATTTTCCAGTTCTGAGCTTAGTCTCTACTGAAACCCATTTGTCTTCTCATATATATTGCTGCAAAGCTCCATACTCCTCCATTAGATACTGGTGTAAATATTCACACCACACAAACCCAGGGAATGCTGGTATAATTAATTCTTTAATCCAAGTCTGAGACCTAACATTTTACTTATTCCATTTCATTTTATTAGATCGATGCTAAAACCTACAATGCTATATTCTAAGACTTAAGAAAAATAACAATCTGCTGAAAGATTTGGTTGATATGTATTTACATGATCTTTTCTTTCTTTTTTTTTATAGGTCGGAAGTTTAAAAAGTTCAATAAAGTCAGAGTTATGAGAGCACTGGATGCTGTTGCTCTCCCACAGTCTGTGGGCATTCCAAATGAAAGCCAAGCCCTAAGCCAAAGAATCTCTTTTTCACCAACTCAAGATATACAGTTGATCCCCCCATTGATTAACCTGCTAATGAGCATTGAACCAGAAGTGATCTATGCAGGACATGACAACACCAAACCTGATACCTCCAGTTCTTTGCTGACGAGTCTTAACCAACTAGGCGAGCGGCAACTTCTCTCAGTAGTCAAGTGGTCTAAATCATTGCCAGGTAATAATAATTTGTATATAGTAGCATAGAATGAAAATTTTATATTTCTTATACTAGTCAATTGTTAGTCTGTACAGTAAATTAAACATTGTGTAAACGGTATGTTATATAATGCATTTCAGCAGTTCAAAATACTTACCTAGGATCTTAAATAATGTGTTTCTTATCTAGGACCCTACTGTGTGCTATGGAAATACAGAAGTCATAGATGATACTTTGAGTCTTGATGATTCCAAAATTACATGCATGAAACAGTTAAGGAACAGCATAAATTTATGTGTTCAAGCACAGATGTAATAGTAGTTCAGAGAAAAAGAAATTCTCCATCTTCTTAAAAATGTCAAGTTCATTTTAAGTGCTACTTTAACCAACCTCAAATAGTTAAAAATAAAACTGAATGTATCTATTCACATAACATATCAAAAATAGTATTCAGAGTACAGTGGGATATTTAAAGTTAGTTAAGAAGTATAATTTATAAACATATATAAATAATTTGGACATAGGGAAATGAACTTCCTTCCAGTCACTATTTTCTCTATACTCAGACAAAGTGGAAAAGAGTGAGAATCTGGCTTGTACCATCATGAAAGGATTTAAGTCACTTTATTTATAAACTAGTTTTGCTTCCTCAGCACAACTCCATACAATGATGAAGTTTTTACTTGGATAAATCTGAGTCTACAGAGCCGGGTATAATACATGGGTATCCATTTTTGTAGAGGCATTAATCCCATAATTAAAAACACAGCATTTTTAAAAATTATATTCTCTTCACACCAAAAATACCCTTACATTTTTTTAAATCAGTTGATTTTTCCAGTATCTGGTCAAGAATTAAACATATGCCATTTTAGTCTCCAGGTAAATTCAATAGTCTTTTTAAAAGAATTTTTTTCTCAATTTAACTTAATATATTTCTGTAATCATTTTACCTCAAAGGTTTGAAATTCAACAGATGACTTATTATTCAAAAATCAAGGTTATTTGAAACAGAAAGAAAAATAGATTCCTGTTGAATCTTCTAAAAAATATGTGTTGAGAAAAAATTAATAAAATTCACTATTCTAATGGAGATAAGGTAATTTCATAGAAAAATCCAAATACCCAGGTTCTTATTAGCTTCATTGTTGCTGAAAGCCTTGGGCAGGTGATTTTTTTCCATTAGAAAATTTCTGAGATTTTAAAACTTACTGTAAAGATGTTATCACCTTTATTTTATTTACTTACTTACTTAGTTTCTTATTAATTTATTATGTTATGTTTGTTGCCATGCAGTACTTCATTGTTTTTGATGTACTGCTATCACATTTAATAGATCTTTATTAAATTGAGATATTACAATAGGGATGAACTTTGTTTAAAAATAGGAGTATTTATGTGTTTAACTTTTCTCAGTTTTTATATTATTTAGAAAAGGTGGTTTCTTCGATTTTTATTGTTATAGTTTATATTTTTTACATTTTGGAGCTTCTTTACTATTTAAAAAATTCTGCTGTCAGTTGGCAAAGTTGGAAAATAACCAGTTATAGCTTAAAAGATAATTTATTCACTTTGGGTAAAAGCTAAGTGAACATTTTAAGTTGAAAGATTTACCTGTGAAGATTTTTTATTTTCACATTCTCAAAAAGAGTGAGAGGAAATTTTTATACTGAATTTAACGCAACTCTTTAGTGTTGCAAAAATGTTAACTGTGTGTAAGGAAAAAAGAATGATGACATCCACCAGTATTATAGGTACCATTTCCATTAACTGTAATGTAACAATAAGGGAAGCTTATTTGATCGTTTAGTTTGATAATTTAGATTAGCAAATAATTGTGTGACCCATGATCTTTTAAAAATACTGCATGAATGATGAAAGTGGTCAATGAACCAGAGTGACTATATTGAACTCTTTGAAAGGACTCATGCATGTAAAGTCAAACCTTTCAGTTGACTTTAAATCAGAATACAGTTTTTACTCACTTGATTCACTCAGTAAGTGGCTATTGCATACCTTCTGTGTGCATGACCTAAAGAGTAGTGTTAAAAAGCCAGAAATGTAGGTTCATGGTGTGAACACATTTTGGTACAACATATCCTAGCTTTTGGTCTTCAGCTTTGCACATGAGACAAATTTATTTTATCTATTCATTCACATGTTACTTGGTCTGTAAAATATAAACTTTCATTATATGAGGCCTATTAATAAATCCTGATGTCAGTTTACTTACTTATAGTACAAAAAAGATGCTGCTAGTAAAACATGTTGACGGGTCAATATAATAAGAAAGTGTATTTTGGAAGTCAGATTAAGATCAGATGCAAAATAATAATCATAACAAAGGTGATGGTATGCCTGCACCCACTATGGTAATTGCAGCTTATCTGACATCTCTCTCATGATATTTTAGAGATATTGTTGCTCCAATGTAATGGAGACTTGCAGGATTCTTTAGCCTCATGACAACACATTTAAAATATTGCCTTAAGATACACTGCATCTGACATATTGTATCTATTATGTGAATGATTTTACATTGACTTTTAGCTATAAGTTCAGTGAGTAATATTTTCTTATTTGGAGCTTGAAGTGACACAATATTTGCAAAATCTTAAAAAAATGAACAAGACAAAGATTAGGAGAATGGAGGAGGATCTTAAGCTCCCCTCATCCTAGGGGCACACCAAAGTAACAACTACGTCTGTGTAACTCACTCTGAAAATGATGTGAAGGCTGGAAGAACATAGCTTCCTTAGTTAATCATGGAGAGGAGATCACATTGAAAAGGAGAAGAGGGGCAGAGATATGGTTGGGAGCCAAAACCCCAGCAAGACTAACCACAAAAGGGAGAGACATCACAAGCATGGAGGAACTACAAGATCAGACCCACCAGGCACCTCAGCACGAGGGACATGTACTGAGAAGATGAGTAACATCTAGTCTGCCTCAATTTGTCAAGCTTTGAAAATCAGCTGTGCTTAACTCTGGGTACATTAAAAATTAGTGGGCTTAGCTCTGAGAGGGTCAAAAGGCCATAGGAAACTGAACTCCTCTCCTTAAAGAGCTAGCACAATAAATAACCCAACCAACCCAACACAGCCTTTAATAGCAATTTGAATAGTGCCTGGGGTATATGTGAAGAGTAATTTACTCATCTTAGAGCATGGGCTAGAGGGACATAGATCTACAGGAGATTTCTTCAGGAACAAAATAGCTGGCAGATACCATCTCTCCTCCCTCCCTCCAGCCTAATTTTACTAGGTACTGTGGATATCAGCAGGAACACCAACTATCTTGTTAGCATCATGTGCCCTAAATCATGTTCCACTGCAGACTCACCCCATCCGTCTTGCCCACTTCAGCAAGCATTTGTCAAAAGGAGCCTGCCCTGACACACTGTGCAAGCAGCTCCAGTAGGGACTGACACCACTCCAAAGTGTCTCCTGACCTGCAGATAGTGGGAAATAACCCCACACACCAGCACATGGGCAGTTCCAGCAGCTGAACATTTTAGCTAGCCACACAGCCTTCCGCTGTGATAAACACACTGGGTGGAAATATGTGGTTTGACTGACAGCTCCAACCACCAAGAAAAGCAACTCAGGGGACCACATATAGAGTACTCTGACAACTGGTGTGCACATAACTGCACCACACAGAGTGCAGACAGCTAGCCTGACTGCTGACATTGCCCACCAACAAGCCCATGGTTATCTCAGACATACCCCATAAAAGCACAGGCACCAAACCTTGTACTATGAAACCACAGAAGGTAAAGGCAGTCAATGCAGCTTGCTGGACTGAAAGCCCAGTCAGCTAGTGGCTCAGCCACAACAGTATTGTTTACACAGCCCATATTCAGGAGATGTCCCTGAACTACATTGTTCTGGTGAACAGGGGACACTGACAACCACGTACCACAAGACCTCTTCATCACAAGACCACTACTTTTAAAACTAAGAGATGTAGCTGACCATCCTAATACCTATAAACAGAGTTAGACAAAATGAGGCAGAGGAATGTATCCCAAATAAAAGAACTGGACAAAATAACAACAAAAGAACTAAATGAAATGGAAACAAGTATTATGCCTAATAAAGAATTTAGTAATATCATAAAGGTTTTCAGTGGACCTGAAATAAGAGTGGAGGATCTCAGTAAGACCTACAATAAAGAGATAGAACATATAAAAAGAACCAGTCAGAGATGAAGAATTTAATAAATGAAACAACAACAACAAAAAAATACACTGAGAGAGTTAATAGCATATTAGGCAATGTAGAAGAACAAATCAGCATCTGGAAGATAGATTAATGGTAAACAAGCTGAACTACAAAAAGGAAAATGACTAATAAAAAAATAAAAAATAATAAAATAATAAAAATAAAAATTGGTTAAGGGAACTCAGTGACATCATTAATTATAGTGATATTCCTATTATGGGAATCCAGAAGAAGAAAACAGAAAGAAGGGGAAAGAAGACTTATTTGAAGAAATAATAGTAAATTGACCAGTTTGGAGATTAAAGCACAAAAGCAATGAAATCAATTATATCTACAGGAATTAGTTTAGGGATTCACAGAATAAAAAGATGTAAAATATGACATGGTATACAGAAAATGAGGAAGGGAGTAAAAATGTAGGACATGAATGTGTTCAAACTTAAGTCACCATCAAGTTAACAGACACTGCAATACACATAAGATGTTATATGTGAAACCAACGGTAACCACAAATTAAAAACCTGTAATAGATACACATACAAAAAAAGAGAAAGGAGCTCAAGCATAATATTAAAGAAAGTCATTAAAGCATAAGGAAGGGGGCAAGAGGAGAAGAAAGGAACAGAGAACAAAAACAACTTATCAATTATTACTTTAAATGCAAATGGACTAAATACTTTAATCAAAAGACATAGAATGGATAAAATAAGACTCATCTGTATGCTGTCTACAAGAGGTACTTCAGACATAAAGACACATGCAGACTGAAAGTTAAGGGATTAAAGAACATTTACCATGAAAATGGAAACAACCAAAAAACTAAAGTAGTAAATAAATTTTAATGGACATAAAGGGAGAGATTGACAGTAATACAATAATAATGATTTTAACACCCTATTTACATCAATGGATCAGTCATCCAGACAGATGATCAAGAAGCAATGGCTTTGAGTAACCCATTAGACCAGATGGACCTAACAAATATATACATAATATTTCATCTCAAAACAGCAGAATACTCATTCTTTCAAGCACACATTTGACATTTTCTGTGATAAATCATATAAGGCCCCAATACAATTTTCAGTATTCAAGAAGACTGAAATATAATATCATGCATCTTCCCACCACAACAGTATGAAACTAGAAATCAACTACTAGAAATTATCTGGAAAGAACACAAATACATGGAGGCTAAACAACATGACACTAAAAAATGAATGCATCAACCAAGAAATCAAAGAGGGAAAAAAAAAAAAAAACATGGAGAAGGAGTGCCTTGGTGGCTCAGTCAATCGAGTGTCTGCCTTCAGCTCAGGTCATGATCCCAGGGTCCAGCATCGGGCTCCCTACTCTTTGGGGAGCCTGCTTCTCCCACTCCCCCTGTCTGCCATTTCCCCCTGCTGTGCTCTCTCTCAATATATCTCTCTAAACACAGAGTAAAAGAAATTGATAACAATTATGCAAACTCTTTTGGACACAGCCAAAACATTGCTAAGAGGGAAGTTTATAGCAATACAGACCTGCCTAAAGAAGGAAGAAAAATCTCACACCTTGCACCTAAAAGAGATAACAAAAGAACAAAGCTAAAAGCTATTAAAAGGAAGAAAATAATAAACATTATGGCAGAAATAAATGAAATAGAGACTAAAAAATAATACAAGAGATCAATGATAGCAGGAGCTTGTTCTTTTGAAAATAAGCAAAGTTGATAATCTTGAGCCATATTTACCAAGAAAAAAGAGGACTAAAATAAATAAAATCAGAAGTGAAAGAGGACAAATAACAATCAACACCACAGAAATGAAAGGACTGTAAAAAAATATTAGGAAAACTTACATACCAGCATATTGGACAACCTAGAAGAAATGAATAAACTCCGAGAAACATATAACTACAAAACTGAATCAGAAAGAACTAGGAAATTTGAACAGACCAATTACTAGTAAGGAAATTGAATCAGTAATCAGAAAAACTCTCAACAAACAAAAGTTCAGGACAAGTTGGCTTCACAGGTAAATTCTACCTAGCATTTTAAAAAGAGTTAATACATTTTTGTTTTCAAATTGTGCCAAAATTTAAAAGGAAAGAAAAATTTCCAAATTCATTCTACAAGACCAGCATTACCTTGATATAGAGAAGCTTTGCACAGTGGCAGTATCGTAGCCAATGAGGTTTATCCGAGATGCGATTATTGCTAATTGAAAACCTTGATACAGAAAAATGTGTTGCATTTCTATACATCAATAATGAATTAGCAGAAAGAGAAATTAAGAAGACATCCCCATTTACAATGGTGTCAAAAAGAATAAAATATCTGTGAAGAAACAAAACCAAGAGAGGTGAAATACCTGTACTCTGAAAATTAAAAATATATATATATCAGTGAAGGAAATTGAAAGTGACACAAACAAATGAAAAGATATTCCATTCTCATGGATTGGATAAATTAATATTGTTAAAACGTCCAAATCACCCAAAGCAGCCTACAGATTTAATGCCATCCCTATTAAAATACCAACAGCATTTCCTACAGAACTAGAACAAACAGTCCTAAAATTTGTATGGAACCACAAACAAACCCAAAGAGCCAAAGCAATCTTGAGAAAGAAGAACAAAGCTGAAGGTTTCATAGTACCATACTTCAAGAAATAATACAAAGTTGGAACAATCTAAACAATCTAAGCAGTATGGTATTGCCATGGAATCATACACATAAATCAAAAGAACAGAATAGAAACTGCAAAAGTAAACCCACAACTATATGGTCAATTAACCTTCAACAAAGGAGGAAAGAACATGTAATTGGAAAAAGACAGTCTCTTCAACAAATAGTGTTAGAAAACTGGACAGCAACATGCAAAAGAATGAAATTGGACCGCTTTCTAACATCATACACAAAAGTAAACTCAAAATGGATTAGGACCTTAAATGTGAGACCTGAAACCATAAAAATCTTAGAAGAGAACTTAGTAATTTCTCTGACATCAACCATAATGACTTCTTTCTCGATATGTGTCTTGAGGCATGGGAAACAAAAGCACAAATAAACTATTGGGAGTACATCAAAATAAAAAGCTTCTGCACAACAGAAGAAACAACCAACAAGACTAAAAGACAACCTACTGAATGGCAGAAGCTATTTCCAAATGACATATCTGATAAAGTGTTAGTATCTAAAATATATAAAGAACTTATGCAACTCAACACCAAAAACAAACAAGAAAGCCAAATAGCCCAATTTAAAAATGGGCAGAAGATGTGAACAGACACTTTTCAAAGAATATATCCAGATGCTAACAGACCCAAGAAAAGATGCTCAATATCAGTCATCACCAGGGAAATACAAACCAAAACCACAGAGATATCACTTCACATGTGTGAGAATGACTAGAATCAAAAAGACAATAAATACCAAGTGTTGGCAAAGATATGGAGAAAAAGGAACCCTCGCACATTATTGGTGGGAATGTACATTGGTGCTATCACTGTGGAAAATCATGTTGAGTTTCCTCAAAAAGTTAAAAATATAGCTATCATATGATCCAGTAATAACACTTCTGGATATTTATCCAAAGAATACAAAATACAATTTCAAAAGGATATATACACTTCTGTGTTTGTTGCAGCATTATTTACAATAGTTAAATTATGGAAGCAGTCCAAGTGTCCATTGATAGATGAATGGATAAAGAATATATGGTGTGTGTGTGTGTGTGTGCGCGTGCATGTGCATACAATGTTTCTCAAACACTATTACAGTGAGTATTGGCATCCTGGGGCTTTCATCACCCAAGTGTTAAGAAGTCACTGATAATAAATTAATGTTGGAGAGAGTAATTGAAGGAAACTTAGAGGCATAAGTTATGGGTTGATCAAGGAGGATCCTGAAAGTCAGGGTAGGCTTTGGAAATTAAATTAATAAGTACTTATTTCCAATTCAATTTCACCTTGAAATATTATTTATCCTTTATATCAGTATGTTACAGCAGAATTTACATGACTGAGAGGTTTGAAGGAAATAATTTAAAATTTCTCCCGACTCTTCTGTTTATTTTGTGAAAAAAAACTATGAGGGTCAATGCTTTAACATTTTTAAACATTACATTTTTGAAATATCTTACTTTTTCATCTCAGTTAGCCAGACTACTTGCAGTCACCAGTATCAGAAGACTAGGACAGTCCTTTGCCTTGTTTTCTGCCTTTGAAGCATGCCAAAATACTTTTTGTGTCAGGGACAGCCATTGCATATGTGACAAAGGATTTTTTTCTTTCATTAAATAAAATGAATAAATCAAATTGCTTCCCCCAGAAAAGTGATGGGAAAGAAATGAAACTAGCCTATGAGTAAAGTCAAGTTTTGATAATACTGTTATGAAGCTTTTTAAAAATGATTTTTCTAGCATCCTAGTCCACTGAAATTACTATTGCTTATATCAACATATTTTCTTTTATCAAATCTAATGAATACTTTTAACCCTTAACATGTTTTGCATGCCTTTGAGGTCACTGACAAAGTACCATTTCTGGCTGATACTCTTAATTTGGCATTTGTCATTTCCCTTCAGATAGATATGTTTCTCTCAATTTACACATTTTGTTTCCTTTGTGGATTTGTTTTTCAATTCACATCATGAGTTTGGTATTTCCTACATTCCATCTTCTACTCCAGTAGTTTCTAATTCTACACAGACTAGATGAGCCCATTCATAGCCTTGTCTTCAACTACCACTATATTCTGGTGACTCCTAAATACACAGTATCAACCCAGACCCTCTAATGAATTATTGAACCATGTATTTCAATTATTTATTACGTATTTCCACTGGGTGAATTTCCAGGTCAACGTGACCATCTACTCCATAAACCTAAAGCCTTTTTCTTTATCCTGAAATGGTGCTCAGATAGAATCTTGGATATCATACAGGGCTCACTTTTCTCCTTCACCTCCTGTCCAATTAGTTATCAAATTCTGTCAATTCTACTTATTAAATATATGATTCATTGTATATGCTACTTCCACTGCTATTGCCCTTAGTTGAGGTCCTTGTCCCTTTATCTAGACTTTAGTTGTAGCTTTTTGACTAACCTTATTACCACTTTCACCCTACCACCAAACAATCCTCTTCTGCCACCAGTATCATTTTCTAAAAACAATTATAACCAAGTATATTATTTCCTTTCCTTTTCATAACAAAGTCCAAACTTCTTAACCTTAACATCCAAGATTCTTTTGTGATTTGACTCCTGAATTTACAATGTTATCTCTCACTCTTCCTCTTCAAGCAACTCTAAGTTTCAATTCTCCCAATACTCTTTGCTCAGTATCTGCCTTCTTTTGCCCATATTGTTTCCCTACCTGAAGATCCTTCCTTTCTTCCACATTTTCCCCCTGGCTGGTCCCTATCTAGCCTTCAGAGTTCTAATTACCTGTCACTTGTCCTGAGGACTAGTTCCCTGGCCTTCCCAGACTGAGTTAAATGCCCCTTGCTCTACCATATCACTTTTGCCTTTGTCAACCACACTATCACTGTGAGTTAAAATTATGTTCTCATTTTCTGTTTCACCAGACTGCAAGTGTTAAAGGCAGAAACATCTTTCTAGTCTTTATGCCTAATTGCAACCAGAATGCTTCATCCAGTAGGGATGCTTAAAGAGTATTTATAGAAATTTAAATTACAGAATTGATAAAAAAGGAACTGTGCTATCTTAAATCATTAGCCATCAAGTCCTTATTCATTTAAAAAAATCATATATATGTTGGTGATTGTATGTCAGTGATTGTGCTGTAGCTTTTTTGTGCTCCTCAAACTTCACTCATACTTTGTGTCAGAAGGTGCTGACATTTGGTTGTAAATTAAACATTTCAGTACATGACAGTTTTTATAACAGCACGACCTATATATTTGATCAAAACTCTGGAAGTAACACAGGAGAACTTAGGTTATATACGCCATAAGTTACCATACACTTTTTTTTTAAGCATTAAGGATTGAACAGCTTGCAACAAGGCTTTTGTCAGAAATTATCAGGTGAAATCACTTAAAAGGAAAGGGTATTTTTCTTTACTACTTGTTAAACATAATTAAGGATCATCCATCACTTTCTTTGTGAAGTTTTTCATTTTGATCATCATTGCAAATGTACTGACTTTACCTGATTGTTATCATCAGTGGGAATTTGATCTGAGTGTTCCTGTCTTTGTTTCAGTATAAAGTAGTGAATGATGTTACAGTTAATGGGGAAAAAAATACACTTTTGTACCAGGCATGTTCAAGTCAATTTAACAGTGTACATTTATCACAGATAAGCCCTCTAAAAGATGGCTATTTTAAAAAGCTATTTTCTGAGTTACTTTTCATTCTGTTAAATGGAAAATACACTTTCTGCTATAAATATTGGTAATTTCAGAAGTTTTGTTATTTTGGCGAAGATTTGCCTTTTATATTATAATCTACTAAAAATGTTCATTTTTATTTCTAGTAATCCCAGAATGCAAAAAGAGTAACAAGAAAGCCCCCCAATAAAGGGTAGCATAAAATAGACATAAACATGTAAATGTAAGTGGAATCTGTTTTTTAAAAAAGGACAAGTGAATTAACAGTTATATGATGAAGTAAAAATTTTCAAATTAGAGATTAACATGAAACAAAGGCCTGAAGTGAAAAAAATACAGTAGGTCAAATATTTAAGTACAGTGAAATGCTTTCTTTAGAAAGTTATGAATTGACTAAGAAAAGAATAAAGAATGAAAATATGTTCCTGAAGATGGTAGTGGATAATTTACTAATGTTTTAATATATCTGACTAATTGAACCTAACTTTATATGGGCCTGTCATTTTACACATATTTGTTTTCTGGAAATATATATATATTTTTGGTATATACATCAGGGTATATATCAAATATATATTTGGGAAAATAAAATATGTATATGAATTCTTAGGTGAAACAGATGTTATTAAAATAGCTTTGTGGAAAATAGTTGATGTTCCCACAAAAACACTTGATTTTTATGTTCCTTTAATAAAAGATTTCATCTATGATCATTGTTTTAGCTATATTCAAATACAAATAATTTCCAAATTTATACTTGTAGTTCTTATATCTCTCCATATTTTTAATTCATTTGCCCAGCTGTTGTCTAGACATTCTAAAAGTCCCTACAACATATCAAAATTTACAATTTTGTTCCTAGCCTATTTCTCTTCCTCTATTTTGTCTCAGTTATGCTGTTATTATCCACCATTCCTGCAGAAATATTGAAACATCTATTAAGCTCCTTCTTCCTCCTACCCACAATGCAATCAGTTGCCAAATGTCTTTGATTTTACCCTTTAAATATTTTTCTAATATACTCCCTCTTCTATATGCCTACCTGTTGACTTACTTCTGACTTTTATCATCCCTCACTTGGCATTTGGCAGTAGCTCCCAACTTTTTCTGTAACTCCAGACTTAACTCCCTTGAATCCATCCTCTTCCTGGCTACCAAGAATTCCTCCAAAACACAAATAACGTTATGTCATATATGTCTCCTTAATAGACATAACTGACTAGAGCCTCCATATCCAGATTTATCTCTTTGCTTCTCTCTTCTTTAAGTACATCAGTGCTGGGATATGATCTGCAAAATAGGCAAAATGAGAATTGAAAAGAGGTGGAGAGAAGATTTTGACCATTTGAGTCAGTGCATTTGCCCTTTCCCTGCCATTATCCCTCTGCCATAACACCAAGAAGGGCTGAAAAGAGGTGTGAAGGTGTGAAAGACCAGAGGATTCACACACACACATACACACACACACTCTCTCTCTCTCTCTCTCTTTCTCTCCCTCTCTCTCTCTCTTTCTCTAAACTTCTTAAACCAGATGGGTGTTTATGCAACTAATGTATCATTGAACACTACATCAAAAACTAATGAGGTACTGTATGTTGGCTAATTGAACATAATAAAAATAGCTAACTAACTAAAGAAATAAATAAAAGAAGTCCTGGAAAGCAGATTGGGTGAAAAGAAATAAAAAGTAGTGACTGTCAATAAAATAAAATGAGATTGGATTAAGTTTCAAAAAATGAAAGTGACCATTAAACTATGGAATCTACCTAAGACATAATTAAAGATGTTAAACAAAAATAAAGCACAATTGAAAGCAGTGGTTTTATAAAATAAAATCAGATTATTTTTAAATCCCACAGATTTAAGATTCCTCAACAATCTGATTATACTCTCTGGTTGGGCATGATCTCCTAGGCAGGTTTTTTTTTTTTTTAAGTGATTTATAGCTTACGTCATATTATCTATTTCTTAAAGTGACAGTGCTAAATAAAAGGGAGAGATCATCATTTTACAGGTGTAGAGGTTGAGGATCCAAGACATTAAATAAAAGGTTCACAGTTACTCATTTTGGGGTTCTAGATTATAAATAGATATTTCTATAGTTATCAGGTCCCTGCAGTGGAATAGAATGGGAAGATGGGACAAATCAAACTTTTTTTTTCTTTTACTGCTGCCAGACAGTCTGACATTAAAATTAATTAAGGTCAATTCATGTTTTTATTTTCTTCAGGAAAGGAGTTCATTCTAATAATCGATTTTATAAAAATGTCTTTATGTGGTTATCTGCTCAGAGTTTAAAAATAAACAGAAACCTCTCAGAGATTAAGTAGGACCTATCACAGAATGGAGAACCCAGATGTGGACCCTCAATTCTATGGTAAACTAATCTTTGACAAAGCAGGAAAAAATATCCAATGGAAAAAAATTCTCTTTAATAAATGATGCTGGGAAAATTGGACAGCTATATACAGAAGAATGAAACTAGATCTTTCTCTTACACCATACACAAAGATAAACTCTAAATGGATGAAAGACCTCAATGTAAGACAGGAATCCATCAAAATCCTAGAGGAGAGCATAGGCAGTACATTTTTTACATCAGCCACAGCAACTTCTTTCAAGAAAAGTTTCTAAAGGCAAGGGAAACAAAAGCAAAAAATGAACTTTTGGGACTTGATTAATCAAGATAAAAATCTTCTGCACAGCAAAGGAAACAGTAAACAAAACAAAGAGGGAATCCACAGAATGGGAGAAGTTATTTGCAAATGACACTAAAGATAAAAGGCTGATATCCAAGATCTATAAAGAACGTCTCAAACTCAACACCCAAAAAACAAATAATCAAGTCAAAAAATGGGCAGAAGACATGAACAGACACTTCTCCAAAGAAGACATACAAATGGCCAACACACACGAAAAAATGTTCATCATCATTAGCCATCAGGGAAATTCAAATCAAAACCACATTGAGATACCACCTTACACCAGTTAGAATGACCAAAATTAACAGGACAGGAAATAACAAATGTTGGAAAGGATGTGACGAAAGGGGGACCCTCTTACACTGTTGGTAGGAATGCAAGTTGGCACAGCCACTTTAGAAAACAGTGTGGAGATTCCTCAAAAAGTTAAAAATAGAGCTACTCTATGACCCAGCAATTGCACTACTGGGTGTTTACCCCAAAGATACATATGTAGTGAAAAGAAGGGCCACATGCACCTCAATGTTCATAGCAGCAATGTCCACAATAGCTAAAATGTGGAATGCACTGAGATGCCCTTCAGCAGACGAATGGATAAAGATGTGGTCCATATGTACAATGGAATATTACTCAACCACCAGAAAAGATGAATCCTACTTTTGTATCAACATGGACAGGAGGCGATTATGCTAAATGAAACAATACAAGCAAAGAAAGTCAATTATCATAAGGTTTCATTTATATGTGGAGTATAAGGAATAGCATGGAGGACATTAGGAGAAGGAAGGGAAAAATGAAGGGGGGGAAATCAGAGGGGAAGGTGAACCATGAGAGACTGTAGACTCTGGGAAACAAACTGAGGGTTTTAGAGGGGAGGGGAGTAAGGGGATGGTTTAGTCCTTGGGAGTTTTTCCTGACCTGCCTCCCAATTCCTGGTGTATTCCCTGTTAACTTTCTGTATCACTATACTTATGTGGTTGTCTTTCCTGTTGACTTGTGAGTTTCTTTTAAGGGCAAGGGTTGAGTCTTTCACCCTCTTAACCATTTTAACACAGTGATTTAGCACGCAAGTGATTCTCAGTGAATGAATGTTGTGTGTGTGACTGATGGACGACTGTCAATTAGTGAATTACCAGAAATACTAAATCACAGTGACCAATTTTAATGAGTTCAGAGTTGTTCCTTTTTAATTTATCAGGTTTTATTATGTATTAATATTTACTCCTTTATAGTATAAAATTAATTGAAATTGAAAACAATATATTACCCTACTTACATCTGTTTTCATATTTCTATGTATTTTCAGCATTTCAATGAAAGTGATTTGGGGGATCATTTTATTATTTTTAATTTGTTTTGTAGGATTTAGAAATTTACATATTGATGACCAGATAACTCTCATCCAATATTCTTGGATGAGCTTAATGGTGTTTGGACTAGGATGGAGATCTTATAAACATGTCAGTGGACAGATGCTATATTTTGCACCTGATTTAATACTAAATGAGTAAGTAGTAACTTGAATTTTGTTTGTATTATCACATAAGTGTATATGTAGGATAATCTTGAAAATTACATTTCAGTAGATGATTACACACTTAGTATTCCCAATAATAGAATTTTCCTAAAATGTTTATCAGAATTATCTCAGGATATAACTTAACATAACAAAATTAATAAAATTATATTATTATAACAATAATTTGATATTTGGAGATTTCCCCTTTTGTTTCAATATATAGTAGTCATCTCAAATCCATTTTTTAAACTTCAAAAGCATATCAAGAAATATACTTAAAGATAAAATGAAATTTTTCGTTTACTAAATTAAAATTTTATTCCTTGGTACTAATGAAGATAATCATATAAATTAGAAGTATTTTTGCTTGAATTTATTGACTCACCTTCAAAAAGTAAAGATATTCTCTCTCCTCCTGGAGGAAAAATCAGACTGGTAAGTTATTTTAAAAACTGAAAGATAAATATTTCAATTTCTTAGCTACATTTAAATTACTATAATTAATTTTCTACATATAACCTTAAACTGACAAGAATCTTTTCATGGAAATATTTATACCATTCTAATGATGAATGCTGACTCAGAATTATATGACATATTGTTACTTTTGCTTTATAGTTAACAGATAATTTTTATATATTTTATTCCATTTTGCCCTATAATTCCTTGAAATAGGTAAGGAATCATTGTCCTTCATTTTACAGTTCAGGAAACCGGCTCAGAAGAATTGCATATCCTACCAAAGAATCTGAGTGACAGGATTAATTTTAGCTCTTCTGAGTCAAAATCTAGTTTTCTTTTCACCATTTGTGTTAGCAGCATGTGATTAATGTGGCTGTTGCAGAACAGCTCATGGTAGAGAAAATACCTTTTAAAAATTTTCTGCAACCTTCAGAATTAGTGTTTGGCCTTGTCAGTTATTTAATTTTTTGTAATGTTCTCTTTTTTACCATACATTTCCCCTAGAATAGTTCATGATATAACTCTTCTACACTGAACTGAATACACAGAACTATTCTACATTCTTCAGTTTCTGTGAACTGAATCCATATTCTGATTGGATTACACACAAAACTTTATTTTTTAACAGAAAAAAATCAGTAAATATATGATTTCCTGAGTGTTCCTCAACTCCACATATCAATTCCTTAAGTTTTTAAATGTAATAATAAAAGTGAGAAACAGTAACCTTTGTCAATATGTATTAAATATGATTTCCTAACTTCAAAATTTCTTAACTTCAAAAATTCACTATTGTAAATAGTTTATTAGTTTATTTTGTTTAAAATTCAAAATATTGTTTGTTTACAAAAAGACATTTTATGTAATATGTAAATTACCAAATCTCATTTTCTCTGATAAATTACACAGACTGGCTAAGACACTGTATATGTGTTTCTTTTTTCCTGTTCCTTTTTCTTTTGTGTTGTGTGTTATACAAGACAGAGGATGAAGGAATCATCATTTTATTCATTATGCCTCACCATGTGGCAAATCCCACAGGAGTTTGTCAAACTTCAAGTTAGCCAAGAAGAGTTCCTGTGTATGAAAGTATTGCTACTTCTTAATACAAGTGAGTGAGTACAGCAATTTTTACAAGATGTTTACTTTCTTAACTTTTAATTCATTGGGAAAGTTTCAAATGACAATATGATCATATGATTATACATGAGATATGATTCTTAGATTGTGGCTGCAAAGGAGAAACACCTAATATACCGTCATAGACATTAATAAAATTACTTCATATTTCTCAGGTTTTACATAATTGTAAAATAGCTCACCAATTAGGCAATTTTTTTTAGATAAAATGAGCTTAAATGACTTTTTCATATTCACCTAATTAGGTATTATGAACTAATTAATACTGCATAAACACAAACTATCTTCCTTCCACCCCCATTCTATAAAAGACTTACTATATAAAATACACAATTTTGTTTGGAACTATTTTATTTTATGTCAAAATAGGCAATTATAACAAATAACCTACAAAGATCAGTAGTATAACACAATTGCAGTTTGTTTGTCACTCATATTCACAATGCAGTGGAATAGCAAGAAAACTCATGCTCCTTCCATATAGGGGCTCCACCTTTCCATAGCAGCTTGAAGTCCTCCAGTGGATCTAACTAGAAAGACAAGCAGTGAGTGAGAAAAGATCTGGAAGTGGGGCCTAGAAGTATCATATGTCACTTCTACCCACATTTCATGACCTATATTTAACAGTAGGAGGGCTGGGAAATTTACTATAGTTCTATATGCAGAAGAAACATTATGAAACATAGCACTGGTCACCAGAAGGATGGGCAAATATACATTTCACTCTTTCTCATATACAAAGAACGCAAACATCTCTGCCTCAGTAGATCCCCAAGTGTCTGGGTGGGAAAATTTATAAAAACTGCTTTTGCTTTTCACCTTTTACTGTGCCCTTTCCATGCATAGGTAAGCTCAGCCTTTGAATATCTGAATTGATCCTTTCACTCAGTGATTTGAAAGAGAACCTTAGAGAACTAAGGTGAGCCAAGGGTTTTTCTCAGTAGTATCTTTTCAGGGACTTCTTTCCAGTAGCACAAATCTCAAATAGTTGAAGGGTGAGAATACACATCAGTAACAAAAAGACAAAAAAGCTAAATCCTTAAAAAGGAAGCTTTCCTCATGAAATCTATGTAAAGACGGGGACCAGTACAGGATCTAAGTATCCATAGCCCTATCCCCGTACTTTGGAAACACTATTTGGAGCAGAGACCTTCAGGCCTAATTTGATAAAAGAGCATTAATTGGGCTAAAGTACTGATATGGAACTAGCCAAGAGAGTCAACTAGAATAAACTCAATATTACAGCAGTTAACTCCTGTCCTTTTCTTGGCAGTAATGAATCCTATAGCAGTTGGGTTAGAGATAATCTTAGATTTCCCAAATTAGTTGTTGTTATTAACATAACTCTATATTTATAAATAGGCTACATTATGCTGAAGGGCTAACCCCCTTCCCCCGCCAAATCTCAGTAGTTTAACAACAACAACAACAACAACAAAATTAAGTATGTATCTTTCCCACTATATGTTCAATACAGATCAACAGGGAGGCTTTGCTCATTGCCATCACTCAGGTTTCCAGGCACATGGAGGCTATATCTTGACATATCCTTCTCTAATCACTAGGCCATTAGCAAGGAAGGAAATAGTAAGGGAAGGAAGTGACATATGTATAACTTTCAGTCACATACCGTAGAAAACAAGATTTTTGGCCACTTGCAGCTTTAAGAAAAGGGAAAAACAGCGGTATTTGGTGAATAGTACTTATGATTTCTACATTCTATTAAAATTCCTAATGAGATATTTGAGGAGAGACTTGGCAAAACTTTTAGAAATTCATCTTTAACCTTAAAAAATAAGTAGATAAGTATTACAAAAATTTTGAGGTGAAGACAGAAATTAGAATTCTACCTAATTAATACAGCGTAAGAGAAGAAAAGATACACTAGTGTGAATCAAGTCAGACTAGTATATATTAGAACTTAATATGGTATAGTGGAAGCATCATGAATCAATGAGTATGGAGCAAATTAATATTGTTAAGAAAAATAAGTTTTATATTTGGGGAAAACTTGGTTTGGATATTTAGCTCAAATTATATCTTACATATCAGATAATTCATTTAAATGTACAAACTTAAAATGTTAAAAACACACTAAAAGGAATCTAATTGATTTTGAGATTTCGAATAAGAGTTTAGAAATAAATGCAATTGGAAAGTTGACAAAGGAAAAGTTCAATGATTTGATACATAAGTACTTAAACCTCTAATTTGCTATTAAAAATTAAAATAAGGATCTTCATGAAAACATAGCAAGTTGAACACACCATTGTTCCCTCTAAAACTACAGCAAAATATTACTAAAGGGATTTTTTAAGAAATAAGAGAATGAGAGGAATCAATAACAATAAAATTCTGCAAGCCAGCAAGCAGAGCTAAGTTAGCATATCTGAGAAGTTTGGATTTTAAGGCAGAGGAAAGAAACAAACAAACAATAAGTACTTTGATTTGCAACACCAAATCTCTGGCATGTTTCTCAGTTGGCAACAGCAATGATTTTTTGAGATGGCAGTGAAGGTAGAGTTAAAAACACAAAATTCTTTTTAAGGTCCATAACCAGAAATCGTCCAACCATGAAATTGTCCCTCTCCAACTCAGGCAAAGAACTTACATTTAGTTTCTGAAGAGGATATAACAGAGGGTGGCTGGATTGGTGAACTGTAGGCAGGTACTGTTAAGGGCGAGCAGTCCTGTAATGACAATAGATTAATTCTATATCAAATGTTGAGACACCATCTTCCAGAATACTCCCTTCACTCCGAGAACATTGTTATCCAGGTTTACATCCTCTAGACAGGAGAATGCAAGATTGTTCTCTGCAGAATCTCTTTCGCCAGAAATAAAAAGAACTAATATGTTAATAGCAGGTGTTTTTCTTTGAAATATCTCAGCCAGGTTGCCCTGTAGTAAAGCTCACAGTCAATAAGCACTACCTATTGAAACAGAACTGTGATTCGGCCTTGTAGTTTTCCACTCCTGAATATAAATAACTAAGGCACCTGAGAGAGTCCTTTAACATCAAAGACAAATCAGAAAGAAAAAAAAAAAAAAAGCAACTAGGAAGAAACAGATGGTGTAGGGAGATGAAAACCTCAAAAAAATTAAAAAGCTATCCCTCTTTAGAAAGATAATAGAACATATTGCACCTAAGAAACAAGTACTGGATACTGTGAGAAATAAATAACACATTAAAAACAAGGAGAAGTGAGTTGGGGGAAATTGGAGGGGGAGAAAAACCATGAGAGACTGTGGACTCTGAGAAACAAACAGAGTTTTGGAGGCAAGGGGTGTGGGGGCATTGAGAGAGCCTGGTGGTGGGTATTATGGAGGGCATGTATTGCATGGAGCACTGGGTGTGGTGCACAAACAATGAATTTTGGAATACTGAAAAAATTAAATTTAAACAAAAGCAAAGAACTTTTGGAAATTGAAAATTGAAAAGCAGACTATGAATATGTATATATGTGTGTGTGTGTGTGTGTGTGTGTGTGTGTATATATATATATAGAATGAAAGCAGAATTTAAATGTCAGTACAGGCACTGGTAGACAAAGTTAGAAAACCTCTCAAAGTAGAGCAAAAACCAAAAAATTCAGAAGATCAGAAGCAAGGAGACCCAACATGCAAAAAGTTGGAGCACTAGAAAGAGATAACAAAGATAACAAAGGTGTTTGGAAAACTTCATTTAGAAAAATTAAGTTGGACTCTTACTAACTTAAAATAGATCAAAGACTTAAATTTAAGAGCTTAAACTACAAAACTATTAAAACAGAGGGAAGGCTTCATGATGTTGAATTTGGCAATGATTTCTTGGATATGACACAAAAAATGCAGGCAATAAAAGTAAAAAAGATAAATGGATTTCATCAATTTTAAAACTTTAGGGCATTAAAGGTCATGATTAACAGAATAAAAAGTCAAGCCACTGTATGGGAGAAAAGAATTGAAAATCATGTATCTGGTAAGGAAAAAAGTATTAATATCTAGAATATATAACAAACTACAGTTTGACAATTAAAATATTTTTAAATGTTTTAATCTTTAAATGAATAAACATTGTTAAATGTTTAAATGTTTAAATGAATAAACATTTCTCCAAAGAACGTATACAAGTATCCATCAAGTACATGAATAGATGCTCAACATCACTAACCATTGGGGAAATACAAATCAAAACCACAGTGAGATACCACTTCATACACCCATTTAGATGATTATTTACTCTCAGTAAAACAAAAAGTTACTCTACTGTGGTAACATTTTACATAACTAAATAATAAATACTGAATATTGATCTAGCCAAATTTATGAAAATTTTATTAGGAAGATGAAAAATAGGAAGTTGTATGTGTATGCGTGTATGTGTGTGTGAGCTAATGGTATGGAGGTGATGGTAGATCTGAAAGATGGAAATAGAGCTACAGCCTCAATTTCCACACTGGAAAATCAAAAGTGAAAAATAAAAAAAATCAAGAATCAACACTACAATGTTACTATTTAATTCTGTGGAAGAAAAAATTAAAATAAATAGAGAAAAAGTTGAAAGTGTTTGCCTCTGAAGCATGAGAAAATTTGGGTTGCCTGGGCACTACTTTTTGCCCTAATAAGGTTGCAAAACTGACAAAATATTAAAAATTAAATATTAAACTTAGAAAAATATTTGAAATATAACATAGGCCCCTATAAATAAGTGAGTACAAAACAGAAAAAAAAATAAAAATAACTAATACTAGACTAGAAAAATATTTCAAATACCAAAGGTTAAGACAATTAAATAAATTTTACTCCTACAGTTTTGTTAAATGAAATTAAATGTGAGAATTAAAACATTTATTTTTAAAGAATTTGGAAAGATATAAGTAAATGTTCTCAATATAATGTTAGGGAATGTCCCAAGATATAAGATTGTAGAACCTGGTAACTTGTAATACTTTATGTACTTTCTATATTTCCTAAAATTTTTCCAATGAATATATGTTATTTTAAAGTTAGCTAAATCAAAAAAATAAAGATCCTTGTGGTTTTTTAAAAAAAGCATTTTTATGTAAAATAGCATCTGGCTAACTGCCCATGACTCACCATCTCCCAATTTGCTACTAAGATATTTGCAAGAAAGCCTAAAACTCACTTGTGGAATCAACAAAAATCTGAGTGAAAATTCTCCAATCATATAATACTGGATATAATAATCAAGGAAAGGGGCGCCTGGGTGGCTCAGTGGGTTAAAGCCGCTGCCTTCGGCTCAGGTCGTGATCCCGGCGTCCTGGGATCGAGCCCCGCATCGGGCTCTCTGCTCAGCGGGGAGCCTGCTTCCTCCCTTCTCTCTCTGCCTGCCTCTCTGTCTGCTTGTGATCTGTCTGTCAAATAAATAAATAAAATCTTTAAAAAAAAATAAAAATAAAAATAAAAAATAATAATCAAGGAAAAAATGAATTAAGGTAAGGAGCTTAAAGCAAATTAAAATATTTAGGAAAGTTAGTTCATTATTGATCTGAAATATAGGAAAGAGTGTAGGAGAGGAGGAAAAACTTCAAAATGTTCCAGGAACATAGGGTGTGAGCCCCATGATTAGATTATAATATCCTCAGAACTTCTCCTTAGTGGTTGATACTAAAAGGATGTGAGTCAGTCTGGAATTAGGCCTGATTTTCTCTTGAAGAGGATAATTGGCTCAAGTACTGGTTCTAAATACCTAGTTCTTGAAAGCCTAATGGGAAATGGTACTTCAGTAACCAGAAGGAAGAATAATTTTATTTTTTAAGTTGTTTTTTTTTTTTTTTAAATTCCAGCTAACATACAGCATAACATTAGTTTCAGGTGAACAGTATAGTGACTCAACACTTCCATATAGCACCCAGTGCTCATCGCAAGTACACTCCTTAACCCCCATCACCTATTTTACCCATCTTCCCATAAGCATCCCCCCATCCCTGGTAACCATTAATTTGTTCTCTATAGTTGAGTCTGTTCCTTGGTTTGCCTGTTTCTTCCCTACCCCCCCCCACCAAAATAATTTTATATTCATGTTTAAGAGTGGGAGAGATGTGAGGATTGGTTGGGAAGTGTGAAAAAGAATAACAGAGGTTTAAAATAGCTGCTATGTGAAGTAATTAGAGAGAAGAGACCATACATACATAAAGCATATACATACAACGTATATATAACAGTAAAGTTTAAAATGAGTAAAAATTACATATTGCCATAGTTGCCCTTGAAAGTCTTTTTTATATTTATTATATGAGCCATTGAAAACTCAGAACCAAAGAATTTACTTTTTGGTTTCTTTGATTCATTATCTGTAGACTTATTTTTTCCAAGGGGAGTGGAGACCAAGTTATGATTGAGGAATAAGGAATAAATATGAGTTTTTTAAAAAAAAGATTTTTTCTTTCCCTTTGCTAGGCATATACAGTTGACTTTGCTTAAATTAAGTGCACCTCTTTTAGAAATATTACTAAGGGTCAAGATCATAAATGTAGAGTTATATAAATCTAAGAGATTAAGTGATTTTTTTTTTCAGCAATGTAGATATAGCTGCAGGAAAAGGGAGCTGTTTCACTTAAGTTTGAAGGTTTGTTTGTAAGATAAATGCAACCAAAGCAAAAGGAAACAAGAAAATTGGGAGTTCTGGTGATAATTTGCTGAAGAAATCAAGCAGAGCATCTTAAACAAGTGACAACAGAAGGACCTAAAATATTAAGGATAAAATTGTAGGTAAAATTGACAACGTAGTGGAAATAAGATAACCAGCAGTAAGAATAAGAGGTTGTGCCTACATTTTGGCTATAAGAATTAAAGATTACAGAGGTAAATATCTGAATTACCAGTTAACATCAAATGGGAATAAGATGCATTCCCATTGAAATAAGCAACAAAAAAGGAGTATTTGCCATTGTTATTATTTAATATTATTCTGGAAATCCTAAACCGTGCACTGAATCATGAAGCAGAAACAAGAGCTACACCTATTGGGAAGGGAGAAATGAGGATATTTCAAGTACAGTATTGTATACCAAAAAACCCAAAAGATAATCAACCAAAACTATTTGAATTAAAAATGGAAATTAAAAGAAATTAGCAAAAATAGAGTATAATGAAGTGGTTGGATATAAGAAGTATTGAAATATCAGTAGCTGTCTCTCATATGAGCAGGAAGGAATTAAGGAATTTAATGAAGCAATGTTAAAATTACAGCAAAAAAGATAAATTATCCATGAATATTCTGAATGACAAATACTTCAGATTTATATGAAGACAAACTTGACAGAGAGATCCAGGCATTTGTTTTTTTGTTTTTGTTTTTAAGTACAAACTGACTATTTATTTATTTATTTATTTTATGTTATGTTAGTCACCATACAGTACATCATTAGTTTTTGATGTAGGGTTCCATGATTTGCATATAACACCCAGTGCTCCATACAATCCGTGCCCTCCTTAATACCCATTTTAAAAAGATCCAGCATACATATAATTTTAAACTAAATCCATTCCTGAGACAGGAATATAGAATGATAGATGCTCTTTTGAACAAATGCTAAGTTAAATGAGTAATCCATTGATACAGCCCTAAAATAGGTAAGCTAAAATATTCTTTAGTTTATCTAGTTGTTCTTATATGCTTCAAGAGAACTATAAGTTTGTGTGTCCTGAAATTATCAGTAGCATTCTTCCCTATTTAAGATGTCTAGAGCTCCATTCAAAAGAAACTTTTACACAGCTCAGAAATTTTTTTATTATAAACTGCTACTGTCATCTTTTTTAAACATAACTGCCACTTGTAGTTATATTCTTACAGTTCCTTTGGAAGGGCTAAGAAGTCAAAATCAGTTTGAAGAGATGAGATCAAGCTACATTAGAGAGCTCATCAAGGCAATTGGGTTGAGGCAAAAGGGCGTTGTCTCTAGCTCACAGCGTTTCTACCAACTTACAAAACTTCTTGATAACTTGCATGATGTAAGTATTTTGTTTTCTAGGATAACCTTTTAAATATTAAATCTACATTTTACTTTGTATGGTTTCTTCAAACTCATATTTATGCTTTTATTTTAAAACAGTATTTGCATCACACTCCTCAGAACTTGCATTGTACTTTTTTCATTTTCAATGTACATCACCCAAATATCCTTTTACTAGTATTTGTATAATTATAGATTAATTTAATGGTTTATAGGAATTGTGATAACATTTTCCTGAGTATGTTCTAAAATATTTTTGCCTTAAATTAGAGAAGATTTTATATAAACAGGAAAAGCAAAGGTATGGGTGTGGAAAATAAGACTCTCATATCATTTTGGATGGCATTATAAGTTAATAACAGTGCTAATGGACAATTTTACAATCTACTCACTAGGTCAAATTTGAGACCTTATTTCTGAATATGAACAGATAGCCAAGGATTGTTAGCTATATAGGTAAAGCCTTTATAATGAAAGGAAGAAATCAAATACACAGAAAAAAAGTAATGAAGGAAAAAGCACCAGAACAGAGAACAGAAAAAAGATTCAAGAAAATTAAGATACTCAGCGAAATAAGAATGATATTGCATCTGTGAAACAAAAATAGAAAACATTTGTAAAGGAATATTTAGAAAGAACATATTTTTGGATAAATAAATATGGAAAAACAGAAATTTAAAATTTAATAGGGCTGAAATATAAATCTCAGATAAACTCAGAAGAAATAACAAAAAAGATAAAGAAATGAAAAATCTGAAGAGATAATAAATTTACAGGATTAATTCAAGGAGTTTCATTTCCCAATTAAAAGGAATTTCTAAAAGAATAGAGAAAATCAAAGAGAGGAAATTATATAAAAACATAAAATAAAAGTTGCTGGACCAGAAGTATTTTAATTTTCTGATGATAATGGCCCAGTATACAAGCACAGCACAATTGAACAAAGGCACATTATTGTAGAATTTTAGAATACCAGAAATAAAGAGACCATCCTAAAGTATAGCAGTGAGAAAAGAAACAAGTCACATAAAAATGATCAGGATTCAAAATGATGTTGGACTTCTCTCTCTTTTTTTTTTAAAGATTTTATTTATTTATTTGACAGACAGAGATCACAAGTAGGCAGAGAGGCAGGCAGAGAGAGAGGAGGAAGCAGGCTCCCCACTAAGCAGAGAGCCCGATGCGGGGCTCGATCCCAGGACTCTGGGATCATGACCTGAGCCAAAAGCAGAGGCTTTAACCCACTGAGCCACCCAGGCGCCCCTGATGTTGGACTTCTTAACAACAATACTGGAACCCAGAAAACAATGGAACAATGGCTTCAGAATTTGGGAAGAAAGGAAAATCTTCAAAGAATTTTATTTTATTTTAGATTTTATTTATTTATTTATTTGACAGAGATCCTAAGTAGGCAGAGAGGTAGGCAGAGAGAAAGTGGAGGAAACAGGCTCCCCACTGAGCAGAGAGCCTGATGTGGGGCTCGATTCCAGGACCCTGGGATCATGACTTGAGCCGAAGGCAGAGGCTTTAACCCACTGAGCCACCCAGGTGCCTCGTCTTCAAAGAATTTTATACCCAGCCAAGCCATCAAATAAATATTATGGCAACTTAAAAAGTATTTTCCGACGTGCAAGGTGTCAGAATGCTTACTTCAAGTACAACCATTCTCAAGGACATCTACAGAATGTTTTAACCATAAAAGACTGGACTAAGCCAATGAAGTAGAAGATCCAACCCAGGAGAGATGCAGAGGGATGTTCTAGCACATTAACTGTGCTAGACAATCATTAGTTTAAGTTGGAGCAGTAATGCACAGGGTTTCAGAATACCAGGACCAGGAAAAAATGATGGAACTGAGGGATTACCAGTATGTACGAACACACTGAGGTGTGTTTTTACAATTGTGTCAGAGAATTTGACTATGGCTTTGTGATAAAGGAAAGAAAGCAAAACAGAAAAACAAGGTGAGGGCGCCTCAGTGGCTCAGTGAGTTAAGCCTGTGCCTTTGGCTCAGGTGATGATCTCGGGATCCTGGGATAGAGCCCCGCATCAGGCTCTCTGCTCAGCAGGGAGCCTGCTTCCCCCTCTCTCTCTCTGCCTGCCTCTATGCCTACTTGTGATCGATCTCTCTCTCTCTCTCTCTGTCAAATAAATAAATCTTTTTAAAAAGGAAAGAAAAACAAGGTGATTAGCTCTAGCAAAGTAAAAATTAAAGTCATATATGAAAGGAAATATAATCCAGCAGGAAACGATAAAAATCTTTGAAATATAATTGCTGGGTATTGATTTAGTCAAAAATTGAGATATAGCCATATAGAGAATGAGAAGAGAAAGTGTGCGTAGTTGGGAGGAGTGTCTAGTATAAGAGAGCTAAAAACTCAATTTTTGTAATAGAATCTAAATCAATAATAGCAAATTTGAAAAACAAAGTTTATTAGAAATACAGAGATAAATATTTAAAGATATGGGCTAAAGAAGTTGAAAATCTTTGCATCTGGAGAACTAGAATAAGGATGGGAAGAACTCTATTAGAAAACTGCTGGATTTTGTTATTGCTGCTGGGTCCTATTAGACTTTCAAAATTATTTATGTAAATTATTTGACAAAGATTAAAACTAGATTAAAATGAATTATGTTTTGGTTCTTTGTGTTGACAGAGGAAGAGTCAGTATTTTGTTATGTGAAAAAGTCAGTCTATTAACAAATAGGGTTTATTAAATAATTGCATTTTTTGAATTATATATGCCTGTGTATATTATATATATACCTGGGTATGTTTGTATACATTTATTAAAAGAAAAAAGAACTTGAAAGAAAGTCACCAAAATGTTCATATTGATGAACCTGTGGGATTATGAGTGACTTTCATTTCTTTAAATCTGTACTATCAGAATGTTTCATTGTATGTAATGTTTTACATGTTATTCTAGAGAGTGAAGGGAGTTATTTTGGTAAGAAAAAATAAGCTGTCTTATTTTATTTTATGAATGTATTATTTTTTTTTTCATGTTTCTTATCCATTTGTGAAATCAACAGCTTGTCAAACAGCTTCATCTGTACTGCTTGAATACATTTATCCAGTCCCGGGCACTGAGTGTTGAATTTCCAGAAATGATGTCTGAAGTTATTGCTGCACAGTTACCCAAGATCTTGGCAGGGATGGTGAAGCCTCTGCTCTTTCATAAAAAGTGAATGCCATTTTTATCTTTAAAAATTAAATTTTGTGGTATGTCTGTTTATCTTTTGGTCAGGATTATGAGGTCTTACGTTTTTACAATGTCTTCTTAAAGCCTTACATTTATAATATATATTGTGTAAATTTCAGAGAAAATTGTGAAGTTTTGTTTTCCTTTATGAAGCATAATTAGAATTTTAAGGTGTTTTATGTACTTATATACTCTTTAACAGTTTACAGGATTGAAAAAGTACTAAAATTGATTGCCAAAGTAAACTTAATCTTGTCCATACTATTTCCTACCATTTAGATGAAGATTTTTAACTTTTGCATCTAATGAATCTACTTTAGAGGAAAAAATCTTACATGTAAAAATAAAAAGTAATTATGTATGTTCCTTCTAGGTAGCTCCTTTTGTCTCCTTGATTATATTTACAAAAATGAATCTTTGAAATGGTATGCAAAATTTTGTCTAAATGAGCTTTTACACATTTTTGTGAGTAAAAAAAAAAATCATAACCTTCATTAGATTTTCCAAAGGGTTTTTAAAAATATAGAGAATGAGAGTTATAAGATCCCTGAAATGGATTGAGGGTGTGATATTAGGGGAAAAAACAGCTCATGTATTGACTATTTCCCAAACTGGAAATACAAATCTCTAAGGAAGTTATTAAGGAGAGCCATATCATTATGATAACATTATTAGGGATTTTATAGTTTTTTTACTAGCCTTTTTTGGGACTCGTCCTTTAATAAGGTATTGTGAATCAAAATAGGAATACAGAAGAGTCTGTAGTCTAATGCCACTCCTTATTATTGGGGGCAGGTGGAAAATCATGTAACCTTACTGATTTTCAATTTCCTCACCTTTACCACTGTTATATTTCCTGCAAAATATTCATTTTAGTCAGAGCTTCTTATTCACTTCTTAATAAAAAAAAAAAAAGAAAGAAGGGATGGGAGGAAGACAGGGAAGGAAGGGGAGGGAGGAAGGGTAGAGAAAATAAGAAATATTATTCTCTTTCTTTACTCAATGGGAGATAATGACAAATCACAGATTGAAAGTTTTTGAGTGTCTTATATCCAATTCTAAGAGAGATATTTCAAGAAATAGTAGGTACAGTCTTAAAATAATACAACCAATTACAATAACGAGAAAACACAATTCACACTGTTATATGAACTGAAAATATTGCATTAGAAGATGGACAAGAGTTCTTTTCTGAGATGAGTCACTGGAAATCCATTTATTTTTTTAAAGATCTATCTATATATCTGTATATATAAATACAGATAGATATATTAAAAAAAAAAGAAAAACTAAGTTCGTACCACTGAAAAATTTCAATAAAAATAATCACTGTTTTTTCCATATAAAGTAATTTATATCATTTTAGGCATATATCATATATGTATGCCTTACCTGTTATATATAAATAAATATATATAATATTTTTAATAGCTCAGAATAACTAGTAGACCAAATTTTTTTTCCAAAGTTTTAAAAAAATTGCACATTATCTTACAAATAAGACATATTGCCTTATGCAAATTAGTGGTTGTTAATAAGAAAACCAAAGTAACTTCAAAATAATATAGAAAACATTTACTGACTTCTCCAATTTCTTAATACATTTTGGAGTACCCATTCCCTTCAACTGATAAATCTTTGCAGTTTACCAAAGAACAATAACATCACTTAATGAATACTAATGTAACCCCCAAAACAAGATAGAGTGATTTCATCTGATCAAAAAATTGGCATGACAGTGTTAACCATAACTGTTTCTTACCAGTAAATTCTCCATTTACAAAAGGAATGAGCTATGGTATATCTATAAATAGTGAATTCATATAAGGCATTTGAAATAGGGATTAAAATAAGCTCCATCCAATGATCTTGGCTTAGGTCCGTTAGATCTATGTGGCAAATATAATAAACAATATCCAAATTTTATAACATTTGGTTATAACATTCAGTAAGAGTTTAAACCAAGTATTCCAAATAGTTTTAACATTAATATAAAAACAGTCTCTTCTTTGGTAAGTGTAATTACATGTCTTTTTCTGTGAATACAATACCATAGACTACTGCTATTCAGTTCTTCAAAGTCTTTATACACACAGATTTCATTCTCTTGCCACTCTCCAGTCCCAAGTTAACTTCCTAAAAAGGATGTAGTCTTACCATTTCCTCACTTTAAAATGTTCATTGACTTCCAAACACCTATTATAGTGGTTCTCAGCTATATCTGCACATTAGCATCTCCAAGTGAGCTTGTAAAATATATTGTTTCATCCTCAGTGATTTTATTTTAATTGTTCCACTCTTACTCTTGCAGGGACACAGTAGTAACCCTGCAATGATGTTAAAGCATCAATTTCTATAACTTTACTCTCTTTATCCTCCACTATCTTACCTTTATCTTATGTTCCAGCCCACACAAGTCTTTTTACCATCAGATTTCTGCCTGAATTTTCCCTCTTTGATACCAGTCACATCATATCTCAATCTTGAAAATCCAGCCAAGCCACTATTTTTGTAGTGTTCTTTCCTGCACCTTCCAGATAGTGACTAACTTCCTCCTAAGGTTCACCAGCTATTTTGTGCACCTCTGAATTATAATACTGTCTTGTTCTACATTTCTGATTGTACTAGGAGACTGGGAGCCAGTTTGAGGTTGGACAGTAGTATACAAGTTTATCTTGACTGGGAGTTGCATGGCATGTCCTCATTTTTGCTGTCACCATGATCTGTATCATTCTTTTTTTTTTACATCATTTCATGTCTGTATGCCTGACTTTATGATGTTCTTTTCCCATACTCCTTATCTTCATCTCTTAAATTCTCTTCATCTCTTTTAAATTTTCTATCCCTTATTACTTTGTGAGATCTCTCCTCATACTGACTATACCATAGGAGAATATAAGTATGTTTTATATTTATTAAGAACACATTATACTCTCTATTCTAAATTTCAAAACTGAATGGGGTATTATTTCCCTTCCTAAGAAAATTGCACAGGGGTGTGCCTGGGTGGCTCAGTTGTTAAGTCTCTGCCTTCAGCTCAGGTCATGATCCCAGGGTCCCTGGGAATGAGCCCCACCTCCCTCGTCCCTCGCTGCTTAGTGGGGAGCCTGCTTCCTCTCCCACTCCCCCTGCTTGTGTTTCCTCTCTCGCTGTGTCTCTCCCTGTTAAATAAATAAATACATAAAATCTTAAAAAAAAAAAGAAAAATTCCACAAACACAATTGTTTCTTATAGTTAAGGAGCCCTAACCTCAATATACAACTTTCTTCTCCTTTCTGATTTCATTCAACAACTACTGAATACCTGTTATGAACACTAGTGAATGTGCTAATAGACATTAGGAGAATTTAGAGCTGAAGGAAGATTGTAACTCAAGAAAGTGACAGTCCAGTAGTAAGTATAAGACAAAATTCCTGGTAAAGAGTAGGCACTCATATACTTGTTGAGTCTACAAATGAAAATAGAGTTTGGATTTCACAAGTGCAAAGCATTATTTATGTATAACTTCACTGAGACAAATAATGGAGCAAAAAGCAAGATACTAACTTTACAATAAATATCAAATGATCCCTTAATTTGTGTCAGTAACTCACTTGCATTAAATCTGCATGTATTTCAATATCTTTTTTCCCAAAAAAGTCATCCCAGTAAATATACTTTAAATTTCTCCAGTATACAATAAAGGCAGTCTACCACTGTGGGGATTATGTAACATAAGTAAATGAATGTAGGTGTATCCAAAAAAAGAAAACTTTCAAATTTGAGTGATCGAGAACAGTTGATGATGTGACCATTTTATCTGGTTTTTCTTACTTTAAAACAATATTTTGATGACACAAATCCTTTGATGACACAAATCCTGTACATATTTAATTTCCAACATTTTTTTAAAAATTTCATTCAACTATGAGGGAACAGAATGTGGTCGCCAAAAGGTTTGGGTTTTGCTGTTGTGGTTGTTGTTTTGCAATCTCCTAATAATAATGTTTCATATTCTTGATGTTGACCTTGATTCACAATGTAGATGTCTAAATATCTAAATACAAGGATTTAAAATTTCAGACTAAACTTTAAAAAAAGAGAAAACAAGCTTTCGAAAAAGAACATAACCTCATCAAATGGAAGATATCTTGTTTCTGAATCTTCCTTTACAAATTCCTGCATGCTAATGTCTCCATTCCTATGCAGTCATCATAACCTTTATCTTCATTTTATAGGTCATGTTCTTTCTGGTAGCTCTAAAATGAAATTAATCATAAGAAGACAGGTTATATATCAGAAAATACTTGAAGATTACTGAACTAGATTATTGAGTTAAAAATATTTCCCTTAACAAGGCTTGAATAGCCATTTGGATCTGAATCAATTATACCTCCAATATCAGTTGTTATGTAGCATTTTTTTGTTTTTATTAAAACATGGCACTTCTTAATTAGTCAATACTATTATTTTTCATATTTAACATTAAAATATTACACAGATCATATGCAAATATGATAGGTAACGTGTTTTCTACCAAAACAGTGCCTTTCAAATATCCATGGCATGTCAAAGTATAACTTCTTAATTATCCATTACGGTGATATATTTCCTGATGTGTACCGTAGAAGAGCTCAGTCGGGCTTATGGCCCTTCTCTGTCGTTTACTGATTGAATGCTCAAGCAAGCATTGACAAGCTCAAGAAGTCATTTAACCTTTTTGATTAAACGTGACTTTACCCAATTGTTTGCAATTAATAGAAATGAAAACAAAAAGTATACAAGTGTTCAGAAATAGTAGCAGCTATTATGTTTTCATTAAGCAATAATTCTGTCTATGATTTTATCAAATTAATCTGGCATATTCTATAGTGAAAAGAAGGAATCAAGAAAATATAGTTGCAGGACGCCTGGGTGGCTCAGTTGGTTAAGCAGCTGCCTTCGGCTCAGGTCATGATCCCAGCATCCTGGGATCGAGTCCCACATCGGGCTCCTTGCTTGGCGGGGAGCCTGCTTCTCCCTCTGCCTCTGCCTGTGCTCGCTCTCTCTCTCTCCCTCTCTCTCGCTGACAAATAAATAAATAAATAAAATCTAAAAAAAAGAAAAGAAAATATAGTTGCTTTGTTGCTATCTCTATGCACACACAAATATTTGATGGATTTCATCTGAAATTACTAGAAATATTCACTTTCTTCATCTGTAAAGATATACTCTTTTGAGTTTGAGGCCTATTTTATCAGAAACCTATCATGGTTATAATATTTCATTATAATATTAAGAATAATGGTACCGGTTTTGACATTTTTAAAGTTATCTCTAAAACAGAGAGCTTGACTAGAACACAGACACTACAAAAATCTATGCAATACACTACATCTTCAGACTATTTTTATTGTAATAATTTAACAAAAGGGAAGAATGGATCTAGAAATCATGATGAAATTATCAACCCCAAAAATAACATTCCTATCCTTAAGAAGGTTAGATACAAAATGCCCAGAAGAGATCTTCACATCTGCCTTGATCTGGTATCTTGCATTCCTTTGGTGAGATTGCTATTAAATTTCTAGAGGTTTTGATATGAATACCTAAGCAGTTTCTCTAATCTATACTTATCCTTTACATACCAGATTTCAGGAAGAGTATGAATCCTTTTCAATATCTTTATAATCTCGAGGGCATCATGTATAAGTACTTAAAACTTGAAAAAAAATTTCAAGTTTAAAGGTAATTCATTTTTGTATTAAAGAATTCAACAATCAGGTCTCCACTGATAAAGTAAAATGAACAAGCATACAACACAAGGAAGGGCATAACTTTCTTTTTCCTTAAATATTCCTTTTAGATAACCATTAGATGTAGAGATTTTCTTCAACTCTTAAATTTTATAGGAAATACATAGCCAGATAATCTAGCAAAAGTTTGCCAACTTCTAAGTTGCTTATTCTCACTAGACTAAGTCATGTAATGATTTTGGTGAAAAGAATATCACTCCACCTCTGTAGTTTCACAGTTTGTATTTTCTGTATCTCTGTAATATTGTATTTTCCATACTCAAGTTTTGGTGAAAAGGGAATTCACTATCTCTACCTAGCATTTGCCATCTATTTAATGTACCATTATTCCACACTCCTTGCTCTTTATCAAATCAAAAAATTGAATAGCAGTAAAATAAATTACTCACCCTCTATTAGAGAAATTAATCCATCCTGGATGGGTCTACATCCATAATATGAATCCATAATAGCAACTGGGCCTAGATAACTGCATTCAAGTTGGATCACATCCCTTTTTAAACTCAGGTAAAAGTCCCTACAGACTGTCACTTACCTGGGCCTAATAGAATCTGTACTTTCAGGGTTGGGACTGAAACAATGTGGGCTTAAAAATTTGAAAATAAGAAGTCAAGAGTAGTTTCCTTTAATAATTTGTCCTCATCGGAGAAGATTTTAGAATTGGGGGATTTTAGTGATAAGTAAAAAAGAAGTTCATAATAGCAGTGATTTAATATAAAAAATCCCGTAGCCAAAGAAAAACACAAAGAGATCTGTTCTCCTTGGAATTGATCACATTTCAAGGCAGAGCTCTGAGCACATGCCTGGAGGCTGCGCCCAGACTTGTCTACAGCTTTATGCAGCTGTGCAGTTTGGAAGTCTGTTGCAGAACTGCTGGATTAGTCCCAGAATGTCAACCTCATGTTCAATTTACTGGCTTTTGTTGCTTTATGTCATGCTGACCTTACTGTGAAACACGCATTTGTTTGCTCTCTTTCCACTCATGGAAAAATAGGGAAACCATTACTTAGTTTAAGCTCGTTGAAAGCTTTAAGTGACAAAGCACTTTCAGAGAAATCTGAATTAAGAAGCTAAGAAAGCATACCCATTCCATTTTATTATTCTCTTTTAAAAAAGCATACCCTGTGCATTGCTTTAAAGAAAATGTATGCTATGACATCTGAGATGTGACATCAGCATCACGGTGAATATTCAGATAGATATGAGCAAAACCTTTAATTGGTATTGTAAATAGTTCTTGAAACCTATTTTTGTAATCTTTTGAAATTTCTCTTAATATATCAAATGCTGGTGTATCCAATTTAACAAACATAAATTTTTCTAAATGAAGCCCACTTTAATTTTTTTGTCAATTATATATAAAATTTAACATCTATTTTTATATGATATTTACTTACTTATGAAGGTTTTTTGTATAATTTACAGAAAGCAGTAGTTTTAAAATTTTTGCCACGGAAGATACCTTTTATTCCCCCTACCTACTAAAGGTTATATTTTAAAGTACCTCTCTACCAAACTGCATTCCAATTAAGAAATAGTTATTTTGATTTCTTCATGTTTTATTTTTCAAAGACATATCAGTTTGAGCTGCTGACCAGTATAACAATTATGTCCACATTGATCTGATACAGTTTTAACTTGGTAGATACAAAACAATTGTAATGGTAAAATAATCAATGGATATCTATCATAGCTTTCCTAAACCAGGTTAAGAACCAGAGATTTGAAGTCATAATATATTATACAAAAGTAAGTCTTCTTCTTAGGGCTTCAGAATTCATGAGCAAGACCAAAAAGTTTATAGAAAATTATTACAAGCATACCATATTCTTATCAAAGCAGAGATATGCAGCTTTGCAACATGAAGAAAACAAAACAGAAGTATGTTCTCCATAGGGTAAAAATACTAACCAGATTTATCTAAAGTGGTAAGCTCTGTATTGATATAACTAAGAGTAGAAAGAGATTTTCACATGGCAGTCTTTAGAACTCATCACTTTAACCAATGAAGTATCTTACCACTTGAGTATTCTGTGCATTTTAACTTTTCTAATATGTGCATATATATCTTATGAATATAAGAAAAATCAAAGCAAAGAGTTTCTTAAGAAGCTTTTCATTGTAACTTGGAAAAAATCGAAGAAAAATATAAGGTTTCTTTGAAAGGAGTAAATATGACATATAAAAGAGAAATGGAGAGCTCCTCTAAACTATATCTTAAATATTTTCTCTTATTTAACGAGTAATCATGCTAATGGTACAGAACATGGGTGATTATGTTACAGGGATAACAATGCTAAATGTTAGAGAAATTATCACTCACTATCCAGGCATATAAAACAGAAATATGCTCATAAGCTTGCTTTTTGCTTTTATAATTCTTCATTTTCTAATGAGGCTACATGGTTTAGGAAAAAAAAAATACTGATCTCTAACTCTGTTTAGCTCTCAATTGGATGTCTTGACACTTAAAAAGAAAGCAGTGGAGAGTGGGGGTAGGGGAGAAATGGAGGGAAGAGAGAAAGAAAGGGAAAAGGCTAGGACGAAATTATCCTTTTCAACTCTGAAACTACAAATTTCCTCTTAATAATTTACATCAACAAAAAGTATCCAACTCTAAGTTATTTATGTTAATAGAAGAAAAATAGGCCCTGAAACACAACAACAAAAGCAACAAAAACCAGTTTTTTTTTCCAAAGTTGAAGAGTCTTGCTTTAGGCATCATTTTATTCTTCAACAACTAGTTATAAAGCATTCACTGTGTGTGTGCTAGTCACTCTGTCAGATAATGGAGATAACCAGTGAATACATTAAACAGAGTTCATACCTTCCCTGGGCTCACTGTTGGATGGAGACTAGAAAAAGGTAAATAGTTATAACACTGTATGATAAGTGCAATGATGGAGGAGGTACAGGGAGATATTGGAGCATCTATGGGAGGCACCTAGTTTGATTTAAGAGTGGGAGAAGTTATCTTGTAAAAAAGATCTGAGCCATGATCCAAAAGTGGTTCAAGAATTAGCTGAGCATGTAGTCAGAAGATGCCACAGACAGGAAGAGAAGAATACTTCAAACAGGATATAACAGCATATGTATAGACCTGATGGAGACAGAGAGTGTGAGGTTGGGTTGATGATGAGGCTAAAGAAGAAACCAAGGTCCAGAAAACCAGGGGCCTTATACATGGTATTAAGTTGTATAGTCTTCATGATGTTGTAAGCAGGAGAGCAGCATAATTCAGATTGGTAAGAAAACTCACTCTTACTGAAATATGGAGAAGAGTTGGAGATGGCTAATCCTGGAGGCAGAGAGAACATTTTTCAGGAAGTTAACAATATTTTGGTGAAAAATGTTTGGTCATAAACATGAAGAGTTGAAAATGATCATGACCTCTTCCTTAATTTTCCGGAGGTTTCATAGAAACATAATTTAGAAGCATTGACAGAACTTGGGAAAGTAAGTGAAATACACCATATAAATTGTCAAACACAAAGTCAAATGTCTATTTATTCTGCTGTGTTGAAATTTCAAATTTTTCATCAAAAGACAATAAAAATTAGAAACTTTGCATACCAAGTTCCAGAATCCTATCTATCCAAACATCTCTGTCACTCTACGAGTACCCCTACCTTTGCATGTCTACTGAACCTCAAGATCACCTGGTCTATGCACAAAGGTAACACTAAAACAGCTCAAAAATCAGCAAATAGGAAAAGGAAACTGAGCTATGTTAGACTAATAAAAAATAAACACATCATTTGTATGGATCTTTCTTCAGATGTCATTATCTAGTATAATTATAAAATGGCACCCACAAAAAAGTGCTTTATTCTCTGTAAAGGGTCTTGATGTCTTCTTTATGAAGACTTCTTCATGACTTCTTCACCGAGTGTGGGGAATTAAAGAAGGGAGGCTGGTGAGTGATACAATGTGGAGCAAATCTGGCAGTGAAGAATATATCCATCTCTTAGTTTCAAAGAGCTTGATTTGGATTACCTCATTCAATTTCCATCAAGGGCTGTTTTTTCTTTTGACTGTCACTAACCAACAGCAGCAAGAAAGAAGAAGAAGCTTATTATATTAAAACAGTGGTGGTGGGAAGGGATTTTTTTTTCTCTTGGTCTTAACCCTCATCACTAGTCCTTTGCCATGTCTGGTCATAGAACCCATTGCTGTTACCTCATATTCAAGTCTATGGCTCATAGATTCATCTGTTCTGTCTTCCCAGTACTTCAGATACTGGGACTTATTTGACTTGATACCTTCCGTTTCTTGCTGGTTCCACATATCCTTCTTAGGCTCAGCTGCTTTCCCAGTGGCCTCTGTATGCAGTTACCTTGCACCTTCAGAAGAGCCATGGCCCACTACTATCTGCTCAGTTATCACCCAACTGGAACTATGCTGACTCCAGGCTTCTCTGAGATGCTTGTAGGCTATATCCTTGCACAAAATTCATTACTTTCTTGGACTTTCCCCTTACTTGTCTGGATGTTGCTTATCCCAACTCCTTCAAAACTAACACACTGTCATCTGACCTCTTTGACTTCTTCATTTTTCTGAATAACAGAGGCTTCTCATTTCCTCTTGCTATCTATCAGAGGCTTCCCATGAGTCTTCAATTGAGTTCTCTTCATCTATTTCTAGTATTTCTTTGAGTCTACCTCTTAAGGACACTTTTGAGATTAGAAGACTCCTTTCTCTCAGGTAGGAAAACCCAATTCTCCAGACTTGCTCTTGGTTTCAAAGAACAATTGTGGAAATCAGAAGCTCAACACTGGCTTTTTTTTAAAGCACATAATGCCATAATGTAATCTGCTGTAATGATCCTAATTGTTGGGGCAAATTGGCTGCTTCCAACTGACCAGGAAACAGGTCAGATGACAAAAAGAAAAACAAAACAAAACAAAACAAAGATGAATATACTTCAGTAAATATAACTTTGGATATGCTTTGGAAATTCATATGCGATTTCCATCAAGAGGGTGAGACTCTTCCTCCATCTGGGTATGTCTAAGAGTTCTGGCACTGGCTGGAGACAAATGCGTAACTATAAATTTATGTGATGTGGGACTTATAAAAACATCATCACACACTTATTTTCAATCTAATACTTTAGAATCCACCTGAAAAATTTAGTAGACTTCTTTGCACATAGATTTTTATATTTTGTTATGTTGAAATCGATGAAATATTCAGTTATCCACTCTGTTCCTTGTTAGTAAAACTAGTGTAATATTTGGCAAGAGATGCAGGAAATCATCATTTCCCTCTTTCATGGCTCACACAACTTTTGGTTCTCCCCTATTTTGAATAAATAGTAGAGTACTATGTACATACACCAGACTTATACTTTTAAGGATATTTAGCTTCTATATACTTCTTGTGTCCAGTTTCACAGACTTAGCTCCTCATTTCTGAGTGGGAAAGCAAATATTTCAAAGTACATTGGAAGTTCATCTGAAGTGTTTGCTGAGAAAATGAGACTCTCATCTATGT
>NC_137898.1:82044926-82244978 GCF_963455335.1 Martes martes | reverse complement strand
ACCAGCTGAACAAAATAGACAAGAAATAAACTCTGCCTTCCTGGACCTTGGATTTCATTGGAAGATCTATTCAAGTAAATAAGAAATTACACTGAATCCATTGTGCTAAGCAGAGCAAAAGGGGAACTCTAGCTGCTTTAAAGCAGTGATTTTAGTTAAAATATAGTAGTTAAGGGATAGATCTGGGGGATTGATAATGAGTTCAATTTATAGTGATATAGATTCATTTGTGCAATATTTAAGGAAGTTGTGCTGAATAACATTGAGTACCTATGTTTAAAGCTCATAGATTTTCTTTTTAAAGTAATTAGGTACATTTGGTAGCTGACACATGGAATAAAAATATTTACCTTGAGAATGATGGCATCATGGCCAACAGTGGGACCTCAGGGAAATCCATGTTTTAAAGTCACAGAGAAGTAAGAACCAATAGTGAACACAGAGAAGGTACCATCTTGTATGAGGTGAAGAACCATCGAACTTTGTCAAGAAGGTTCAAAGAAGTGAAAGAAGGTAGGAATTAAACATTCAATTTTGTCTTGGCTTTTAGGAGTATACATAGTTATGTCACAGTTGCAAAAAATGCCTCAAAGCCAATGGATAACATGAAAAGATCATCAAAATTTTGTTTTAGTGAAATAGAAGGGTAGAGAAAGATTTTTAAAAGTTTCACGTGGTATAACTTCATTATTTGGTTGAATTTAACTTGAAGTCAATAGTCCTAATTTGGTTTTTGTTTTGACTTTTTGTTTTAATTAAAATTTTTGTTTGTTATTGTTGTTTTTGTTTTATTCCTGGAGAGATATTTCTCAAACATATCATCTAATTCTTTTCTGTTGTTGTTGCTAGAAAGAAAACTAGATTGTAGGAATTCAATTTCTGGCATGTAATCCAAATACAAATTAGTTATATTTTGTATATACCCATATATATACAAAATATTTTAAATTGTAAGAATTATTTGTTCTTAACAAAAAGCACACTATAATATGAAGCCTACTGCAGAACGTGTATCATTTTACAGCAATACAACACTTACCAATTCCCAGTTGAGAGAATGTAGACAGCTTGTATGCTTAAGGAATAAATTAAAAGCATAGGAAAACTCATTCATTGAGATTGTTCCCAATTAGAGTGATTCTCTTTGAATAAAATTCAGGTAAGATTAGTGATACCTAGCATCCTTATTTCTTTATGATTAACACAAGTGAATGTAACTAAAATACACTGTGACATTCATAATTGTAAAATAATGTCCAGTATGTACATTGACACTAATAATGGGTTATAATAATAAAAGCTTAAAACTCAAGTCCCTGTTCCTAGGTACAAATATGATGTCATATATAATTCCTCTTTAACAAATGAACAAAAGAGAAGCAAAAGAGTTCTCCACTTAATCTGTATCATTTACTTAAAAATGATTTATTAGAATCTGAAGTAGTAAAATACCAACAAAAAGGAAAATGTATTTCAGGTTAATTTTGAGATTTGCATAAGAAATTAAAATGTGTCTTAGCTTTTTTCAGGGGAAAAAGAAATAAAAAGAGTCTTTTTGGGATGCATTCCTTTATTCAAAGAATAAGCAATGCTTTTCTGAAAACTTAGCAGGTATTTTCTATACTAACCAATGGACTGGTATGATTCTTAACTGTTTTTATGTGAATACAACCTCTGAGCTTGTCATAAATTAATTTGGCATATGCACATTTCTAATTTTGCATTTTCTGAAGATGACTGTTTAAAAACGATCTTCCAAAATTTTTATTTAGTATATGAAAAGCTGAGCAGAATATGTATTTTTATTTTGGCTTGTGCTTGTAGACATGACTTTTAATTAACTCAGCAACAGCTGATAATAAGATTATTAGCATGTACAAAGTGTGCAGTTAATAGAAGCAGAACTAGAGGCAATTAGTGGAATTAGGTGTTTTTTCTACTGAGAAACAGTATCCTAAGTACTAATTGTTTATGCCAGTCCAATCACTGCAAATATCACTAATAGCATCATTAAATCAATGTAACACTATATTATAAGCACTAAATAGACTTAGTGATTTGGTATCAGATTGGCACAGTGATGAGCTTATTAATATTGTCAATGAGTTATATATACACTGGGGAAAGTTGGTTTTGCAACGTTTTATTTTATACACTTTGAAAGAAAAAAATATGCTTATTCTGCCATAAGTACCATGTCTGTGTGTCATATTCTTAAAATCACTCAGTGACTTTTAAGGTTTCTAATTAATTATTTCTTGCATTTATTTGTTTTTATTAATAAAGCTCTTGAAACTATCATGAAGTAGAAGGGCTGTGCTTTATGCAGCCCTGTGGAAAACATTATGGAGGCTCCTCAAGAAGTTAAAAAAACAAAACAAAACAAAACAAAAAAACAAAAAAACAAAAAAAACCTACCCTATGGTTCAGCAGTCAAAAACATTAATCCAAAGGGATACCCACACCCCAATGTTTATTGCAGAATTATTTATAATAACCAAATTATGGAAGCAGTCCAAGTGTCCCTCAACAGATGATGGATAAAGTAGATATGGTAAATATACAATGAAATACTGCTCAGCTATAACAAAGAACAAAATCTTGCCATTTGCAGTGACATGGATGAAGCTAGACAATATAAGGGTAAGTGAAATAAGTCAGTCAGAGTAAGACAAATACTATATGATTTCGTTCATATGTGGAATTCAACAAACAAAACAAAATAGCTAAGGGGGGAAAAAGAGAGAGAAACTAATAAAGACACTCTTAATTATAGAGAACAAACTGATGGTCACCAGAGGGGAGGTGGGTGGAGGGATGGGTGAAATAGGGGATGGGGATTAAAGAGGACACTTATGTTAACTATCTTAGAATTAAAATTTAAAAACTTAATAAAAATAAAATGCTGTGCCTTAATGACTCCAAAAATGAAATATAAGAAATTTAGTAGTTATTATTACATTTTAATCTTAAAGGCCCTTGTATTTTACTTTTCATACTTCATATTATTCAGTGGGCCGAGTATGAATGTAGTTTTGAGGGTAGAGACAGGGAACCTCTGATCTTTCTTATATTTTATTTATTTCAATGGAAAAGACATTGTTGTCTAATTGACATGTCACGTGAAATATAGTGAGCCAACAAACTTCCTTCAGACCTGTTTGCAATACACACACACACACACACACACACACACACACATGCATACATATATATGTGTGTGCATATATATGTGTATATATATACATATATATGTATATATATGCATACATATGTATGTATGCATATATATGTATAATTCACTCTAAAAGTTTTAAGACTAAGGAGCTCAAACTTGAAGGTCTCAGGACCACTTTGGACTCTACAACATTATGAAGATCCCAAAAAGCTTTGGTTGTTAATATTCACCACATAAGAAACCAAAACCGAGACACTTAAGAACAGTTATTCATTTTTCATTTAAAACTATCAATAATAGCAATAATTTAAAACTAGCAATAATGAACCATTATATGTCATCACACATAAGATATTTTATGGAACAATGACTATATTTTTAAAACAAATAGTGAAAAGATTAGCATCGTTTTAGGTTTATCAAGACTTTAAAATATATGCCCTAATAGAAGACAGATGTTCTCATACCTACTGCATTTAATCTTTTGCAATATCATATGGAATGTAACTGCTGGAAAACTCCACTGTATATTCATGAAAGAATGAAAATTTTAAAAAAAGCAATCATCTTAGCATTGTTAGGAATATAGTTTGATTTCATGTACCCCTTGAAAGGGTCTTTGGGACCACAGAGTCTTAGGACCACCTTCTAGTTTTGGGTAATGTGAGTTTCTGAATCAGAATGATTTAACCGATTGTGTTGATGAGATTAAAATATACTATCTCCATTTATAGATTTAAATCTATAGATTTAAATCCAAATATAGATTTGATTTTTCACTTTTAGTCATCAAAACAGCTAATCCAAGTTCATTGTATAAAAATCATTTAGCTACCTATGTTGTGAGAATACAGGCTCCTATGGTAATGTCTTGAGCTAACCTTTTGAAAAAGGTCTTTTCCATGACTTTTTCAACATATGTTTCAGCAATGTAACACAAAATTCCATATAATCAGTAGGGACATTGTCATTAAATTCTTCTAAAATTATACACACACATGCACACAAGTCATTTTAAGTTAACAGAATATAACTTAATGGCACATTTACTTGTTAGAAATTTTTATTCTAAGGGTAAAACGAATTAGTGAACCCAAATAAATTTGAGCTATCCTCATCCAGGTCTGAGCACAGTCATAATTAAATAATCTCCAGACTTCCTTAGAAAATTGAGATAGTTTAAGAATTTAAGCCTCAGTAAAGCATTAAAAGGAGCAAATCTCCTCAGACACATTTTTAATACTGATTTCTACCAGCTCTCTCTAATTCTATTTCCACTTCCACAAGTCTTCTCTCAGCATTTCACAAGCCTAGCGATCACCCTCACCCCCCACCCCCCAGATCTCATTTTCTATATATTTCCAGTCTCAGGACACATATACTCCTGTTTGCTTCAGTTCCCTTACTCCTCCTTTTCTACCTTCCAATTATTCTCCTAATTTCTCTTCTTACAGCTGCTCTGCCTCCGTCATATAATTCACCGTAGACCTCCTGGGTCTGCCTGTTCTACTTAACCCTTCCACTGTCAACAATAGGGCCAGCAAATGCCCAGGGACTGAACAGTCAGAGGCAATATCTGTATTGAGTAAGGTGGGTAGGTGGAAAGGCTATAAATACATATAATTTTTGTTCTCTGTTGTAAAGCAAATTAATGAATTCTAGAATATAAAATAAAATGTTATTTCAACTTTACTTCTGTTCATGAAATAAGGTGACTGGTTGTGGTTTCAAATCTTCTTATAGAAATATTTTAATTTTACTCTGGATTCTTCTCTATTCTGAAATATTGATCAGTGTACACCTGAGAATACAGATACCTTAAACAGTAACTGAATCTCTCACCTAACCCCGAGATGCTGTATTTTATGAAGGAGTGGTGAGTGGAGGAGTGGTTTTTTATTACTATTATCAAGAAATGATATGGCATTTCTAGTTCTGTCCCCGGGGGAGAGTTTATTTTTAACTCATACCTCCATTATAAAGTCACTCTCCTCCATATAAAAGAAGATTGGTGGGCATTTCCATATTTTATTGATAAGCAAAGGAAGGAATATACAGAATGCAAAGAAAGGACCCTCAGTTTTGAGAGGGGTGTAGCTGAGCAGATTATTCCGTAGCCCAGCAGATCTGTTTCTAGATTAATAAGCAAATATACCAAGAAGCACTAAACATATTTAAATGACTTTATAAACAAAGATCAGAAATTTTAGGAAATACAGTAAAACTCTACCATGACACTATAAGCAATGTCTACAAATTCAGTTACATAAAATTGACAGTCATGGGGCACCTGCGTTGCTCAGTATTAAGCATCTGCCTTTGGCTCAGGTCATGATCTCAGGGTCCTGGGATCGAGTCCCGCACTGGGCTCCCTGCTCAGCGGGAAGCCTGCTTCTCCCCCACCCACTCCTCCTGCTTGTGCTCCCTCTCTCTCTCTGTCTCTCTTCTCTGTCAAATAAATATATTAAATATTTTTTAAAAATTGGCAGTCACATTATTGCTGGGCAGACTAAGAACACAGTTTTAATATATGTTTATTCAAATTCACAATATCAAGCAATATAGTAATGAAAGTTTCTTAAAGGTAGGGGCGCCTGGGTGGCTCAGTGGGTTAAAGCCTCTGCCTTCGGCTCAGGTCATGATCCCAGGGTCCTGGGATCGAGCCCCGCATCGGGCTCTCTGCTCAGCAGAGAGCCTGCTTCCTCCTCTCTCTCTCTCTCTCTGCCTGCCTCTCTGCCTACTTGCGATCTCTGTCTGTCAAATAAACAAATAAAATCTTTAAAAAAAAAAAAAAAAAAAGAAAGTTTCTTAAAGGTAAACATAATAAATTAATTGAAGAAAATGTGACCATCAAAGTCTAGGGAAGTAATTAAAAAAAAACATAAAATTTATAAACCTTAAGATTAATGATGATTTCTATTCAATAGATGTTAAGTGATGTTAAGAATCAAATGTGACCAGGAGAAGATATTTATGACACCCAAAATGATCAAGCAATGGATAAAATTAAAATTAAAAAATTTTAAGAACATCTAAATTAAATGAAAATAATTAGGAAAAGCAAGAGAAGATAATCAACACATATTAATGAGCAGTTAGACATTTTAGCCTGGGTGGCTAACATGCATATAAATAGATACTCTTAACTTACTAGAAGTTAGAGAAAGATGAAAAACATTTGTAAGATACTAGTTTCATGTACCTTGAATGACAGAAATGTGTGACATTTCAAGTAAAGGACAAGGACATGGGAGATCAATTTCAGGCTTTACCAAGATTATGCAAGGTGACCAACCACTTGTAGACTTCAATAAAGCAACATTTATCTAATTTATACCCACTGAAGCCTGATATGATCGGTACTCATTTTTGGATATAAATTGTAATTTCTACTCTCTCCTCTATTCTCCCCTATATCATATGGACTATGATGGATATATGGGAATACATTTTCCAGAATTTTTGCTACACTAGTTAATGTTTAGATTCCTCCAACGAGAAGTGGTAGCATGTGATTTGGAAGGTACAGGGGTCATTGTGACAGCAACAGGCAATGGTATGGGACTCAAAAGATGTGAGGTTTCTCAGCAGCCTTGAGATTCCTATGAGTCACCTACCCGTGAACATTAGAGATAGTTTGAGATCTTCACCTCTTTTTTCTTCTCTTCCTCCTCCTCCTTCTTCTTCTCTTTTTTCTTCCCCCAGATCTTCATCTTCTTGATGCCCTGGAAGCCAGGAGGGAATCTGAGAGCAACTGCAGTCTTTTCTTATCTGATCTCAAGCCTTTCCAAGAGTTTTGTTAACCTAATTCTCTGTATTAGATATCATCTTCTAAATCCCTAGAGAGGTATCTCACAATATACTGATGACACACAAACTGATACTACTTATGTATGGGTAGGGAAAAAAACAAAAAAAAAATAACTTGTGTAAGGACGTGTCACATCATTACTCTGTAAGAATGAGTAATCTCAAGTTTTAAAACTGAGCATTATATGAAGAATGCTTAAGTAGAATGTGAGTGGAATACTTCTGAGCAGTAAGGAGCAATGACTTAGAAACATAAAGAAGCATCCTCCATCTCAAAACATTGGTGCTAAGAATGAAAGAAGAGTAAAATAATGTGATTCATATTTAAGTATGTCTGTAAATCAAAACACATATACTCAATAATATTCCATATTTGATAAGTTTTTGTGCATATTTTCCATTTAACATTAGATAAGGGGAGTAGTTCCGTATGGGGATGGGGGGGTACAGAGAAGCAGACCAGAAGAAAGGGGGAACTAAAACACAACAAAATGAAATGGAACAGTATAAGACAAAGTAAATAAAATACAAAAGGAATGACTTTGAATGGACATACAAACACAGCACGCTATGAGCTGAGGAGTACGAGTATAAACTCTGTACCTAAAGATCAGAAAGGAAAGAAGAAATACAACACACAAAAAAATGCTTTAATCAGTGTTTGTTTCATATTTTTTATGAACTTATTGTGAATAAGTTCACAGTATTACTTTCAAATTTATTTTTCATTGTACTACTTTGTATTAAAATTTAGATTTTGAAAACTTGGTTCTCAATAAGTGTGCATATCTTAGGCATATTTTCTTGAAACTTTTCACTTGTACAGGAATGCATACCCTACAAATACCTATGCATTCTAAAATAATGTTTAAATTAATTTATAATACATAATATTTTGAAATATTGCTGCTCTTTCAGCATCCTTTTACAAATTTTGTATTTATTGAATTCAGGTTTTTAAACACATTAAGTTTTAAATATATTAAAGTTGTTAAGGTGTTAACATTTAAAGATAATAGAAAAAAAACAGAATACATAGCAATAATACTTTTTCTTTAAGTACCAAATTTTCCCTCTTCTCTAATCTACAGAAAGTTTATAGCATAGTAAGTGACACAGACAGGCCTTCAGGAAATGTTAGTTGACCTCCCTGTTACATGCCAACATCATTTTTATTGCAAATAACTAATGGCTTTTTATTTTGCTTGAGAAATAATGTGTCCGGCTCCAAGGGACACATCATGATTAACCTGAGTCAATCATGGAGACCCTATGTCTTTACTAGGGATTGATCAAGGGATGGACAATGACACATAAATAAAGTCTGCTTCAGAGACTTTATTTACTTTTTTAAAAGATTTTATTTATTTGTTTGACAGAGCTCGAGAGCACAAGCAGGGGGAGTGGCAGAGGGAGAGGGGGAAAGAGGCTCCTGCTGAGCAAGAAGCCCAATACAGGGCTCAATCCCAGGACTCCAGGATCATGACCTGAGCCAAAAGCAGTCATTTAACCAGCTGAACCATCCAGGTGCCCTTGCTTCAGAGATTTTTAGAAAAAAAAAAAAAAAAAAAAAAAAAAAGAAATCTTTCCTGATGCAGACAAGAATGGCGTGAGGAGAATGTCTCTTTGTCCCTCTCCATGCTTATCCAAGCTTTAACACAATGAAAATGTGGTTTCTCTAATTATAACAGTCATCTTGTTCCTATCAAATGATAAGGGAGAGGACTAAACCAAAATGCTTAGGACAGTGAAATGCTTAACACAGTAACATGAAACAATAGAAATATGGAGATAATTCCTAATAGTTTGGTTTCTTTGCTTTATTCATTTATTTCTTCATTTTAGATTCTAAAATATTGCCAAAATCTTGTAATCAAATGGGATTCCTTTGAACTATAAAAGTACATGGATATTAAGTAATTAGAGGAATTAACTTTGAATTTTATGGATCATAAAAACAAAAGGAGCCACTTTTATATTATCTCCTGTATTAATAGATTCTATCTGGAGGGGGGTTTCATCTTCTAAAGCTTTATAGTTTAAAGCAGATGACTCATAGTTTCAAAATAAAATTTAAAAATAATGTAAAGTATAATAGGCTTAATCCAGGAAATCTGTTATATACTGTAATTTAGACAATTGTTACTTGAATCATGAAGTTATTACTAGTTTCACAATTGGTATTTTTGTGTACTTGGGTAGAAAATCCTTTAGCCCGTAAGTCATCAATTAAAAATTATTAAATTAGTAACAAGGTTCTAATAAAATAGTTTATTTTTAGAAAACAAGGGCATGATTAAAATTGCTTTAGGGATTTTTCATTACTCCTGTTACATAGTAACATAATTTTATAATTAGTAATAAAATATTTGTAACTGTGTCAAGACTTTAAAATCAGAAAAATAATATTGCTTTTATACTTTTTATTCTCCTTTTTAAAACATCTCCTGTCCACTGTAATGCTGACCGTTGACCTCCTCTCTTGCCCTTCTCTAGCTGATCCTTTAAGCTAACTCCTGTTTTCTTCACAAACATAAAACTGATATGTCATTTTTCTTCTTAAAATACTCAAATTGCCTCTTTGCCTTTGGATATAATCCAGTGAATTTAAAGCCATGAATGATTTGGCCACTACCTCTCCTCTCCTGTCGCCTTTGCATTCAGGTAAGCACTTATCCCCTGTCCACACTTAACAAATGGTACCTTGAGAATCCCCATGCTTAGAAGTGATTCCATGTTCCACATTTTTGCAAAATGTGTCACTCACGCTTTTTTATAAAAGGTCTACCAAATATGAAATAGCATCTCATTGCAAAGGCAGCTGATTCTTGTATGTCCATTTTTTATTTTTTATTTTTGCCCTTCATAGGCATTCTTTACATTTTCTCAGATTATTTTTCAATTATATGTGTTACAAATTCTTTCAGAAAATGTGGAAGTTTTCTTTAAATCATTTTCCCTCTATAGTATAGTAGGGTATATAGTATGTAGTATTTTTAATATTTTGATAATCTAAGTTTCTTAAACTGAGTGAAATTGAATTTTTCATGATTTTCTGTTACTATTTTATTTTATTTATTTATTTGACAGAGAGAGAGATCACAAGTAGGCGGGCAGAGAGAGAGAGGGAAACAGGCTCTCCACTGAGCAGAGAGTTTGATGCAAGGCTTGATCATGACCTGAGCCAAAGGCAGAGGCTTAACCCACTGAACCACCAGTTACTTTAATTTTTTAAAAATTTATTCATTGACAGGGCGCCTGGGTGGCTCAGTGGGTTAAGCCTCTGCCTTCGGCTCAGGTCATGATCTCAGGGTCCCAGAATCAAACCCCGAATTGAGCTCTCTGCTCAGTGGGGAGCCTTCTTCCCACTCTCTCTCTGCCTGCCTCTCTGCCTACTTGTGATCTCTCTCTCTCTGTCAAATAAATAAAATCTTAAAAAAAAAATTCATTGACAAATGATCTTTATATTGAAGTAAAAAACTATTATTTTTATTATTATGTGGATTTTGTTTATAGATTTTTTTCAGCTTTTCTTTTTCCATGTAGGTATTTATTTAATCCAGAATTTTTTTCTCACATACAGAATCAGTTTTACCACTAATTAATTTATTATTTGAGCTAATACCACGTTATCTTAATTTTATAGCTTTATAAATCATTTTGATATCAGATAGCCAGCATCCACATATTATTTTTTGACAGGAGTGTCTTGATTATTCTTGTTCATTTTGCTTCTAATCTACTTTATGTTAATCTATTCAAATTCCTCGGAAAATCTTATGGCAGTTTTGATTATATGAAAGTTTAAAAATTGTCTCACAAAAGCACTGCACACAGATTGTTTGAATTTTCTTCCCTTGGTTACTTTTATACTTGTATTGTTCCAATTTCAAGTGGTGCAGAAATTATAAATTCCATTGTGTTTTAATTTCAATGTCCATGTGATAGGTAGAAATACAATGGATTTTTGTATATTTCTTTTTTGATCTTAAATTGTTGAACTCAAAGATTATGCTCTAGGAATGATTGTTGTTATTGTTGTTGTTTAGATTGCTTGGGACTTTATCTGTACATAATCACATCATCTGAAAATAGGAACTTTTTTTTTCCCAATCTGGGCACATTGTTTTTAAGATTTTTTAAAATTTATTTGACAGACAGAGATCACAAGTAGGCAGAGAGGCAGGCAGAGAGAGAGAGACAGAGGGAGAAGCAGGTTCCCTGCTGAGCATAGAACCCTATGTGGGACTTGATCCTAGGACTCTGGGATCATGACCTGAGCTGAAGGCAGAGGCTTTAACCCAGTGAGCCACCCAGGTGCCCCTGGATACATTTTTATTTCCTTTTTGCTTTACTGCATTGGCTGAAATTTCAAGTACTATAATGAATGAGAACGGTAAGCAATGCATCCTCGCCATCTTCTTGATTCTGGAGGAAGGTATTTGGTCTTTTGACCTTTGAGTATAATATTAACTGTAGGTTTTTTGTAAATGTCATTTATCAAGTTGAAGAAGGTATCCTCTATTCTATTTTTTTAAGAATTACATTTGTGAGTGGATGTCGAATTTTATCAAATGCTTTTTCTGTATTTATTGATACGATCTTGTGATTTTCATTCTTTAGCCTGTTGAAGTGGTGGATTACTTTGATTTTTGAATATTGAGCCAGACTTGGTCAACCCCACTTAATCATTTTGCATAGTTCTTCTTTTATATTTTGCTAAGTGCTATAATGGTATTTTTTTCTAGGGAGTTTTGCATCTATATCCATGAGAGATATTGAACTGTTTCTTTTTTTATTTTTCTTTACTTCTTTGTACTTTGGTTTTGGTATCATGGTATCATAGTAATACTAACTTCAAAAAATAAGTTAGGAAGTATCTTCCTTTCTTCTATTTATTAAAATGATTCTATATAATTGGTGATAATTACTCTTTCAACAGTTGGTTAAATTCTGCAATAAAACTATCTGCGCCTAAAAATTCCTTCTTCAAAAAAAATTATTTATGAATTTAATTTTCTTAGTTTTTGATGATTACAACTCTAGTGATCTCCTCTGTTTCATTTTCACTATTCATAATGTATATCTTTTTCTTCTATTTGTCAGTCATACTGGAGATTTGCCAACTTTACCGATAATTTTCAAAAAACAAGCTCTTTGTTTCATTGATTTTTCTCTATGTTTTCTGTTTCATTGCTTTCTACCCTTTATTACTTACCCCCTTCTGTTTGCTTTGGATTTATCTTGCTTTATTTTTCTAGGTTCTTGGGATGTGAGCTTATATTATTTATTTGAGACTTCCTCTTTTCTAATATATACATTTAGAGTTATAATTTTCCTGGTAATACTGTTATAGCTGTAAACCATACACTTCCATATGCTGCATTTTCATTTTCAATTCACTCAATGTATTTTTTAACTTCCTTTGGGACTTTTTACTTTGTCCCATGGATTATTTAGAAGTCTGTTAATTATTTTCTAAAATTTTAGGAGATCTTCCTGTTACCTTAATTCTAGTGATAACTAATAGGAACCCATTATATTTGGAAAACATAATATTTATAGTTACTTTTTTTTTAATGTGTTGACTTTTTTATATATGGCCCAGTGTATGATCTACTTTTTATATGTTCCTTGAGCGCTTAAAAATAAATATGTGTTCTGCTGTTTGTTGGGTGGACAGTTCTATAAAAGTCTATTTTATTCTATTGGTTGATTGTAAGGTTGAATTATTCGATATCCTTGTGATTTTTCTGTTTTGTTCTATTAGTTATTGAGAGCAGAGTCTTGATGTCCCCAATTGTGAATTTATCTATTTCTTCCTTTAGTGTTTTCAGCTTTTACTTTTGCATTTTTCCACTGTATTGGTTGGTTCACACATTTTTAGAAGTTCCATGTCTTCTTGACAGGTTGACCATTTTAACACTACACGGTGCTTCTCTATGTCTTATTATTATTATTACTATTATTTTTGCTCTGAAGTCTACTGCTTTTTGTATTAATGTAGCCACTCCTACTTTCATTGGATTAATATTGGATGATATATTTTTCCATGTTTTTACTTTATAGAATATAAACTGCCTATATTGTATAATTGAAATTAGTATCTTGTAGAGAGCATATGTTTGGGTCATTTATTTATTTACTAAAGATTTTATTTATTGGGACGCCTGGGTGGCTCAGTTGGTTAAGCAGCTGCCTTTGGCTCAGGTCATGATCCCAGCGTCCTGGGATCGAGTCCTTACTCGGCAGGGAGCCTGCTTCTCCCTCTGCCTCTGCCTGCCACTCTGTCTGCTTGTGCTCACTCTCGCCCCCGACCCCCGACAAATAAATAAATAAATAAATCTTAAAAAAAAAAAAAAGATTTTATTTATTTATTTGAGAGAGAGAGAGCAGGCATGAAGGAAGGGGCAGAAGGAGAAATAGACTCCCTGCTGAGCAGGGAGTTGGGCAGGAGCTCTATCCCAGGATGCTGGGAACATGACCTAAACCAAAGGCAGAGGCTTAGTCACCCAGGTGCCCCAGCTACTAACTGGGTCATTTAAAAAATATTCTGCCAATTCCTGCCTATTAATTAGTGTAGCTATATTATTTATATTTAATGCAGTTACTGATGTGCTGAGGATTAAGCTTATCACTTAATATTTTTCTGTTCTTTTTTTCTCTGATTGCTTTTATCTACTTTCATATATGAATATTTTTTAGAATTCCATTTTAACTTATCTACACTTTTTCAGTGTATCTTTTTTACATATATTTAGTGATTATTCTCAATATTTCATTACATATACAAAACTTATCACAGTCTACTAACATCATCACTTTACAAGTTTGAGTGGACTGTAAAACCCTTACTTTGTTCTACATACTTTTATCTTACTCCATTTATGATATGATTTTAAAATATTTCCTTTCTATATAGAACCATATCACACAGTGCTACATTTTTTGCATCAACTATCAAAATATAAATTCATTATTCAAAAACATAAATTAGGAAATCAAGAGAAAAAAAGCTCATTATATTTATCAATATTTTTGCTTACTGTGTTCTTTTTTCTTTTCTGGTTTCCTAAAGTTCCATCTCTTGCCATTTCCTGTTTGGAAAAATATCTTTAGACTATATTTTAGCACTAGGTCAGTTAGCAGGAGACTATCTTCATTTTCCTTCACCTAGAATGTCGTGATTTCTCCTTCACCGATGAATTATACTTCTTGTAGAATATCAGTTTTGCTTGACAATTCTTTTCCTTTAGCAATTGAAAGATACTGTGCCACTTCTGACTTCCACGGTCTCTGGTAAGAAATCTTTCAAATTATTTTTCTCCTAAAGGTAAGGTATAAGAGTTTTCTTGTTGTTCTCAGGATGCTTTTTTGTTTGTTTGTTTAGAAACATACATACATGTACACACACATCTGATTATGATGTGGCTTGGTGTGGATTTCATAAGGTTTATTCAGATTGGTGTTTTCTCAGTTTCCTTCATTTGTACATTTATGTCTTTTGATAAATTTGTCTTTCATTTTCTTTCTTTTTTTTTTTAAAGATTTATTTATTTGAAAGACAGAGATCACAAGTAGGCAGAGAGAGAGGAAGGGAAGCAGGCTCCCTGCCAAGCAGAGAACCCGACGTGGGGCTCGATCCCAAGACCCTGGGACAATGACCCAAGCCAAAGGCAGAGGCCTTAACCCACTGAGCCACCCAGGCTCCCCTGTCTGTCATTTTTTTATCAGCTGTCATTTCTTTGAGTATTTTTCACCTCAGCACTCTTTCCTTTCACCTTTTAGGACTCCAGTGACACAAACACTAGATAATTTCTTATAATGCCATGGGTCCCTCAGGCTCTGTTCTTCTTTTGTTTGCTTTTTTTTTTTTTTTCAGTCTGTTTTAGCTTCCTATTGTTTTATCTTCTTATTGTTTTCTCTACCAGTTCATATAATTATTTTTTCTGACTTCCATTCTCATAGTGACCTGTATATTCTGGTTATTTTGTTTTTAGTTCCATTTGGTTCTTCTTTGTATCTTCTATTTTTAGCTGAGACTTTCTTTTTCTTCATTGAGACTTTTGTTGTTGTTGTTGTTTCATTTGTTTTAAGCATGTTCATAATGGCCTGTTGAAGAATTATTATTGCTGCTGCTTTAAAATCTTAATTTGAAGGTTCTAACATATCTGTCATCTAAATGTTGACATCTATTTCTTTTTTCATTCAGTTTAAGATATTTTTTTGTTCTTGGTATGATGAATAATTTTCAGTTGCAATCTGGGCCTATTCTGTTATATTATGAGATTCTTGAATTTACTTAAACTTTTTTTTTTTTTTTTTTTTTAAGCTGGCTATCTCTAACAATGATCTGACAGGAGAACAGGAGGAACCACCTTGTGACTGCCAGATAGAGATAGAAGTTTAAGTTCTCCATTCAGTTTCTCTTGACACCAAATGTGAAAAGCTCCACATTTCTGCTGGGAGTGGAAGTCTAGACATCTCCCTACGTGGTCTCCAGGGACACCAAGGTGGAGGGGCTTGTTATCAGCCAACAGGGATGAAATACCCAGGCCCCTACTTGACCTTTTCTAACATCACCACCACAGAGGTTGGGTACCTATATAGCCTTACAAGTGCAGAAGTTTAAGTTGCTCACTTGCTGGATCAAATGGGAGTGGGATGAGAGTAGAGTAGAGTAGATTAGAGTAGTCATTATCTAAAAATTTTCTGCTTGCTAAGTTTCTCTTTCCTTGCTCTTTTGGTTAAAAAGAACAATTTTTGTTGGGCAATATTTTTGTCTGTGCCTGTTGACATTTCCAGGTTGCAGTCATCTTTAACTCCATGTCTAGGATATATGAGCCAAAAATAAAACCCGTAGAACTAATATATTGTTGTTGTTGTTCTCCAGTAGCCATTTCCCTAGCAGTTATGCCTTCCTTTTCCTACCTTTGAAGAGTTGTCTTCATTTTTTTTTTTTTTAACATAATGTTCAGGGCTTTTAGTTGTACTTAGCTGAAGAAATTAGTAAAATTGTGCCTACTTGAGAATCATCATCATTGCCCTTTATATGTTCTAGGTTACTTCCTTTCATATTTATTATTTTAGTACAACCTAATCACATCTCTTTCTCTTAAGTTTTAACACAAGCTCACTTGTGTGGCAAATATTTTCTTTATTCCATTGAAAATTTACCTCATAACTATGCATCCCTATTACATCCCATAACTACAAATCTCTATTGTTTAGTTTTGCCATTTTAAAAAATCTTTATATTATTAGATTCATGTAGTATGTAGTCTTTCCTCTGTATTATGGGTTTCTTTCTTCAATATTATGTTTTTAGTATTAATTTGAGTTCTTACTTGAAATCATTGCTTATAATTTTGGTTTCTCCACAGTAGTTACTTGTATAAATAAATCATAATTTGTGTATCTATTTTACTTTTGATTTAATTTGGATTATTTCTGGTTGTTGTCATTGATCAAAATAAAAATGTTACCGTAAGTGTTCTCCTGCTGCAAGTGTGTAGACTTCTAAAGCTGTATCAAGTTATTGCTGTTGTTGTTGTCATTGTTTTTAATATGAGAAAATGCTGTGTCCATAAAGGAAGACATATTCACCTTGGAAGAATGCAAGTTGAATTAGTAAATATATTATTTTTCAAGTGTAATTATTGTGCATGTTTCAGTCTAGTTTTGTTTTCATTTACTGGCTTTGGTTTTTTGTATCTCATGGGAAATGACAATGAGATACTGTTTGTTCTCAGATATCTCTTATTTCACACACAGCCCTAGAGTGGTGGCCTATGTCTATTGAAGATCCTAAAGCCAAGTGCTAAATATTTTTAATCCCTTTTTTGCAGCGAGCCAGGCTTTTCCATTTTCTACATTTGTGGGGTTTAGTTCCAATCTGCACTTTGATATTATTTCTTCCATAGCAGTGGTCTGGCTGTTTACAAACTTGTTCCTCTTCATGGTTAGAACCTGAGATATTTCTTTCTTGTTTTCTTTTTTCTCTTGATTCTTGTTTTAAACTAGCGTTTTTCATATTTTGTCAATTTCTGTGTGTAAAATGGAGATTTGGAAGGCAACTGTCTTAGTCTAACATACTGGCCATAATTCTGCTATGACACAAATGTGATGCATTGTTTCAATAAAACACTATTTTTGTACTATATTAAAAAATCTTTAAGTGCAAATGTTCTTACTTACCTTTGATACTCCTCTGGAGTTACACATTGTTAGAAATGGCTGAAATGTAAATCTGAAGAAAGGTTTTCTTGCTGACATGAACCCCAATCTTAGTTATCAAACAAGCACTGAAGAGTAAAAGAGAAACAGAAACTAAGGAACATAAATTTAAGATATATCTATATATGATTTTTGGAAAAAAAGACAATAGAGCCCTTGAAAATAACACTCAGACTCCCCTAGGAAAATCAATAACGGTTCCACTGAAAAATGGCTTCTTCTACTCCAGCTATAAGCATTAATTATTGTCATAGTTGAAGATAGAAAAAAAATCAACATATATTGTTCATTTTACCAAAAATCATGTTTTTAACTCTTAGTGTTCTATTCCTTAGCAAACAGTGTTTTCCTTTTAACAATAGCATATGTGAAATGGCAGAGGGTGAAAAGACAGTCTTGAAAAATATTTTAAAGTTTAAGTTCATCTTAAAATATATAAGAGTAGTGCAAATGTGTTAATATGGGTCAACTTATATTCATGAGTGTTTTATTAATACTAGCTATGGGAATTTAAATAATGCTACCTTCTATCCAATTTTATTATAATCATTGTTGCTCTTCTTTACTTGGACTTACTAAACTTCAAGTTTTCACTCCTTAGGAGGTCCAAGGCAATAAACTTGCTTTTAGTATTTCAAGTTATAAATACTTAACTATGTGTAACTTTTTCCTATTTTCTTCCTATGTATTAGCTTTAAATTCACTACATTTGATTATCATTCTGTTGTAGTTTACTGACCATTTACTTTAGTCCAAACAAGTACATCTTTTTTTTCTTTTTAAGATTTTATTTATTTATTTGACAGAGATCGCAAGTAGGCAGAAAGGCAGGTAGAGAGAGGAGGAAGCAGGCTTCTCGCTGAGCAGAGAGCCCGATGCGGGGCTGGATCCCAGGACCCTGAGATCATGACCTGAGCCGAAGGCAGAGGCTTTAACCCACTGAGCCACCAAGGTGCCCCCAAACAATTACATCTTTTAATCCTCACAATGTTATGAAACAGATGAGACTTGATCTCACTGTATAATTAAGACCTTGAGACACAAGCGTTTCAAAAACTATGCCCAAAGCTAATGAGCTCCAAGTATCAGCAAATGGATTGTAATTCATATCTGTATGGTTTTGAAAATCTTTTCTCTTAAAGTTTTCACCCTCTTACCTTCCACATACACAAATTACAATTAAATAAACAACCTATCACATCACTGTAATATGTCATTTGTAATGCTGGTATTTATAACTTCTTTTTTTTTTTTTTTTGGTATTTATAACTTCTATCCACAATTCTTTTCCTATCTTTTTCCTTCACTGTGTGTTTAAATTGAAGTAGATATAATATACATATGCCCTACTTCATTTTATATATTTTTTAATTTCTTCACAAGTGTGTATAGCATTTCTTCATTTAAGTAGTAATAATAAAAAACAACTCACTGTTGCTTTATAAATTGATTCACAAACTTAAGGAATATGTGGATTCTCTGGCTACTTTTCTCTACATATCCACACAATTTTATTGCTGCAAAATGTTTTGTGTATACTTACTTCCCACTTATTTCTCCATGTGTAAGTTAATATTTCCTTTTTTGCTGACTACTCTCCTAATTTAGGTAAGAAATGAAAAACAAACAACAAAACAAAAATAAAATGCCAAAAATAGCACAAAATACAGTTTCTAAGAAACTAGGATAGTACTTTGGATATACCAGGTCTTCAACAAACACTTAATGTTAAATGAGATTTGCTTATTTGTGTATTTTAGATATATGTAAAACTTTAAAAATATAAATTATATAAATTTGTATATACACATATTTGTGTGTGTGTGTGTGTGTGTGTGTATACTTTCATGTACTTTATATATAAATTAACCTATTAAGAGGTTTTAAATAAATAAATGTTTAAGAACAATAACACTGTTAACACAGTGCCTTATGTATAATAAATGTTGAGTACATTTGTTGACTTAAATCCCAAATCAATTAACTAATGAAGGAGAAGAATAATATATGGTGTTCTTCTCTGTCATGTTTTATCTAAGGCCAGGAGATTATATCCTGATGTAAATACTTCAGGGAAAATACCTTCATACTCTAAATAGCTTGCTCATTCACCATGTTTTAATGATGACTTGAAGAAAGCATGAAACGGTGGCATGGATGATGAGGATGGTTTGTATAAAAATGCCAACCATAGAGTATAGGTATAAGCTTTACAATCCTTATTAAGAAGAAAAGAAGAAGAAGGAGAAGGGGGGAAGGGGAAGAGGAAGAGAAAGATGAAGGAGAGGAAGAACTAAGGGGATGGAGTGTCATCAATCATGTCATCATTATGTGCAAAATTAAATTTTGATGTTGGCTTCCCAAATCATTACATTAAATTGTAATTTGTGCTTTTGCCAACAATGCTTTATTTATTCTTCTTTAATGAACTATATAGTAGTGTTTTTTGTTTGTGAATGAGTATTCAAGCTGTATATTTATGCGCTAGACTATTCCTCACAATGTTCTCTATTTATTGTGTTACTGTAGACTTTCGGGTAAATTTTTTTTTCTCATGAGTATACCTCCATCAATAAAGCATTCTGAGAGGTTTTTTGTTGTTGTTGTTTGTTTGTTTGTTTGTTTTAAATTAAGGGTATATGTGAAACACAATCTAGATCTCTTGTTTTAGTTGGAAATACATATTACACTTCAAGGTGATCCCCCTGTTTTACTCAGCTTCTGTACATCTAGATTATATGTCTATGGATTTTTGTGTGTGTGTGTGTGTGTGTTCTTCACCATGAGAAAACAACTATTTATATAGCATGTATTTTTTGTTTGTTGTAAAATGAATGTGATTGTTAAAATGTAATAGCAATGTATTTCATGATTATTTCCTTCTTCAAATAAGGTAGTTTGTTGAGTTATAAAGGAAAAAGAAAAGAAATTCTGAGAAAGACAAGAAATTAGTATCGACCATATATGTCTATTTTATTTTTCATCTTATAGAGAGGTATTTAACCCTGCTTCTATGGTGAAATAAATTGGTATCCTTAAAAAAATGCCAGTACTTTGGCTTCACCACATAAAAATCCGAGTGTTGGGTCCAGGCATTATTATTTTTTAAGTTCTCTGGATAAACCCAATAGGTAGCTAAGGATGATGACTGCTCTAGACAGTGATTATCTCTGTGTTGTTATATATTATAAGAAAAACAGCCGTTTGTTGAAAAGGTTCTATGTGTCTGGTCCTTATATATTCCATTATGGTCTATATTCTTCACAAACACCATATAAATTCATTATTCTCACTTTTAGATAGGGAAGCAGAGTTAGGAGATAAAGTCACTTTTACACATTATATAATATCTAAAAGTTAATGCTAAGGTATGTATTCAGGTCTGTGAGCATACTTTTACTATTGAATTTCACACATGGCATTAATAATGATCTGCTTCACTTCCTAAGCCCATTTATTTCAAATTCTTCTGCTTCTGGGAACAAAGGGAGAGTCCACTTCACTGACTCCTTGTGATTAGTTGGGGTCATATAATTAGTTCTGGCAAATGATGTAAGGGGAAATGATGTGCATCATTCTAATTGTGGATGCCTTATCCCCCACCATGCTGTCAGAGGATGCTGTGTGCTTGCAGCTACAGGATGGTGGCACCACTGTCGCACTGAGATCCCCAATGATTACATGAAGCAGAGCCCCTGGCTGATTAATTTTGCAGGTGTAGTTGAGAGAAACATATGCTATATTATGTTAAGCCACTGAGATTTGCGTGCTGTTTGTGCCACAGTATCACATGGCATGTACTTTTGAACAAACTTGTGATACGTTCACCTTTCCATTCTGAGCCATTTGGGTACCTAAGAAAAATTCCTGGCTAATGAAAGTAGATTCTCAACTGATGTTGTTGAAGGGAACATTTTTCTTCTGGATGAATTTAAAACAGGATAGGGGAGAAAATAATTTTCCCCTGCCCTTTTGAGTTTTTTTTTTTTAATTTTAATAAACATATAATGTATTTTTATCCCCAGGGTTACAGGTCTGTGAATCACCAGGTTTACACATTTCACAGCACTCATCATAGCACATACCCTCCCCAATGTCCATATCCCCACTACCCTCTCCCGTCCCCCCTCCCCCCAGCAACCCTCAGTCTGTTTCTTGAGATTGCGTCTTTTATGGTTTGTCTCCCTCCCAATCCCATCTTTTCATTTTTTCTTTTCCTACCTCCCCCCAACCCCCCCACATTGCATCTCCACTTCCTCATATCAAAGAGATCATATGATAGTTGTCTTTCTCCGATTGACTTATTTCGCTAAGCATAATACCCTCTAGTTCCATCCATGTCATCGCAAATGGCAAGATTTCATTTCTTTTGATGGCTGCATAGTATTCCATTGTATATATATATACCACCCTTTCTTTATCCATTCATCTGTTGATGGACATCTAGTTTCTTTCCTCAGTTTGGCTATTGTGGACATTGCTGCTATAAACATTTGGGTGCATGTGCCCCTTCGGAACACCACTTTTGTATCTATAGGATATATACCCAGTAGTGCAATTGCTGGGTCATAGGGTAGCTCTATTTTCAGTTTTTTGAGGAACCTCCACACTGTTTTCCAGAGTGGTTGCACCAGCTTGCATTCCCACCAGCAGTGTAGGAGGGTTCCCCTCTCTCCACATCCTCGCCAGCATCTGTCATTTCTTGACTTGTTAATTTTAGCCATTCTGACTGGTGTGAGGTGGTATCTCATTGTGGTTTTGATTTGTATTTCCCTGATGCCGAGTGATGTGGAGCATTTTTTCATGTGTCTGTTGGCCATCTGGATGTCTTCTTTGCAGAAATGTCTGTTCATGTCCTCTGCCCATTTCTTGATTGGATTCTTTGTTCTTTGGGTGTTGAGTTTGCTAAGCTCTCTATAGATTTTGGATACTAGCCCTTTATCTGATATGTCGTTTGCAAATATCTTCTCCCATTCTGTCAGTTGTCTTTTGGTTTTGTTAACTGTTTCCTTTGCTGTGCAAAAGCTTTTGATCTTGATGAAATCCCAATAGTTCATTTTTGCCCTTGCTTCTGTTGCCTTTGATGATGTTCCTAGGAAGAAGTTGCTGCGGTTGAGGTCAAAGAGGTTGCTGCCTGCATTCTCCTAAAGGATTTTGATGGATTCCTTTCTCACATTGAGGTCCTTCATCCATTTTGAGTCTATTTTCGTGTGTGGTGTAAGGAAATAGTCCAATTTCATTTTTCTGCATGTGGCTGTCCAATTTTCCCAGCACCAGTTGTTGAAGAGGCTGTCTTTTTTTCCATTGGACATTCCTTCCTGCTTTGTCGAAGATTAGTTGACCATAGAGTTGAGGGTCGATTTTTGGGCTCTCTATTCTGTTCCATTGGTCTATATGTCTGTTTTTGTGCCAGTACCATACTTGATGATGACAGCTTTGTAATAGAGCTTGAAGTCTGGAATTGTGATGCCACCGACTTTGGCTTTCTTTTTCAATATTCCTTTGGCTATTTGAGGTCTTTTCTGGTTCCATATAAATTTTAGGATTATTTGTTCTATTTCTTTGAAAAAACTGGATGGGATTTTGATAGGGATTGCATTAAATGTGTAGATTGCTTTAGGTAGAACAGACATTTTCACAATATTTGTTCTTCCAATCCATGAGCATGGAATATTTTTCCATTTCTTTGTGTCTTCCTCAATTTCTTTCATGAGTACTTTATAGTTTTCTGAGTATAGACTCTTTGCCTCTTTGGTTAGATTTATTCCTAGGTATCTTATGGTTTGGGGTGTGATTGTAAATGGGACTGACTCCTCAATTTCTCTTTCTTCTGTCTTGTTGTTAGTGTAAAGAAATGCGACTGATTTCTGTGCATTGATTTTATATCCTGACACTTTACTGAATTCCTGTACAAGTTCTAGCAGTTTTAGAGTGGAGCCTTTTGGGTTTTCCACATAGAGTATCATATCATCTGCAAAGAGTGATAGTTTGACTTCTTCTTTGCCAATTTGGATGCCTTTAATTTTTTTTTTGTTGTCTGATTGCTGAGGCTAGGACTTCTAGTACTATGTTGAAAAGCAGTGGTGATAACGGACATCCTTGCCGTGTTCCTGACCTTAGTGGAAAAGCTTTCAGTTTTTCTCCATTGAGAATGATATTTACAGTGGGTTTTTCATAGATGGCTTTGATAATATTGAGGTATGTGCCTTCTATCCCTACACTTTGAAGAATTTTAATCAGGAAGGGATGCTGCACTTTGTCAAATGCTTTTCCAGCATCTATTGAGAGTATCACATGGTTCTTATTCTTTCTTTTATTAATGTATTGTATCACATTGATGGATTTGCGGATGTTGAACCAACCTTGCAGCCCTGGAATAAATCCCACTTGGTCGTGGTGAATAATCCTTTTAATGTACTGTTGGATCCTATTGGCCAGTATTTTGGTGAGAATGTTCACATCTGTGTTCATCAAGGATATTGGTCTGTAATTCTCTTTTTTGGTGTGATCCTTGTCTGGTTTTGGGATCAAGGTGATGTTGGCCTCATAAAATGAGTTTGGAAGTTTTCCTTACATTTCTATTTTTTGGAACAGGTTCAGGAGAATAGAATTAATTCTTCTTTAAATGTTTGGTAGAATTCCCCTGGGAAGCCATCTGGTCCTGGACTTTTGTTTGTTTGGAGATTTTTGATGACTGTTTCAATCTCCTTACTGGTTATGGGTCTGTTCAGGTTATCTATTTCTTCCAGGTTCAGTTGTGGTAGTTTATACATCTCTAGAAATGTATCCATTTCTTCCAGATTATTGAATTTGTTGGCATAGAGTTGCTCATAGTATGTTCTTATAATTGTTTGTATTTCTTTGGTGTTGGTTGTGATCTCTCCTCTTTCATTCATGATTTTATTTATTTGCATCCTTTCTCTTTTCTTTTAGATAAGTATGGCCAGGGGTTTGCCAATCTTATTAATTCTTTCAAAGAACCATCTCCTAGTTTCATTGATTTGTTCTATTGTTTTTTTAGTTTCTATTTCATTGATTTCTGCTTTGATCTTTATGATTTCTCTTCTCCTGCTGGGTTTAGGCTTTCTTTGTTGTTCTTTCTCCAGCTCCTTAAGGTGTAGGGTTAGGTTGTGTATTTGAGACCTTTCTTGTTTCTTGAGAAAGGCTTGTACCACTATATATTTTCCTCTCAGGACTGCCTTTGTTGTGTCCCACAGATTTTGAACCGTTATGTTTTCATTATCATTTGTTTCCATGAATTTTTTCAATTCTTCTTTAATTTCCTGGTTGACCCATTCGTTTTTTAGAAGGATGCTGTTTAGTCTCCATGTATTTGTGTTCTTTCCAAATTTCCTCTTGTGATTGAGTTCTAGCTTCAGAGCATTGTGGTCTGAAAATATGCAAGGAATGATCCCAATCTTTTGATACCAGTTGAGACCTGATTTGTGACCCAGGATGTAGTCTATTCTGGAGAATGTTCCATGTGCACTAGAGAAGAATGCATATTCTGTTGCTTTGGGATGGAATGTTCTGAATATATCTGTGATGTCCATCTGGTCCAGTGTGTCATTTAAGGCCTTTATTTCCTTGTTGATCTTTTGCTTGGATGATCTGTCCATTTCAGTGAGGGGAGTGTTAAAGTCCCCTGCTATTATTGTATTACTGTCGATGTATTTCTTTGATTTTGTTATTAATTGGTTTATATAGTTGGCTGCTCCCATGTTAGGGTCATAGATATTTAAGTTGTTAGTTCTTCTTGTTGGACAGACCCTTTGAGTAGGATATAATAGGATACAGTGTTCCTCATCTCTTATTATAGTCTTTGGCTTAAAATCTAATTGATCTGATATAAGGATTGCCACCCCAGCTTTCTTCTGATGTCTATTAGCATGGTACATTGTTTTCCACCCCCTCACTTAAAATCTGGAGGTGTCTTTGGATCTAAAGTGGGTTTCTTGTAGACAGCATATTGATGGGTTTTGTTTTTTTTATCCATTCGGATACCCTGTGTCTTTTGATTGGGGCATTTAGCCCATTAACATTCAGGGTAACTATTGAGAGATATGAATTTAGTGCCATTGTATTGCCTTTAAGGTGACTGTTACTGTATATTGTCTCTGTTTCTTTCTGATCTACTACTTTTAGGGTCTCTCTTGCTTAGAGGACCCCTTTCAATATTTCCTGTAGAGCTGATTTGGTGTTTGCAAATTCTTTCAGCTTTTGTTTGTCCTGGAAGCTCTTTATCTCTCCTTCTATTTTTAATGATAGCCTGGCCAGATATAGTATTCTTGGCTGCATGTTTTTCTCGTTTAGTGCTCTGAATATATCATGCCAGTTCTTTCTGGCCTGCCAGGTCTCTGTGGATAGGTCCGCTGCCAATCTAATGTTTTTACTCTTGTATGTCACAGACTTCTTTTCCCGGGCTGCTTTCAGGATTTTCTCTTTGTCGCTAAGGCTTGTAAATTTTACTATCAGGTGACGAGGTGTGGACCTATTTTTGTCGATTTTGAAGGGTGTTCTTAGCATCTCCTGGATTTTGATGTTTGTTCCCTTTGCCATATTAGGGAAATTTTCTCCAATAATTGTCTCCAATATACCTTCTGCCTCCATTTCTCTTTCTTCTTCTTCTGGAATCCCAATTATTCTAATGTTGTGTTGTCTTATGGTGTCGCTTATCTCTTGAATTCTCTCCTCGTGGTCCAGTATTTGTTTGTCTCTCTTTTGCTCAGCTTCTTTATTTTCTGTCATTTGGTCTTCTATGTCACTAATTCTTTCTTCTGCCTCATTTATCCTAACAGTGAGACCTTCCATTTTTGATTGCACCTCATTAATAGCTTTTTTGATTTCAACTTGGTTAGATTTTAGTTCTTTTATTTCTCCAGAAAGGGCTTTTATCTCTCCAGAGGGGGTTTCTCTAATATCTTCTATGCCTTTTTTGAGCCCGGCTAGAACCTTGAGAATCGTCATTCTGAACTCTAGATCTGTCATATTACCAATGTCCATATTGATTAGGTCCCCAGCCTTTGGTACTGCCTCTTGTTCTTTTTTCTGTGGTGAGTTTTTCTGCCTTGTCATTTTGTCCAGATAAGATTTGCTTTTGTGAAGTTGGTCTTGGATGGTTTTCTTGTTGATCTTCTGGGAGAGGGGCCTGTTGTAGTGATTCTCAAGTGTCTTTGCAGCAGGTGGAATTGCACCGCCCTTGCCAGGGGCCAGGCTAAGTAATCCCCTCAGGTTCGCTTTCAGGAGCTTTTGTTCCCTGAGCGCTTTCCGTATAGTTCCAGAGGACGGGAATGAAGATGGCGGCGTCCCAACCTCCGGCCCGGAGGAGCTGAGAACTTGGGGTCCCGCTCTTCAGTGCGCCCTCAGAGAAAAGTGCTCAACCTCCCGGCCTCCCTGGCCTACTGGCGCGCCTGTAGGAAAGCAGTCAATTGCTGGCACTTGGAGAAAATCGCCTGGTTGCTTCTGTCTCCGTGGCCTTCGGACGCGCTCTGAGCCCACTCAGCCTGCGACCGGCACAAGGTAACCCCGGGCTGACAGCTCACTCCTCAGCTTTGTCGCTGTAGCCAGCTTCCCCGCTCTAATACCTGTGTGCTCTGCGGCACTCAGTTACCCCCGGTCCTTCTGTGACCCCGCGGGACCTGGGGTTACACTACCCTGCCTGGGCTTCCACCTGGTTTAGCCTCTGGAGCGATGTCCCTCCATGGAGCCGACTTTTAAAAGTCCTGATGTTGTGCTCTGTTGCTCCGCCACTTGCCGGGAGCCGGCCCCTCCCCCCGCGGTCTGTCTTCCCGTCGCTTTGGATTCACTTCTCCGCAGGTCCTACCTTTCAGAAAGTGATCGATTTTCTGTTTCTGGAATTGTTGCTCTTCTTCTCTTTAATTTCCCGTTGGATTTGTAGGTGTTCACAATGGTTAGATAAGCTATCTAGCTGATCTCCTGCTACTCAATGTCATCTCAGCCTGCTACTTCTCCGCCATCTTGACTCCTCCTCTACCCCTTTTGAGTTCTTAATGGAGACTCTCATAATAGTAAGCAGATTAACAATAGAAAAACAAGTAAAATTTTATTAACATAAACACCTCGTGTATACATGGAGATACCCAGGGGAAAATGAGTAACTCAAAGAAATGGCTTTAAAATTCAGGATTAAATATTATCTTAATGGGGAAAGTAGAGGGGGAATGCAGGTGTCTTAAGGGAAAGTAAATTATTTTTAGGAAAGATGAATGGACTCTTATAAGAATAGGTGGTAGGTTTGATAGTTTGTGGCAACATTGTCTGGGTGTGGTATAGACCTCTAGATTCCTTGTCAATCTTCCCTGGTTGATGGAACTCAAGGAGGGGATTTATGAATTTCTTTTGGAGGCTCTATCTTCAGCCAAATAAAGTGAGTTCAGAGAAAGCCTTTCTCTTCAGTTAATTTTTCAAGTGCCTATAGTTCAGAATAAACAGTAACCAAAAGGACATATTTGGGGTATCATAATCTGTTATTCTCCAGCAACAAATCAGTTTCTATTTGTATCTAGTATATGCTTGAACAATGACTCTAAAGAAAGCTAGATTTTACTTGCTGATTATTGGATTCAAGTTATTTTCTCCAAAGGATTCTTATGCCTTTTATGGCATATTCATTTACGTAAGGAGGAAGGCTTATCCTTCTATTCTCCACCCTGGATCATCTATCCATCTGTCTATAATTCACTTAATAAGTATATATTGAATCTCTATAATAGCTCTGCAATAAAGAACAGCTTCATCACTTACCAAAAGAAGGATCAAGGAGCCACTACTTTTGTGGAGTTCCAAATTCACCAAGTTCAATCAGCAAGGAGAGAAAAATGGCTGAATCACAAACTGAACAATAGATGCTTTTATTGGTAGAGACTGGTAATGATTATAGCAGGACTTTTCTTGTTCTGCCTCCTAGCAATAGGCTGGCTTTCAGGGAAGGAGTGAAAGATACCCTCAAACTTAAACAATACAAAACCCCCTCCAACTTTGTATGCTCAAAAACTGAAAGAGTTCTGTAATGAAGAAATTGATTGGAAGCATTGGGCTAGGAGGTAAATATCACTGAATACCCTTGAAGGCTTATACTCACAGAAACAAGAAAAATAAGTGAAAACAACATTGAAGTGGTTAGCAACTGTGTGAAAGATGCATTGCCCTGAACAGTCTACACAGTCTACCTTATTCCTTGCTCTTAAGAAAAAGAAATATATATATATATATATATATATGCATATATATATATATATATATATGTTTCAGAATGAGAAATGAATTGTCTCTGCAGTAAAGTTTACTGTAGGAGAGTGACAAGATAATTTATTACAATGCTATTCTGTGTTTTTATTTTATTTATTTGTTTATTTATTTTTGTTTTGTTTTTCTCTTTGTTTCAAGAAGGTAGCAAATTGTATCATTTTCTTTGCTGTGGACACTCTCATTAAAAAAAAAAAAAAAAAAAGATGAATCTTCCTGAAGAATTTTTCTTTTTAGTATTTCTTTTCCCAACTCCTCATTGGGAAGTTTAAGCAAAATTTTCTCAGAAAAGAAAAGATGAATAACAACTTGGAGCTACAAGAAAGTGTGATTGTACTTGGGGAAGAAGTACATTATCTGATCTGGAAAGGATTGGTGGAGACTCACTGGATCCAGAATTAGCTGTGTCCTATTACTTTGAAAGCCCGAAGTGATATGATAGGGTCTCAAAGAAGAATGGTTATATGGACAAGGAACTTTGACTTGGCAAAGATCTACACTGTTAGACAGCTGTAGACCTATCTATCTGCCTTTCGGAAATCATGATGTCACGGACAATGCATGTAGCCATATAACCAATGCAGATAGAAGTCCAGAGAGACTGACACAAAACCTTTAATTGTAGGAGGCTTCTGAGCACCTTTTCTGGACCTAAAAATGGGGATGTAATTATTACTATATATCTCCTAGCCCCACAGAATATGTCATAGAATAGATTATATTTGTTATAAATAACTGAATAAAATTTATAGCTGTTCATCTAGAAAACAGAAGAGAAAGGTTAAAGTATGAATTTGTAGGACAATAGGAAATACTTTAACTATGCTCACGTTATTTGTAAACCTTGTAGGTGTCACAAACATGCTTGGGAGAAAATGGGAAGTAGAAAGTGAAATATACAACTCTGTAAATTATCATTTGATGAAATATTTTCCTTCTGTCTCTTAGAAGTGAAAATCATCAAGGCATTTTTCTCTACCAGATGTTAGACTTTCTTTACTTTTATGTATATGTAGATATTTGAAATGGAACTCATGACTTATTGAGTACACACACACAAACTCATGATATCCTCCCTAGTTTGTACTTTTGAGATAATTGTAAGGATGTCCACCTTCCTGCAGGAACATGCCTACTTATTCTTTCCATGGGTTTCCCTCATCAATGACACCTCTAGCACAGCCCTTTATGGTGGTTCTGACATAGTCTCCTAGCTATAAAGCTATATTAATTGGTGAGTTTACTCAAATGTTTGGATTTACTGAAAACATAAATAATGAGCTTGGAATGCCAATGAAAATAGCCTTAGAAAGAGTCATCTTCCGTGATTCTTCTTACATGGTTTTATTATTTTTTTACTTTTTAAAAATTTTATTTATTTATTTGACAGACAGAGATCACAAGCAGGCAGAGAGGCAGGCAGAGAGAGAGGGAGAAGCAGGGTCCCCGCCGAGCAGAGAGCCTGATGTGGGGCTTGATCCCAGGACCCTGAGATCATTACCTGAGCTGAAAGCAGAGGCTGAACCCACTGAGACAACCAGGTACCCCTACATGGTTTTATTTTTATAGCATGGTATAAGCTATCCTTTTTTTTTTTTTTTTGATAGCTTGATTTTGCTCCAACCCTAGCATTATTTGGCTATTATACAGGTCTTTGAATATTTTAGCCTCTTAGAAAAACATGATAAGATGTAAATTTGTACCTTTGGGTTATAAAGAGTCTTATCAGTAAGTCTTGATATTTTCAAACAATTTGACAAGTGAAATATTCTGGTAGTTTCTTGGGATAGTCGGTTTTGTGAAATTCGTCTTTGGCATGCCTACTCTTTGTCAGCCTTCTCAAGTCATACATATTTTCATATGCTCAAAAATTTTATTTTTCATTAAATATGTCTTATAAAAACAAGTTAATTCACCATTAGATAACATTTAGTATTATAATTTACTCTTGCTCTTTTTATCTTACATTATTATGATTTCCATCTTCTTATTTCAAACATGATTAAAAATAATAATTAGAATAGTAATAATGAATTGCTTTTATGTTCATGGCATTCTCCAAGAATGATATTATTGTAGTTGTTTCAGAATGGAAATTTTAGAATATTTATTGCTTTTGCATTTTGATCTCAAGTATTATAGTTAATAAAACTCTTCCTTTTGTTACTTTTTAATCATTTCTTTTCAGTCTCAACTTTTGACTGTAGTACAATATGAAATACAATTAAAATAGAAAAGTGAAGAAGCAAGAACAAATAAACACTGAAAAATTTCTATAAACATTTACATATAGAATTCACACCTGCAGTCTTTAACTGTGCCTCTAAAATGTCAGTGCACTGCACTTATACATTTCAAAATTTTTTTCAATTCGTATTTTTCACAAAATATATATCCTGTACCCATGGAGTTTGTTATATGTATTAGAATTATTTTGATTTGTTTGCTTTATTTCTAAATATTGAGGCTTCTCTCTATGTACATTGTTATTATTGTCCCTAATTCCAGGCGGTATATTTCTGAATCATGGCACATAATCCAGCACTGAGCATCTGCAAAAACGTCAGGAGCATAGATATGCTCTGGACCCTAGCATAACAGAGGAGAGTCAGGCATGGTTGGTTGGTCACAGCATGGTGGCTTTCACACAGTGGGGAAGCTTTAGAGCACTTTAAGAACGAGTGCTAGCCAAGGCAGTGACTGCTGTGGCTGATCTTATGAAATTTTATGGGCAGCACAGGCCTCTGAAGTAGGGAACAGACAAGGAAGAAAATAATAGATGGGAAATGAGCTGACAAAGCTTCTATAAGATGACAAGTACACCTGGGGACTACAGGATATAACTTGAAGGGATTAGTGAGGACAATATTGCACGAGGCTGGGACTACTTAAAGTACAGGTGGGGACTTGAGGTTCAGAAATAGTTATTGCTTTTGTAATTTTTGTTTTAACTCCATCCTTACTTTCTAGATTTGTAAGGCTTGGAGAAATGTTGACTACGTAAATTAAATTTCCATTTACAGGTGTGTGTGTGTACGTGTGTGTGTGTGTATGTACCAAATGTAAAATTATCCTCTATATAGATTTACATGCAAGCAAGGTACTCCTAAACAAAACTTATAAGCCTTGTCCAATTTGGCTCAGCTTCACCAGAAGCTATAGTGAATGGTAATCTTGGGTAAGTGTTATTTTGGGTGGAAAATCTTGGAATGATGTTTAGAATATAGATACCAAGACTGATAATCTATTTATTAAGCATATCATACAAAGAGGATTTATTAAAAAATACAAAGGATAAGTATAGTTTGCTGAATTTTGTGTTATTATTATGTTATATATTATTATATATTATTTTAAGTTATAATTTTATAAGTTGAACATACTCATATAACCAGTGGTAGGCTAAATAATAGAATATTATTAATACATCAAAATCCTCATTGTGCTTCCTTCCAGTTCCTAATCAACACACCAAGGATAATGACTCCCTCAATTCCCAACACCATAAGTTCGTTCTCTGTGCTATCAAGCTTTCTATAAATGGAATCTTTATAGTATTTGCATTTTTTAACTTGGCTTATTTTTTCTAAGTTTGTTTATTAGATTCATTCTGTTGCATCAGTGGTTGTTTTTTTCTTATTTGGATATCTCTTTTTGAGCTTGTTTTTTCTCCTTGCTGTGTAAATATTCTTTGTATATTCTGCATATTAATATTTTGTCCAATTTATGTATTGTGAATTTTATTCATTTATCTGCCTGTTTTGACTTTACATATTTACTCTATTTTCTCCTTTTCTTCCTACTGATTTTGTCAGTTATATTTCCTGATCTGTGATGTTTGTACCAAACCTTCATTCTGGAATTAACCCAGTTTTTTCAGGATGCATTATCCTTTACGTGTAAGTGAAATTGTGCAGTATTCTTTGTCTGATTTATTTCACTCATAATCCCCACAATTTACATCCATGTTGTCACACATGGCAAGATTTTCTACATTTTTGTGGTTGAGTAATCTTCCATTATATGTATATCACATCTAATACTGTGTTGAATAAAAGTGGGAGAGTGGGGATCCTTGTCTTGTTCCTGATCTCAGGGGAAAAACATAGCTTTGATCATTGAGCATGCTGTTTGCTGTGGGTTTATCATATATGGCCTTTATTTTGTTGATGTACATTCCCTTTATACCCATTTTGGTAAGAATTTTTATCATAAATGGATGTTGAATTTTGTCAAATGCTTTTTAGGTATATATTGATATGATCTTATAATTTTATTTATTTATTCATTTTTAATGATTTTATTTATTTGACAGAGAGAGAGACACAGCGAGAGAGGGAATACGAACAGGGGGAGTGGGAGAGGGAGAAGCAGGCTTCCCACTGAGCGAGGACCCAATGCAGGGCTCCATCCCAGGACCCTGGGATCATGACCCGAGCTAAAGGCAGACACTTAATGACTGAGCCACACAGGCGCCACTTATACTAGAATTTTGAATAATATTATCTCTCCAGGAAGCATTCTTTTAGACTATTAATTTCTAGAGAAGACGCTTGATATGATTTTAACCTTGTTGAATATATTGAGGCGTGTCTTCTGGCCTAATATGTAATCTGTCCTGGGTAATGTTTCATGTGGGCTTGAGAAGAAAGTGTATTTTTTTTGTTTTTGGATAGAATACTGTGTGTGTATCCACTATGAATAACTAGTTTAATGTGTCATTTAAGTCTATGTAAAGTTTTCATCTTCCTCTTTAAATTTAGATGGCTTTTATTTCTTTTTTCTTGCTTATTTGCTGCAGGAACTGTGGGTGGAAGTGTCCTATTCCTTCTTACAAATGAGAAGGGTACAGCTCTTCTTCAACTAGAACCTATGCTCATGGTCTCTCCATGAACTTCCACTATCTCCCATCCCAAACCATGGCTCCAACACAGTGATTATATTAGCTAAAGAATATGAGAGCACAGATGCCCTCAGGCTGAATCTCCAGTATAAGTAAATAAGTAAATATAAGTAAATAGGACTCTTTCACAAGAAGACTACAGGTATGTTTCAGTCTGCTGTCTGCAGTGTCATGGAGGTGCTGGCATGCTAGAAACTCTCTGATTATTATAGCTTCATTGAGCTCAAGAATGTCAACCCCAATACAAGACAATTTATCACCTGTGTGGATTGTTCCCACTATGGTTTGTGTGAACCTGCTGGGTTTAGTAGGACATCTGGAAAGTACAGGGGGTGAGTTATACTCACTTCAAAAAATCAGTGAGAAAATGCTTTGACTGCATATGGTGCACATGGGTTTCGGCAAGACTTCAAGAGAGTGCCCTATCTGAATGCCTTTGTTGACCCCAGATTGGATGTGGGTAATACTGTTATCACTTGTACCTGCCCCAGCCAAGGCTCATTGGATGGTGCCAGAACCCTCCCCATCCAAGTGAAGCAGGAGAATGATGCCTCATACAAGCACATCTTCCAGTGCTAGCAGTGTAAGTGGAGAGTACACAAATGGCAGGGGCAGATACCTCCATATTCAGAGAGAGGTCTAACTGCACTCTACTTCTGGAGTAGATGCCTCCAGACCAGCAAATGGATCTCCTTCACCTATAGTCTAGGTACTTTTCAAATTTTCTTTTTCTTCTATGTCCAAGTGTGAGCCAGCCCACATGCCAGACCTTTAAGAGAAGATTCACAGTTCCCTATAGCACTTTGGGTTCCTTGGATGCAAGTCCCATTGGCATTCCAAGCCAGGCATTTTCTGGAGCTTGTCTTTCCAGGGCAGATCCCATAGGTTGGAATGCCTGATGTAGGGCCCAACCCGTCACTTCCCTAGAAGCATCAGATCAGTGAGATCCTTCCCTGTAGTGTGTTGTTGTGCCAGGGGTGGGGTTTTTCTCTGAGACTGAGATTGTGTCTCTGCTTCTCCTAATTGTCTCACTGGTCCTTTTATCTTTTTTGTGGAAGAGAAGTTCATCTGGTTTTCAGATATTTTTTCAGAGGGAAATGACTCATATGTAGCTATAGATTTGGTATCTTCATGGGAGTAAGTGAATTCAGGATCTTACTATGCCACCATCTTGGACCCCTTCCATCCTTTAATTCTTAATCTCTATATGTCTGCACACATTTAAGGTGTATCTCTGATAAGGAATATATAACCCACTTTTTAAAATAATTCTGGTATAATCATCTTTGCTTTTTGTTTAGTATTTAGTCGTTGGACATTAAGTAATTAATATATACATATATGTATATACACATGCACACATACATAATGTTTATGTCTACTATTTTACTATTTGTTCATCATAAATGTAATTCATTCTAGTATATATTCCACTTTCTTGGTTCTTTCCACAGTTTGGCGACCGTGGCCATTGCTGCTATAAACATTGGGGTACAGATGGCCCTTCTTTTCACTACATCTGTATCTTTGGGGTAAATACCCAGCAGTGCAATTGCAGGGTCATAGGGAAGATCTATTTTTAATTTCCTGAGGAATCTCCACACTGTTCTCCAAAGTGGCTGCACCAGTTTGCATTCCCACCAACAGTGTAATAGGGTTCCCCTTTCTCCACATCCTCTCCAACACACGTTGTTTCCTGTCTTGCTAATTTTGGCCATTCTAACTGGTGTAAGGTGGTATCTCAATGTGGTTTTGATTTGAATCTCCCTGATGGCTAGTGATGATGAACATTTTTTCATGTGTCTGGTAGCCATTTGTATGTCTTCATTGGAGAAGTGTATTCCACTTTCTTGCCTTCTTTTGAATTACATTTTAAATTATATGATCAGTTTATTTTATGTACATTATTTTATTAAGTGGTTGTAATGAAAATTAACTGTGGGTTCTGGACTTATTTTAATATAAATTATTAGTTCATGCAATGTCAATGATGTTAAAATTTTCCTACCTTTGTTTTTGTTTTTGTGTATTTAATTTTACATTTATTTAATATTTACATTATAATTATTATTTTGTCTAGCCATATCCAATATGTTTAAACCAAACATTTGCCTTTTCAAGCATAATATTCTATTCCTGTTTCTTGTGCCTCTACCTAGATAGATTCTCTTTAAGTGAAGATGTGATAATGATATGTTCCTTAATTTTTGTGTTTCTGAAATAATTTTTATTTTGTCTCCATTTATAATAATATTTTTGTTGAATGTAGAACTCCAGGCATTTTGTTTTGTCTGCACTTGGCAATATTTTTTCATGGTTTTCTGGTTTCCATACCCAATGAATAGTCAACCATCAATTATATTGTTCTTACAACAATAATGTGTCAGTTCTTATAGCTGCTATTAAAATTTTCTCTTTATCTTTGGTTTTTGCTTGTTTTACTATGATGTACCAGGATGTAGATTCCTTTGTACTCTTACTTCTTAGGGTGTACAGAATTTATTACACCTGTGGTTTGATGTTTGTACTTGGTTTTGGAGAATTCACAGCCTGTATTTCTTGAAATAATGTTTTTGTTCATTCTCTTCTTTACTTCTGGGTCTCCAGTTAAAAGTAAGCCAGACTTTTTAATTTTGTTTCACATATCATTATAATCTTTTGCTAATTTTTACTCTGGTTTCTTTATGTGCTTCAATATGAATCCTTTCTATTACTCTGGCTTTTAGTTTCCTTCAAACACTAATTCTTTTTTATGCTGTGTCCATCCTACTGTCAGTCATTTGTCAGGAAATGATTTCCAGATTATATATGTTCCCTATTTTTTAAAAGATTTTATTTATTTGTCAGAGAGAGAGAGAGAGCGAGAGCACGCACATAGGCAGGCTGAGTGGCAGGCAGAGGAAGAAGGAGAAGCAGGCTCCCCGCCAAGCAAGGAGCCAGATATGGAACTTGATCCCAAGACGCTAGGATCATGACCTGAGCCAAAGGCAGCCACTTAACCAACTGAGCCACCCAGATGTCTGTATTTTCCCTATTTTTAATGTATTCTAATTATATCTAGTTTAAATATATTTTATAACTACAATGTCAAGTTTACCACTGATTTTATTTATACATTTTTTCTTTTTAATTTTAATCTTTGTCTCTTTGCATAACATATTTTTATAATAAATTCTGAGCCTTATATCTGAAAAATTATTGAGTTGCCTCATCATATCTTTCTCTAGAAACAGACTTTTCCTCTGTTCAGGCAAGTAGAACAGGATTAGATGAGGATTAGATCAGTTTTTTCAATCAGGAAATGAAATGACTCTACATTCGTTTGAAAAATAGCAAAAACCTATATTTCTGGAGTTGCAGCTCCTCCTATGGTATAGACTCTCTACATGTTCTGACTGAGAATCTGAGATCCTCACTAGTGAGGTCTTGCCCACTGGTCACCCTTGAAAATGAATCTTTTTCTCCTCAGAATCACAAGGTTGTTGAAACTTGCCTTTATTTTTTAGGACAATCTACTTATTGTCTTTGCCTCCAACACTAGGAAACTTCAGAATTTAATTCTTCAAGAAGTGAAGGCCCTGATGTTAAAACTGATAAGGAAGTAAACTTAATTCCCCTCTGCTTCTCAAAAGAATCCTAGAAATCTCTTGTCTGTTGCTGTTTTCTCTTGAGTGAAGAAAGATGTCATTTCTCTGTTGATTTTCCTGCCTCTTAGTAGTGACTGTTAGCCTGGGCCCATTCCCAGACCTTCCACTTTTTGCCTATGTCCAGAATTGACAAAGGTCCTGAAAGAAAAAGGGGCTGCAAAATGTAGTTCATCTCTGTTAGCTGTTTCTCCTTTTTCTTGATTTTATCTCTGTTTGGTTGCCTCAGGTTCTTTCCAATATTTTAGCCATTTCTTTTTAAATAAACATTTCAGCTTTTTTTACTTCTTTTTTGGTGGGAGTTTTGTTATTCTACATCCATCATAACTGTAATTGGACCATCATAAATGTAATCAGCTTATTTTAATTTTAACTTTGGTTTTCAGAAAGAATATTGGGATGATATATGACTTTATATACCTTTCAAAAAGTACTTTGTCATATATTATTATTAGAAAATAACATTTTCTTATACATTTACTAAAAATAAAACTGACATTTAACAATCCACTCTACTATGACTGAGCTGTACAATAATTAACACATTAGAAAATATGTTCCTAAGCTAGAAAATTTTTCTTTTACAAAGACGACTTTATCTGATTATTGGAGGTGAGTATATATTTATTCTCCTTATTAAATAGTACAAGATGCTAGGAAGTGCCCTAAATTATAAGTAAATATTATTTTGTGATCACAGGTATTTACTTAAAAACCTAGTTGGATATTATGCATACCCACACACACACAAAGTGAGACATTTCTTTTCAGTGACAAGAGATTTTAATTTGCTGTTGAAAATTTGAATTTGAAACACAGACACCTAATGTGAATATTTATGTATGGTGATCACTTTTAATTCACTAAGCATTGTTTTCTATGCAACTCAATTTTTTTTTGTACCTAACTTTTGAATTTAATAATTCATTGTCTATTTATAGAGAGCCTACTATGTGTGTAGCATCTATTTAAATAACCATATATTTGTAGACAAGAGGAGTTTTTTTTTGTTGTTGTTCAAATTTTATTGGTTATAAGTTTTAACTATAAAAAAAGACATAAGACTAAATTTGCAATACCAAGTCTTATCTGAAGTAATGAAATTAAATAGTTATCTTTCTGAACACTTTCACTACCTTGGATGACGGATTCTAATGGATATAGGATCTTAAAACGGCTATTCAAATAATGTGACACAATATTCCAAATTTATGCTGCTGCTGACATTTTAACCATCACACTTTTGTTTGGGTGTATGACTTTTGCTCAAAAGTCATTGAAGTTTCCTTCTTTGACAAAATTGCAATAACTATGTTAAAATTAAATATTTTCACAATATTTAAACTTACAGTTAACAACATTTGTATGCTAATATAAGTTATCTACATACCTGTAGTTATAAATATATATCCATATATACTTACATAATGTAATATATAGTTAATAATACAATAAAATTAATCATTATATTTTATTCATTTTTGTACCCCTAGCATCTATATATTATTCTGACTCATGCACTATTAATGATTTCTTAAGTGAATGAATAAATGCATTAATTTTTTTCTATTTATTGAGATTATACATGTAGAATTTGGATTTTTGGTTCTGTTTTAAAACACATTTTACTTAAAGATATCAAAATAAGAAAAATCTAAGAACAGTTTACTATAGAAACTTCCATATTCTACATAATTGTAAGACCGTAGGTAGAGTAAGACTGCTGGTAGAGTCTGATTGTAAAACTGTAGGTAGAGTAATCACAATAGCTAAAAATGAGGAATTAAATTGCCTAAAACTATGAAAATAATCCTCTCAGAGCAGTGTAGGCAAACAAAAGGATGTAGTTCTAGGGGAATGACTACAAATAGATATCACAATTAATTAAGGAAATAAGCAAAATGAAAGAAAGTACATATATTTTACTAATTATTTTTATAAGAAGCCTATCTTTTTCTAATTAAAAAACTCATTTGCCTAATAAAGTTATTATAATAATGAAGATTTATTAAAAGAACACAGAATCCAGTCTTTAAAAGATCAGTAAATATTTACTGAGAGGCTTTTTATATCAGAAACTGTTTTACAAGCCAGAGATCAGACAGGGAGCAAGAAAATATTCTAGAGTGGTCTGAAGATAAGATCAAGAAATCTCCCAAATAAACAAACAAGTGTTAAAGCGATAAGAAATTTAAGAAGAAAAGATAGGACACATCTAGTGAGAGAACAGAGAAAAGTCTTCAAAATCTTATGGAATAATGTTTCCTATCTATAGTTTATATTCTAAATTATCAAAAAAGGGGCAGCATAAAACTATTTTGATATTTGCAAGGACTCAAAGTTTATCCTGACAAAATGTTTTCAGGATCCCCTTTCAGGATGTATTTTAGCAAAATGAATAGTTAAAAATAAGGGTAGGAAAGTTATTGAATTCAGGTCCAACCTTGGACAAAAATTAAAGGAAGATATAAAAATAAAACTAGTTGCAGACAAAAGCTAAACAGTATATAAGGCTTTGTTAAAAACTATAAATGTCATAAAAAGCAAATATAAAAAGGATGATCCCTTGGGACACCTGGGTGGCTCAGTTGGTTGAGCATCTGCCTTTGGCTCAGGTCATGGTCCCAGGGTCCTGGGATAGAGCCCCACATCCAATTCCCTTCTCAGTGGGGAGTCTGTACCCACCTCTCTCTGCCCCCCCCCACATTCTCTCTCTCATGCTCTCTTTCTCAAATAAATAAATGAAATCTTAAAAAAAAAAGGATGACCCCCAAAACAAGAAAAATAAACCATAATATATCTTATGATTTAGAGCATTTTGTGAAATGTAGAGGAAAAAAAACATTTAAAATTGAAACCGTCACCTTTCATTGGCATAATAGCAACACCTGGAATTCTAGAGAAGGAAATGTTACTGTGGTATGTAACAGTCCCTCAGAACAATGTACTGACCAAGCATTCTTAAACATGTACTAGCAACAGACCTCTGGGGGAGAAGGATGAAATGATAACGCCTGGCCCAGCCCGCTCAGGGTGAAACCATGCCCGTTTCTTTTCTTCTGTTATCCCCTTCTCCAGAGATCACCTGTAGTTAATTATATGATCTCTTTAAATGTGTTTATTCAACCACAAATCCTATACTGCTTGATCAAGCAAACTCAACCACAAATCCTATACTGCTTTATCAGGCATGTCTTATTTAGTATCTATAATCTCCTTTGACTGCTTTGTTGATTGTTGTCTTGTATCTAATAAATACCGGACTGTAGAGTTGTTCAAGGTGACAGTCTTCTCAACTGCCTAGCGCTGCCTGCTTTCTCTTGAAGCTGATTTGTTTGTGCCTCATTCTTCTTTTGTATGCTGTGGGGAAGCAGCAGTGATATATGCAGTGTATTAGTCCAACTGCAAAGTCTGAGGGAACTGTTCTTATGAGGTTGTCCTTGTTTCAGACACCAGTCACAGGTTTGTAAGCCCTGGCACACTCTTACTTCAGGCCAGTTGCCGAGAAAGTTGGGGTTCTCCACAGCTATCCTCAGGTTAAATATTTCATTAGAATGACTCCTAAAACTCAGGAAAGTGATATACTTAACTCTTTTCTAGAATAGTGAAAGTATGTAATTAAAGTCTACCAAGTTCAAGCAAACCAAACATGGAGCTTTTGATTGTCTTCTCCCTGTGGGGTCACAGGCAGCATAACCTGCTCCAGGCCATGATGGTGACAGTATACAAAGTACTCTGTATTGCCGAGGAAAGAAGCTCTTTAGAGCCCCTTTGGTATCTACAGCTTATTAGTATTTGATTATATACTGCTTGCGTGGCTACAGGTGCTATCTGGGGGTTCAGGCTAACGGCTTTAGTTGTCAGGTTCTTGAGAAGTGAGGATTTATATGACATGTCTCAAAGACTCCATCATATATCACATTGTTAGACTTTGCAGTGGACAAAGCTTCCAGGCAACCCAAGACCCTCCTATCAAGCCTAACGTCGTTTGGTCCTAGAGATTACCTCCCTTGTGGCCAAGGGCAAAGTCTCCAAGAGACCTTTCTTTGAGTAAGGTTGATTCTTCACTACACAAACATATTACTTCTTACTGAAAATAATTACAGCTATGATAATTAGATTTTTTACTGGCTTTTTACTTACAAAGAGCAACAACAATAAAACAAAAACCCAGAGAAATAGATTAAAAAAAAAAGACCAATCTTAGAAAATTTAACTATGAATTAAAATATAATGGAAATTCAAAACATATTTACAACACTGAGATTGGGACGTGGGAGTAAAAACAGTGGAAGGGAAAAGATTAAATACTGATATCTGCATCTGACAAGATAGGAAGTCAATATGTAATATCTATGTGTTTGGAAGAAGGAATGGAAGGTTTGGTACACTGAAAATGCAGATTCGACCAATGGAAAGAGAGACTGAGAATAATTGTGCAACTGAATTGAGAGACATAAGAAGGGAAAGAGTGTTATAGCAAGTGAGCTAGAGCTATATATTTTAGATGAGAGAGTGCAAAGGTAAAGTTTTGGTAATAAATAAAAAAAACTGATCCAAGTATATTACATAGTAAATTAGAATTGATAATTTAAGAAGTAAAAGCAAACATTGTATTTGTCATTAGGAATTAATTTGATTATTTTAGTGCAGATTCTCTGTACTATTAGATGATTTTAAAATCATGTACATAAGTTATTTTGTTAAAAATTTTAAAAGAAACTTGAAGAATAGAGCATGTTAAAAACAATACATATGAAATTTTGGTTTGAATTTCCCTGATGGCTAATGATGATGAGAATTTTTTCATGTACAATGGAATATTATGCCTCCATCAGAAAGGATGGATACTCTACTTTTGTATCAACATGGACAGGACTGGAGGAGATTATGCTGAGTGAAATATGTCAGGCAGAGAAGGTCAGTTATCATACGGTTTCACTTACTTGTGGAGCATAAGGAATAACATGAAGGACATTAGGAGAAGGAAAGGAAAAGTGAAATGGGGTAAATCAGAGAGGGAGATGAAGCATGAGAAACTGGACTCTGAGAAACAAACAGGATTTTGGAGGTTAGATGGGTGGGGGGTTAGGTTAGCCTGGAGCACTGGGTGTGGTGCATAAACAATGAATCTTAGAACACTGAAAAAATAAAATTAAAAAAAATAAATTCTGGAAAAAAATAGTTAACGTTGGTATAATGACCCATTAAAGAACACTAGAAAAGTGAGAAAATACTATTTTTGTGCCTGGGCATTTTAAAATTTAAAGCTCAATTTAAATTAAGTAAACATTAAAAAAAAATACTACATATGGACAAAGTGTTTTTTGACAAACTAACATAACAGAATAAAATAAAAATGCCATAACCATCTGAACTTGATGTTATTAGACAAAACTGGTGAAAATTATTCCTTTATAGCCATTATAGTCAATTTTGGATTATTAAAGGCAAGCCAATATTTTAGTGAGCTACTTAATCCTGAAATGATCCAAGAGAACTATCTAGTTCAGAGATAAAGGGAAAATTTGAGGGGAGGAATAGAAAGAGACTTTAGTATTGTGATTTGATATTGCAGTGATTCTAATTTAAGAAAATGCAAGGGAAAACATTCTTGGACTATTAGAATTATAAAAGTAGAAAGGAGAAAATTGATAAAGAAAATTAGGCAAGTAGAAGAAAATTTAATTTCTCAGCTTGGGCAAAGTTAGCTTAATTACTGAATATATATGATGGTTACTATATTGTAGCAGGTAACAAAATAAAATTTGGAAAATATTTCTGAGAGATTGGCTTCAAGTTTCCACTAAGAGCAGATTGATTGTTAGTTGAAATATTGTATTACATTGTTTCTATATTTTTGTAATGAATACATAAGTCTAGAAATCTGAAGTAAAATGTAAATGCCGTATCAGCACTATTAAAAACATGCATTTGGCTGACAATGGATTGATTATGTCCTGAGTATCAAAAGGTTATCTCTCCAAAAGCCTGTGTTATAAAATACATTTCAAACCTTTGAGCCAAAGCAGAATTGTCATTTCCTGTTAAGGAGGTTACAGTAAAATGTGTGCGTGTTTATTTCCAGATTTAGCTTAGAATTGTATCAGCCTAATTGAGCATTCTTTTCAAAGTTTTTACATCCTGGATAGAAAAATAACCATATTCTTGATCTTCTGTTTGAAATAGGGGCATAAATCCATAAAAGTTGGGAGTGCAGTTGCAGTTAGTTTCCCTAGGCCCTAAAGACAAATTTGCTAATTCCTAAAAATAGTTTGATTGTTTCCTTGAAAATGTTAGATTTTTAAAATTGATTTTTGAAAATCTAGGAAGTAACATAGAAGGCTGGAGAAACAAATCCTTAGATAAGTAAAGAGCATCTGGTTACAAACAGATATGGAATATTGCTGAAGTGGGACATTTCTGTTAAATAGAATTTCTGAATTAGTTATCCTATTTTTTTTTCTGAAAAACATTTATTTTATCCTATTTTCTCCTTACACCTTAAAGTTGTTTAACCTGACCTTTAAAAAAGAAGAAAAAGAAGAAATTATTTTGTATTATACTAGCTTTCTGTTCTAGGACAGGCTTGAAGTTAGTGAAATACATATTGGTTACATGCCTCCTCTTTGCATTTTCACAGATATCCAAATTCTGTACTACCACTTAGGTGTCAACAGCATACCATTCAATATGTTCTCTTTAAAAGAGGAGACAAAGACAGAGAGACAGAGAGAGATGAGAGAAAAAGAGGATGGGAGAAAGAGAAGAGGAGGTGAGGGAATCGTGATGGAGAAAGAATTAAGAAGACAGGAGGGTGCACTGATACCACAAAGTCATGGTTTTGAATAGTTGCTTAGCAATCCAGTTTTCCTCTGACCATGTGTAAATAACTTACTTATTTTTCAACAAATTACTCAATACTTACAAACTCCAATCTATATATCAGTCACTATGTATGGAGAAGTTGCTGATCACTATTTCTGCCTTAAACTTACAATATGCTGTCAGCATATGAACTTCCTGAGCAAGTTTTTTCATCTTAAAAAGGATAATGATAATACAATTTATCTGTTCATTTTTTTTTAGTTATGATCCTGATTCTTTGATAATAATTTTATTTTCATTACGTAAGCAACTCAATGAAATGTGATTTATGATGGGGGCTTTGGAACACACCATATCAGTTAATGAAATATATCTTATCATTCCATTTTACAAGATGATAAAATTGAGCTTCTAAGTGCTTAATAGCCTCATTTGGAATATAACTGTGAAACGAGCTAAAATCCTCTGGGTCCTGGCAGTCCCAAGCTAATTCTGTTGTTCTCATACTTTGTGTCTGGTGCTAGAATCCATTTATTCAAGCTTTACTCCAACTCTATGCATGTCACGCAAGCCCTTTCACTACCATTTGAAAGTTCCGCAGTTTTCCCTCCCCTCTATTTCCATTCAGACTTATTTTCTGGAATAATTTGATGGTGAATGTTTAGATGCAAAAGTGAATATAGTAGCTAAAATATATTATTACATGAAGTTGCTTAGCACCTGACACACTTCATGTTGTTTACTCTTTTCATAGTTAATTTTATTGAGCTTTATCTGCTTTTTGTTTTTTGTGTGTGTGTTTTTTTTTTTTAAGATTTTATTTATTTATTTATTTGACAGAGAGAGAGAGAACACAAGTAGGCAGAGAGGCAGGCAGAGAGAGAGAGAGGAGGAAACAGGCTCCCTGCCCAGCAGAGAGCCTGATATGGGACTCCATCCCAGGATCCTGAGATCATGACCTGAGCTGAAGGCAGAGGCTTAACCCACTGAGCCACCCAGGTGCCCCTGCTTTTTGTTTTTTTAATAAAAAACTAAAACCCAGAATTGTTGGCTAGGCTGCCAATTCATCAGCTATAAATAAGGACATTAGCATTTATTTCTGCACATGAAATTATGAAATATTAACTTTGTGCATGATTAAAGAATATCAGTCATCAGTGAACATATAATAAAATACCTGGGGATTTGGGGGCCTTTGAGGTACTACCTCAAATATTATCATTTCCATATACTTGTAAATATAGTTTTAGAATGAGTGTAAATTGCCAGTATAGGCATGTCTTTAAGTAGAATAAACAAAATTGTTATTCATTCCATCCTTAATACTAAATGCAATTATTAGATGATTACTTTTTTAGTAATCGTATTCATAACTTCTGTGGCAAATAGAAGGTTTTTTGCCACATGAAAAATTAGGCTATAGCTTCTCCAAATCCTCTGAGCAACTGCTTCATTAGGCTGCATTTGTTTTTATTCCAATATCTATGATATTTTATTCCAATATCTATATAGATATCTATATAGATATCTTCCAATATCTATTTATTCCAATATCTAGTGTATGTCTGAGAAAATAGAATATTTTATTGCACCAAAGATGCACCTGCTCAAACCTGTAGCTCTATGAGGGAAGAATCCATATTATGTGTCTACACTTAGACCCATTCTCAGCAACTGACTCTATATCACAACATGTCTGGCATTAGAAGGAGAATTGCTCATAATCATTGTTAAGTATTTGGAGCAAAACACATTTCTTGGTTTCTCCCTGCCTTTAATGTCTTTCTCTACCTTTCTATTTCACCAAAACCAAAATATCAACAGCTTTCCCAACACATTTCAGATAATAAAGAAAATTGTTACATTTCAGGTCCAGAAGAACACTTTACTATATTTCATCTTCAGTGCTACAGAACTTTACTGTCTATCTGTTCATTCTCATTGTAGTTGATGTTGAAACTATTTTCTGCTTTTTGTATTTACTGAATGACTGCAATTCCTTTTTAAAAATATGTTATTTATTTAACTGTCAGAGAGATAGAGAGCACAAGCAGGCAGAGTGGCAGGGCAGAGGCAGAGAGAGAAGCATGCTCCCTGCTGAGCAAGGAGCCTGATATGGGACTTGATCCCTGGACTCTGGGATCATGACCTGAGCCAAAGGCAGCAGCTTAACCAACTGAGCCACCCAGGTGTCCCAATGACTGGAACAGAGCCACCCAACTAAGCAGCCACTCCCAGAATAGTGACCATTAGAATGTGAGTGAATAAATATTTGTTATTTTAATCTGAAAAAGTATGGGACAGATTTTTAATGCAGCAATAGTTGACTAATATCAATGTTAGTATCTGGGAGTGCTGCCACAACTACAACTTAAAATGGGGGAATAGTTTTGGAATGGACAGTGGGCTTTGAGGAGAGTTTAGTTAAAGCTTAGAGTACCTTGAGCTTATCACCTGTAGAGGTTTGGACTTTAAACATGCTGTAGATAAGAACTCTCCAGGGCACCTGGGTGGCTCAGCTGGTTAAGCAACTGCCCTTGGCTCAGATCATGATCCCAGAATCCCGGAATAAAGAGTCCCACATTGGGCTCCCAGCTCCAATGGGAGTCTGCTTCTCCCTCTGACTTCCCCTCTCGTGCTCTCTCTCACTGTCTCTCTCTCAAATAAATAAATAAAATCTTTAAAAAAAGAAAAAAAAGAAAAAAGGACTCTCCAGAAGGCAAAGAATATTTTATTGGAAACTGGAGAAAAGGAGTCTTTTTTGTTATGTAGTGGCAAAAAGTTTAACAACTCTGTTGTCCTCAGCTATATGTAAAGTCAAAAATATAACTAATAAACTGGGTGATCTGGGGTAAGAAGATTTACAACCAAAGTGCCACCTGCTGTAGTTTTGTTTTGCTTTGTTTTGTTTTTTCTTGAACTTTAGAGTGAAATGCAAGAGGACAGTTACAAACTGTTAAGAAAGAATAAAAGAAAACTGTTAAAAACTGTTAAAACATGATGATTTTGCAATTCCTTAGGCTCTTCAGCAGGTAAATGATACTAAAATTAAGCAACTATGTTGGAGTGAAGATTAAATCTAGGGTTAGCAAGACAAATAGGGTCTAAAGATGAAGCGGAGAGTATGACTACAAAATTTTTTATTAAACTCTCAAAAATATTAAAGGTAATACCTTAGAGTACCTTTACATCAAACCAAAGCCCTTCTAAGAAAATTAAGGATCTACCTCAAAGATCCTCTCAATCAAATAATAGCGCTCCTAAGTAGCTTAAGAGTGTTCTATCTCAAAAGTCCCAGTAGTAAAAGAAAAAAAAAAGTCCCAGTAGTAGCCCAAGGTACAGAAGGGCTTAATCTTGAAGATACATGGTTTTATCCCTTTTCAAAGGAACTAACACTTAAAATGACCAAGAGGACACCCAAAATATTTTTAGAGTTATATTGGAAGTACTGTCATTTTGAACCGAAATGGACAAGAATACAAAGTGAAGAGTCTATTCCAATGCTAAAATTCTATTAGCAGGAAGCAAACAGAAAACTACTCAAATGTCAATATTTGTTTGTTAGCCTTCATGAAAAAGATGGTGCAGAGGGCAGAACCATGAGAGCGGAGCACAGAAAGAATGGTGAAATATTTTTATAAAGGAAACTTCCCCAATCTACTGTTTTGTTACTCAATATAGCTTATATAGGAAATACAGAATGAAATCATCACTCTTTTCCTCTACTTGCTAATTTTTAAAATAATGAGTTTATTCCCAATATGCAACAATTTCTGCATATTCTTCCTGAGCAACATCATACTCTTCTTCTTAAGTACTTTCAATTTTTTTCAGCAAGGTCATCAAAAGGAGGGGTAAAGATCTCTGTTTCAGGAGTGTTTATTGGGCCTTGATCCACCCTTTGAATATTTAAATACCAAATCGCAAGTCAGAATGTTCAAATCTACTTCTTGTTGCACTTTCCTCTACTCCCTGTCTGCCTCCTGTCCTGATTTTCAGCTGCTTTGTTGGAAAGAGAAGAGCCCTTCCTGCTGGCTAGCAGTTTTGATAAATCATATCACTCTGCTGGTAATGGTAAAGTTTCAAGTTTAAGACTATGAGATCTGGTTTTGCACAGGAAAATGGGAATTTGGAAATTTTCAAAACCCTTTTTCCCAATAAAGCTTGGATTTTGAAATATTGGCTTTGTTATGATTTCAAAAAAATCAGCTTTAAAACTCAAAGAAAACAATATTCTTTATTAATTCAATGGTTGGAATGATACAACAATTGCTGATAGGATATGAAAATATTTACAAAATGTTTTTCAAACATTTTGTTCTTAACACATACTGGGCCAGTATATGTGCCTAAATCTTCTGGAAACTAGATGTTCTTTTAAATGTTTTTTTTTTTTTTTTTTTTTTTTTTTTTTTTATGATAGCAATGTGGTAGCATTTGAACAGGAAGTCAGTAAGAAATCAGGACACTCAGGTGTTGGTAGTGGTTTTGTTATAGCTCTATTAATACTATGATGTATGTACTTACATGTTTAAGACAAGACACATTAGCAAGTATAATCTCATGCTTTTCTGTGATGTCATTTCTGTATTTGTAACAGAGGACTCTACAATCAACTCTAAAATTCTGACTCTTTAGTCAGGGGCCTATTATGTTGAGAACTCTAATATGAATTCTAGTATCTGACTTTTTATCCTTCTTGAATTTATTTTTAGTTACAAAAAAAAACACCCTTAGTCAGAAATAGATTGATTGTTCCTTTAATTATAAATTTGCAGGCATTTCAAAAGGGTAAAGAGTTAGGGAACATTGTGACAACATACTTCCTTCATTCTATCAAAACTCATTCAAACACTCTGGTAACTCTCTACAGACATAGTTCAGATACTGTGCTTTTACCTGTTAAGCAATACTCCAAAATTCTCCCTGATCAAGGATGCATGACACATAACTTTTGATGTATCTCTAATTGAAATGTTTGTTTGTTTTCTAACTGAAATGTTTCTAAAGGACATCTTCCATCCATAGGTTTTAAATGATTTAAAACTATTTCTACTTTGCATTTTTATTTTTTCTTCTAAATATTGCCTTTAGTCAAATTTTCCTCATTGTATTTTGAGGATTTAACATGGTCTATGAGAAATTTGGGTTTTTTTGTTTGTTTCTTTTTTCTTTTACTCAATTATCCCTGTGTATTTTGCCGTTTGTTTGTTTGCTACTTAAATAGACACAGTATGTAGAAGTATTTGTTTTCTTAAGTTTTTATATATCTGGCCATTAGATAAAATTTGATATTGATCTGAATTATTCTGACACAGAAATTTCCAAAATATTCCAGAACTCCATCTTACTTTTGCAAAGTTTTAAACTACTGATAAATATTTCTATTGTAGTTCAATGATATTTATGACATTCTCTTTGTTTAGAGACAAAGAGACATTAAATGAAGGAGGAAGGGATTCTGATTAATGATGTTGAGCATCTTTTCATGTGTCTCTTGGTCATCTGTATGTCTTTGGAAAAATGTTTAGTAAAGTATTCTGCCCATTTTTTAATTGTATGTTTGGGGTACTTTTGGTGTTGAAGTGTGCAAGTTCTTTATGTATTTTGGGTATTAACCCCTTATTGAATATATAATTTTCAAATATCATCTCCCATTAAGTAGGTTGCCCTTTCGTCTTGTTGATGGTTTTCTTTGTTGTACAGAATCTGTTTATTCTGATGTATTCCTAATAGATTATCTTTACTTTTGTTTCCCTTCCTTCCTTGGGAGACATATCCAGAAATGTTGCTATAGCTATGTCAAGAAAACTATTGCCTGTGCTTTCTTCTAGACCTTTATGGAGTTAGGTCTTTAATTCATTTGAATTTATTTTTGTACATAGTATAAGGAAGTGGTCCACTTTCTTTCTTTTGCATGTTGCTGTCCAGTTTCTCCAACACCATTTGTCGAAGAAACTGTCTTTTTTCCCATTATGTATTCTTTCCTGCTTTGTTGAAGATTCATTGACCATAAGTTGTGGGTTTGTTTCTGGGGTCTCTATTCTGTTCTATTGATCTATTTCTGTGCCAGAAACATTCTGTTTTTATTATTATATTTTTGTTAGTGTATCTTGAAATCTGGAATTATGATACTGTCAGGTTTTTATTTTTTTTTGTTTGTTTGTTTTTTGGGGTTTTTTTTTTCCACATCAAGATTGCTTTGGCTATTCAGAATCTTTTGTGGTTCCATACAAATTAGGATTTTTCTTCTAGTTCTGTAATTAGAGACTGTGGGTTCTGAGAAACAAACTGAGGATTTTATACAGGAGGGGGTGGGGGTTGGGTGAGCCTGGTGGTGAGTATTAAGGAGGGCATGGATTGCATGGAGCACTGGGTGTTGTACATAAACAATGAATCTTAGGGCGCTACATCAAAAACTAATGTATTGTATGGTGACTAACATGACACAATATGTTGTTGTTGGTATTTTGATGTTGTTGGTATTTTGATAAAGATTGCACTGAATCTGTATTTCACTTTGGGTAGTATGGAGATTTTAGCAGTATTTGTTCTTGCAATCTGTGAATGTGGAATATCTTTCTATTTGTGTCATCTTCAATTTCTCTCTTCAACGTTTTATAGTTTTTAGACCACAGGTCTTTCGCCTCCTCAGTTAGTTTGTTCCTAGGCATTTTATTATGTTTGGTGATCCTGTAAATGGAATTTTTTTTATTTATTTAAGTTTAATTAGTTAACATGTAGTATATCATTAATTTCAGATGTAGTGTTCAATAATTCATCAGTTGTGTATAACACCAGGTGCTCATCACATAATGTGCCCTCCTTAATGCCCATCACCCTGTTACCCCATTCCCCTCTCACTTCTCTTTTAGCAACCCTCAGTTTGTTTCCCAGAGTTGAGTCTCTCACGGTTTGTCCCTCTCTCTGATTTCTTCGCATTCAGTTTTCCCTCCCTTTATGATCCTCTGCTCTGTTTTTTATATTCCACATATGACTGAAACCATATAATAATTGTCTTCCTCCAATATTTCACTTAGCATAATACTCTCTAGTTCCATCCACATCAAGGTAAATGGTAGGTATTCATCCTTTCTGATGGCTAAGTAATATTCCATTGTTTATATATACTGTATCTTCTTCATCCATTCATCTGTGAAAGAGCAATTCAGCTCCTTCCACAATTTCATTTCACTACATCTTTATCTTTGAGCTATATACCCAGTAATGCAAATGCTGAATTATAGCAGTAGCTCTATTTTTAACTTCCTGAGGAATGGAATTTTTTTCTTAATTTTCTTTTTGCTACTTTTTATTAATGGATAAAATGCTATCAATTTCTGGGTATTAATTTTGTATTTTGAATTACAAAATTTACTGATTTTTTTTTTTAGTCAATTCTAATAGCTTTTTGGTGCAGTCTTTAGATTTTTCTATGTATAGTTTCATGTCATCTGCAGATGGTGACAGTTTAACTTCTTCATTATTGATATGAATATCTCATTTCTTTTTCTTATCTGATTGCTCTGGCTAGGGCTTCCAGTACTATGTTGAATAAAAGTGGTGAGAATGGAAATCCTAATCTTGCCCCTGGTCTTTGGGGAAAAGCTCTCAGTTTTCAACCATTGAGTGTGATTTTAGCTATGTGGTTTTTTTTTTGTTTTGTTTTTGTTTTTGTTTTTGTTTTAATATTATCTTAATTATGTTGAGGTAAGCACAGGATAGGGAATATAGTCAATGGTATCATGACGACATTGTATGGTGACAAATGGTAACTCACTTGTGGTGAGCATATATATTATAGAGCAGCTGAATCACTATGTTATATACATATATACTATGTTAATGTAACCATTGTGTGTCAACTATATTCAAATAAAAAATAAACAGAATAAAAAAGATCTTCTGAAAGGCAAACATCAAAATAGTTCTTAGAAACCCACGAATCCTTAATGTCTCATGACAACACCAAGATATAGAGTGCTGTGAAGGGAAGCTGCAATCACATTACTGTGATAGTGGGGGAAGGAGTAGAATCTCAGTTGGACTTCAACTAAAGGATGTATCAGATGAAGCAAAAATGAACACTTAAGTGAGATAATGAATCATATCCTTCAAATTTAAAGGTATTTCTTTAATTCTAAGAACATAATTTTTCACACCTACATATTTTAGACTCTGTGATAGAGTGAACATTCTAAATCTGTAATTAAAATAAACAAATATTTGCTCTTCCAGGATATCCAGAGAACACTTTTTGATCCTAAAGATAAACATTACCTTACAATTTAGCTCAAGATAACATAGATAAGAAGTTAATCTGCTTTCTAACCTCACAAATTACTTCATAGAACAGGAAATGATTAGGGCATTATTTGATGAATACCCTTAGCTTTCACAAATCAAATTTTGATGTTACATTTCTAAAGTATCTAAAACATTATTCTAATGCAAAAGAATTCATTCATAACACATCTAATATTTTCAGTGTACATAAAATGCACTCTTAATATAAGATTTTCAATATGAATTTTAAAAAGCCTTTATTAGATGGCAATAATCCTTCTGGATAGTATAAGCATAGATTACTAAGCTCTGAAATTCAAAGTACAAATCATATTTAAAATATCAAGACTGTTTTTTTCAAATTACATTGGTCCAGATTAGATGCCTTATCTCAACTTTTCCATTCTAGTTATTACTTTTTTTCTTTTTGCCGTTCTATTATAATGCAAACATATGTAAACTAAACAAGTGCAATTGAAATATACCTTCCTTACCTCAATATTGTGCAGAAAAATAAAATACTGTATTAGTGCCAAACTATGGAGAGGGTGCTGAGACCTTTGATTAATAAATAGCACAACTTATTTCCTAGATGTTCAGACAATACATAAGTTATTAGCACTGTATCTAATCAAAAAGCATATACCAAAGTTTTATATTAAAAAAGGTAGTCGACTAGTGAAGATGATGGTGAGAATGTGTGTGCAGTGAGATGCCAGATTAGCTTTTTAATTCTTCTTTGGAAAAGACATGCCAGAAAGTCATTTGGAATCTATGCATCTTACACCTTGGTTTCATATGATCCCATTAGAATCACATGTGCGAATCCCTTAGAGGATTAAGTCAAATTTGAGTTCCCAGAAACAACTTCTTCTGATATATGAGTGCTGAGATTAGTATTTTTTTAGGGGGATAAACAGATAACCTTGTAGCCTAAGAAAGGGAGTCCAGAAGGAGAGATTTATCCATAACCACAGGGGAGAATGGGAAACATAAATTATATGGAGGGCATTGAAGTTAGTATTGCCTTTCCTAATAATAGTACTACTGAATCAAGTAGGGCATGCCCCAAAAATGAAGGACAAAAACTATCGCTAACTGCATGCCACTCAAAGACTGCCATCAAAGCAACTACCTAACTCACTGTTGAATAAATTAGCCAGAGCCTTTGTCCCATGTGCATACTTCTGATTTGGCTTCAACAAATTACCCAATAGAATATGGTTGGGAGTGCTTCCCCTCCCAGTTCCTGGTAAAGGAATTAGGTCTACATTTGACACATCCTGCAAGACATCCTTAAATTCTATGAGAATCACAGAAATGAAGAGTGGAAAGGAAAGAAAGAAGGAAGGAAATAGAAAGAGGAGGGAAAGTGGAAAATATATTCTGGGTTTGCTTTTACTGGAGTTAAGTGGGATGAACAGGGATGGAAAGGTAAGAAAGTAGATTTTTCTAAAAGAGAAGCTCTGAGCCATAGAAATAGAAAATTTTAGCCTTAGGTATGAGGACTTCTCAAATCTACTGTACACAGTAAGTAGGGTCCAAGACCATGAGCTTGTTATATTCATTCAACTTCCAAATCTGCTTACTAAAGTTGGTGGTAAGTCTTATTATCATTCTTAATGAAACAGGAAATATTTTATTTTGTGAGGTTTTTGGTAGTAATGAACTGATTTAAAAATAGGTTTTACTATTAAACAAAGAAATATAGTTGTCACTGGGTATTATTATTGTAAGGAGGAAATATGCCCTGTATATTTTTTTTCATTAACATTGGAAAAATGATGATTAATAGACAGGCAGTACACCTTTAAAAATAGATCCATTCTCAAGGGATTAATTAGAAAAGATTATGACATATATACTGTATGTCTTCTAAAACATGGAAGTATTCTTTCATTCTATATAATTAAGTCTTTAAATGAGGTTAAATCAATTAAAGTAAAACTAATGGGCAGGGACTTAGAAATCCATGCTTGAAGTGCTAGCTTAAATATGACATTTTAAAATGTCTTATGTACTTTTGAAAGCCATTATTAACATAGAATATCTGTGCCTACATATATTGTAATATCTGTTTCTTAACCTCAGTGGACGTGATTAACACAAATAAACCCATCATCAGTAGCAGATTTTAGAATTAAAACTCTGATATCTTCATATGAATATGTTGCTATTAGCTCATTTTTTACTCATTGAAAGACAGAGTGTTTAATTAAAAATCAGCCTTACCCAGGCATAGCTGCATTTCTGTCAGGCAGAAAGCTGGTGGAAAGATTTCACAGCTGTATAAATAAGATATACTCTTGAAGCTTTGCTTTTTTCCCACACAAAGTCCTTCCAGAAATATGAATACCTCATTTTTTATTAGTGTATAGGAGAAAAAAATCCCTTTGTCTTAGAAAATCCACTGTCACATATATTGGTATTTTTACTACCTTAATAAAACCCAGGGATTTATTTTAAAGAACGTCACGTTATGGATTTTTCTTTAAGAAAATGCAACAGTGAGCTTTAGTTAAACAAAGAATTATGCCTCTTCATTTCAAATAAATTTAGTTTAAATATAGTATTTGAAATATAAGTTTAGGCAGAATTTTAATTAGCATATAAGCCCTGGGATGTACTTCTCAGTAATGCTGAGTGTTTTTTGAGACTTTACTTTCAGACACACTCAGTATTAATTTTAGCATGATAAGCAACCTTGTCTTTCATGCTTTTTAAAGTCAAAGAGATAAGATTGTTGTTTAATCTAGTTATTTTATATTAACTCTTTGTTACCTGGATATTATGAGCTGATCCAGAAGTTCAGAAATATCCACCATTGCATCTGAAAAACTTCCAAGTTAAAAGGGAATTGAAACATGAAGTTGCTAGGAAATAGTTGGTTTCTTGGGCAACACATCTCTGTATCCAGGGAAAAAGCTAAGATATTAAGCATTGCCTTGTCTAAATTCATATGGTGCATTACAAAGACATGGTGTTAAATAAAGGACAGTGGATGGTATTAACACTCTGCTAATTACATAATATAGTAATAATTACAGGTATTTATTAATTGTACTTGGAGCTATGCTAAGTCTATATTCTCTTTCTTTCTTTCTTTCTTTTTTTTTTAATTTTAGAGAGACAGCTCACACAGAAACAGATGTGGGGAGAGAGGCAGAGGGTTAGGGAGAGAGAGAATCTTAAGCAGGTCAGGTCTCACACGTAGAACCCAGCCTGATGCCTGTCACAGGGCTTGATCTCATGACCTGAGCTGAAATCAAGAGTTGGATGTGTTAACTGACTGAGCCACCCAGGCATCCCTATATATACTTTCTTCTTAAGCATTTACAACTGCCTATGTTTTGTATATTTTATAACGTACCTAAATACCACTCAGCCTGAAAGTGACACAGCAGTTTCTGATGCAGCCCTAGTCATGCCTAGAGTTCAAATATTTAACCTCTTTGCTATTTACTAAATGACATTCTGGTAACTTGACAATACAATTACCACAACTAACTAACACTTATTAAACATTTGCCAGAGACTCTTCTAAGTGAGTCCTCTTAATTCTTGTATAGATTCTACTGTGCTACAAACTACTAGCAATAAGATATATATTTGTCTTATCAAATATACAATCCTGATACTATGCCTAAATATATATGTGTGTATATTTATATATATATTACATACAACATATAAAATATATGTCAATATATGGACACTAAACTGTTGAATGATAGGTGAGTTAGGGGCTTTGGGCCCAGTACATTTGAAAATTGTGTGATACTTTTGATTAATAACCTACTATTGACTAGGAAACCTTACCAAAACCATAAATAGTCAGTTAACACATATTTTGTATATTACATATACTATTTACTTTATTTTTAAAATAAATTAAGCTAGGGGAAGGAAAATGTTATTAGGAAAATCATAAGGAAGAGAAAGTACATTTACACTATTGTACTGTATTTACTGGGAAAAAATCCACATGTAAGTGAAACTGCACAGTTCAGGTCTGTGTTCAAAGATTAACTGTATATACACAAACACACATGCACACCCAGACTACATGTATACTTATAAATATGTGCTAGAATGTTTATGATATCCCTATTTGCAATAGCTAAAAACTGAAAACTATCCATATATTTATCAGTGGTTGATGGATGAAGTATGGTATATTGAAAGGATACAATACTAAGCAGCAACATTATACTAAATCTCAAAAGTAAAATGTTGAATGAAGACTTGATAAAGTATGTACTAATCCAATTTTTATGAAATGTAAATATAGGCAGAACTGATCTATGCTATTAGAAGTCAAAGTAATGTTTACTCTTGGAGGTGGGGATGGTGGTTAGAATGGAGCACAAAAGAGGAAGTACTGGGATGCTGATATAGCTCTTTTTTTTTTTTAGTAGTGGTTTTATGAATATGTTCAGTTTAAGTGTTCTTTAAACTGTATACACACACACACATACGTATACATGCATATATTTAAAACACTTTAATAAAATGTTGAAGTTAAATCATGCTATGACTGCTTTATATTAGTTTGACCGGACTTCTTTTTTTCTTTTTTTTTTTTTGAGTTTACTTTCATTATCTCCTTTTAGCCCACTTATTCTATTCCCTTCTTTCCTTATTCAAGCTAGGCATAAACTTCAGGTTGTCTTTGGTTTCTTAAAAAGATTATGTCTTCTGTTCATGAAAATAACTATAGACTTTGGAAAAATCTTTGTTTGCATAAAAGTTTAAAATATTCCAAATTTTAAAAAATTAGATAACCTTTCTGTTTATATCTGAATATTATATATGTGAACATTATGCCTGAATATTAGTGCTTAAGTTTCTGAACCAAGCTTCAAAAATGTTTTTACATTTTTGTCACTTTCATCAGTTTGCATTTCAAATTAAATTTCATTTATTATTTTTCACACCTTTAATTCTTTTAAGTATACCATCAAAATGCAATTTTAATTACTTTTTAGAAATTTGTAATAAAGACAACCTGAGCATCAAAAGACCTTTAAAACAAATATGCATTTATATTAATAAATAGAAATACTATGGCTACATTTGTAATCTTGCCATCTTGATAAAATATTGACAGTACCAGTTTGCTTACTGACTGCTATCACTTAAACATTTTCACCATAATACCTGACTTTCCTCCAGCTTTTGAAAAATTATTATTTCAAAATAGTTGCCACCTGCCACCTGTATAACAGGTCCTCTTCTAGTTAGTGGTAATACAACACTGGAAACAAAAAACAAAATTCACTGTCTTCAAAGACCTTGCATACTTGTAAAAGTGGGGGGCCATATCCAATAAAAATATGGAATAAATATGTAGTATATGAGATATTGATCAAATATAGTAGGGAATTTGAAGTAATGGGGTAAGAATGAGTTGCTTCTTTTTTTTTTTTTTAGAATTTTTAATCTATGTATTTGAGAGAGAGAGAGAGAGAGAGAGAGAGTGAGACATGAGTAGGGGGTGGGAGATAGGAGCAGAGGAGAAAGAGAAGCAGACTTCCCACAGAGCAGGGAGCCTGATGCAGGGCTTGATCCCAGACCAAGAGACCATGACCTGAGCTGAAGGCAGATGTTTAACCAACTGAGCCACCCAGGCGCCCATGAGTTGCTATTTTAAATAGACTGTCAAGAAAGGCTCTTTTAATAAGGTGGACATTTTGGCAGGAACCAGACGGAAGTGAAGAATGAGAAAAACAGATGTCTGTGGGAAGACCAGAGAGAAGGAAGAACAGGGACTAAGTCTTCTAGTTGTGAGTGACAGTGGGAAAGAGTGTTAGCATCTGAGTTCATATATTTCAGTAGCCAGATGCCCAGATATTGGATGATTTTGCAGGCCGTCATAAGAAATTTTAGTTTATTCTGAAGGACATAGGAAGCCACTAGAGGGTTTTGAGATGTATGGTGAGATTTTTTTTTGGATTATATTTTTAAATATTGCTCTAGTTTCATTGTTAAAAATAAACTGTGTGTGGGACGCCTGGGTGGCTCAGTTGGTTAAGCAGCTGTCTTCGGCTCAGGTCATGATCCCAGCATCCTGGGATCGAGTCCCACATCGGGCTCCTTGCTGGGCAGGGAGCCTGCTTCTCCCTCTGCCTCTGTCTTCCAGTGCTCTCTCTCTCTCTCTGACAAATAAATAAATAAAATCTTTAAAAAAAAAAAAAATAAAAAAAAAATAAACTGTGTGTGTGTGTGTGTGTGTGTGCATGTGTGTACACACTTGTGCACATACATGCACATGTGTGGTTGTGGTTGTGGTTGTGGGAAGTACATTGTAGAGACAAAGCATGGAGACAAATTAAAACATAATTGACATAATCCAATAGAGGAGAGGTGATGATGGCCTGGGACTGTTTTTTTGTTTGTTTGTTTGTTTTGTTTTGTTTTTTAAATTAATGTATAATGTATTATTTGCCCCAGAGGTAGAAGTCTGTCAATTATCACGCTTACACATTTCACACCACTCACCATAGCATATACCCTCCACAATGTCCATAATCTAGCCTCCCTGTCCCTACCCCCTAACCTCCAGCCACCCTCAGTTTGTTTTGTAAGATTTGAATCTCTTATGGTATGTCTCTGGGGCCTGTGTTTTAGTGGTGGAAGAGGAGGAGGCAGATACTAAATGTGTTTTAAAAGCACAATATATACAAAATGCCAAATATACAATTGTACGTATAGTCAGTATCTTTGGAATATAAACTGAAAATACTTGCTGAATGAATGAAGACCCTATCACATAATCTTTTTATCTTTAGTTGCCCATAGTTGTGTTCTCAAGTCAATGCCAACTGCAGAAATTTCTTGGCTATTACTCTGAGTTAGTTTTCTGTTGTGCATGTCTTCGGCATCCTGTGCACACTTCCATCAGTTCTCACCAGTATATTTTCTGTGCACTACAATCATGGTTAGGTAATTTAGACCAGTGTTGTCTGACAGAAATTCAATGTAAACCACATGGGAAATTTAATGTTTTCTGGAACTAATACTTAAAAACAAAACCAACAAAAACAAATAGTGTGATTAGTTTTATGATATATTTCTTTTATCTTGATTTATCTAAGAAATTTGTATTTCAACATGTAATCGGTGTAAGTAAATTAATGAGATATTGTACAGGCCTTGTTTTTATACTGTCATCCAAATCTGGTGTATATTTTATACTTACAGCATACTTCAATTCAAATGTTAAATTTTAATGAGAAAAATTTAATTTATATTTAATAAAGTTTATGGCTGAAAAAGTAGAGTTTATATAGTTGAGTTGTTTGATGCATACTTAAAAGTTTTCAAACAACTGAATTGAGAATTGGTTTTAAAAATCAAATGTAAAGCAAATAAAATTAAATAAGAATTTAAACTATAGCTCCATTGTCCATCCGGGCACATTTCTGGTGATCAGTTCCCATATGTAGCTAGTGACTATCATATTGGCTTTTGCAGGTCTAGAAAATCTATTTCTCTATTTTAATGTAGTTTATGAATTTTTTTTTCCAAGCCACGTTCAGTTATACAATTAAAAGCATGGATAGGCAGAAAGGAATTTTTAATAAATATTGGGTTTTTTCCAGGAGAAAGAGAAGACAAAAGAATATAAGAACTTAAGTGCATAAGTAAGGCAGTAATGATAACAATGGACTATAGAATAAGGGACAAAAATATACATTCTGAATATAATGAGGAAATAGGAAGCCAATCAGATTTTAAAGTCATATGCCAAACCAATTGGCCTGTATTCTTCAAAATTTAAAGGTCACGGAAGACAAATATATGCTGAGAAAATGTGCCAGATTGAAGGATACTAAAGATACACAACATCTTAATGCAATGTGGGATTCTAAATTGGATTGTGAACTGGGAAAATATACTTGATCTGAACATTATTGAGAAAATAGTGAAATTTGATTGTCTAAGGTGGATTAGAGAAGAATAGAGTATCAATTATAAATTTCTGATTTTTATCATTGTACTGCAGTTATGAAAGAGAACCTCTTTGTTCTTCAAAATACACATTGAAGTGTTTGGAATACAAGGACAGAATGTTGTCTACAACATATGATCAAATGGTTTAGAAAGAATAATGAAGAAAGACAAGAGAGCAAAGCAGAAACAGCAAGACTGCAAAATAAATGGGACAGCTTATTAATTGCTGTTCTAGTTAAGTGTAGATAGAACTTGTACTATTCTCATATCTTTTCTGTACATTTTTAATTATATTAAATAAAGTCTCAGAAATATCCAGAATGAGCATTCATTCATTTAACCATTCAAGATATTTTTTGAGGCAACTGTGTGCCTAGTTCTGCCATGAATAGAGATGCTATAGTGCATTGGCCACATTTCATTTTCTTATAGATTTATGATTTAGGTTTCAACTTTCCTTATGTTATTATTTTTTAATTTTAATTTTTAATATGAAAGTCAGGATAGTCCAACAGGTAAAATAGGAAATGTTATAATTGCAGGGTATTTATTTAAAGAAATTTTATGGTAAGAATGAAAGTAGTGTAGCTATGAAAATTCATCTGTTTTAGACTATAAATTTTTATGCTTTGGATACAATATAGATTTTTTTCTCCATATTCTCCTGTATTTATGTATTATCTCCATTTCTATCATACTACCCAATCAGAAAGCAAAAAATTGGACAAAGCCCCTTAGGCTTTCCACAATGTACATATAGATATAATGGGATATTATTTGGACATAAACAGAGGTGAAATTCTGATTCATAGACCAATCTTAAAAACTTCATGCTAAGTGGCATAAGCCAGACACAAAAGGACAAATATTTTATGCCTTAAATTATATTAATTACCTAAAATATGCAAATTCATTGAGACAAAGTAAAATAGAAGTTCCCAGGGGCTAGTGGGAAAGAAGAAATGGGACTCCACTGTTTAATAATGATGGAGTTACTGTCTGCAATGATGAAAACATTCTGGAAACAGTAATAATGTTTACACAACATTGTAAATGTATTAATGCCAGTGAGGTATACACTTCAAAAAGGTTAGAATGATAAATTTTGTGTTATATTTATTTTACCACAATAAAAAAAACCACACACATGTGTTTGTGTGTATTTTGGGCAAGTTAAGCAATACTTTTAGGCTCAATATTCTGGTTTATAAAATAAATTGCAGTGGTTATTTTTGAGGTCTGTATAAGGATTCAATAGATTATATGTATAATCCATCTAGTCTGTCACAGGGTAAATATTTTATGATAGTCCTTGTCTTGTATTATGTATGAATAGTAGGGGTCATAGAAATGCACATCAGAGCTAAGGATTCCTTAATGTAGTGTTTTTTAAATGTGTCCTCTGAAACATTAATCTTAAGAAAAGTGATTAAGCAACAAAGAGCAGTAGGGAAATCTTGGTTTGGAATTGCTGCATCTATCACCCATCTATTGGACAGTGATGGTGAAAATTGTCTTGTTAAAGCTTGTGAGACTCCTGGGTGGCTCAGTTGGTCAAGTGTCTGCTTTTGGCTCAGGTCATGATCCCAGGACCCTGGGATCAAGCCTCTTGTTGTTGAACTCTCTGTGCTGAACTCCCTGCTCAGCAAGGAGCCTGCTTCTCCCTCTGCCTGCTGCTCCTTGCTCTCCTTGCTTGTGTGCCCTCTCACACTCTCTCTCTCTCTGACAAATAAATAAATAAAATCATTAATAAAAATAAACAAATAAAGCTTGTGAAAAAGACTGCAATAAATAAAACTTTTTCTGAGTCAACAAGTATTTGAGCATCTGGCCATAGAATTTCATTGTGTAGACATACTTTGTAATGCTTCATCGAGGTGTAATTTCACTCCTTTTGAGAAAAGGAGAAATTTTCTCTCCTACTTATAGCTGAATTTATAAAAATTTGGGAAGTTCTACATACAGTAATCGTATTCCTTCTCTCAGGAAGTTATTTCCTGAAATGGAGCAAATTGCTGTCTTTTCATTTTCTTTCCTCTTAGAAAACTAGGTTGATTTGATTATATAGGACCTGCAAAAATAAATTTTTGCTTTATTATTGTTAGATCATTTGACCTGCTCTTACCATTTATGATCACTCTAACAAAACTCTTTGGATATATAGAACTTGAATTAGAATTTCCTTTGTTAAGAAAATAATAAATGTATAGATGGGGCATAGAGCATATTTGGGGCAGTAAAAGTATTCTGTGTGATATGGTAATGGTGTATACATGACATAATGTATTTGTCTAAACCCACACACATTTGTGTATAACACAAACAGTTCCTCTTCATGTAAAGTATACATTTCAATTAGTAATATTGTATTAGTTCATCAGTTGTAACAAATATATTGCATTAATGCAAGATGTTAATAGTAAAACTTTATGTGGAGTGGGACAGAGGGGATACATGAGAACTCTGTGTTTTCTGAGCAATTTTAAAATAATAAACCCCAAATTTCTTTTAAAAATTAACTCTAATGCAAATGCCTATTAAAAAAGAAAGAAATACACTCATGTGTTTGTATGTCTATATAAATATTTATTATATATTCCTTCTGAATGTTTGACATATCTTTATCTTGTCATTGAAGTGAGTATATTTTAAGGATTTGAACATATATATAATTTAATGCCACTATTGTGGAAACGTTTTGATTATGTGAGTAATCATAAATTTATAGTGAAGCAGTCATTGAATCTTGTTTTTACTAAATTTTCCAGTTAATCTCAGTTCCTGGCTTGTCTATTGGTATTATGATGAATTAAGCTGAGACTATTGGATACCTTGGCTTCCTTTGATTACCAAAAAGTCATATTTTTGCCATTGTTAGTAAATAAATTTAAAAATGCTATAAATCACGAAACAACAAACCATAGAAGTGAATGAAATATAACTGAACACACACGTGCATATTACTAAGTTATTCACAAAAAGCTTTGAAACAGTAATATAAGCAAGTTGGCAAGTTTTTAATTAGAGAAAACGACTACTTCCAAAAATTGTTTTTTTTAAAGAAATAAATTAAAATAATTTATTTTGATGTGGGAATTATTCTTGCAATATCAGGGTAAGGTTTTGAATGGAGGTATTTAGTATATTAAATATACTTCATGTTTGTACATTTGTAGATCTATCAAGGTTATTAGAAACAGATGGAACCTACTATTCCATGTAAATCTCATAATCCAAATCTAAGCCGAATGTGTGTACAGCTTTTCAGACTAACCTAAACATGTTAAAAGAGGTTTCCTCAGAAGCTCTTTCTGAGACAATGATTCAAGTGCAAACAATTAAGTTGGAAGGTGAGAGGTAGAGGATAAGGTAGTGAGAAAGACAAATGGGTTGGAAGGAAGCAATGTTGAATTCATTATTGAGCTAAATATTACTGTGGTGACAGGAATGCTTGTGTAGGACACAGAATTCAGGTCTACCCTATATGCAAATTGAGAGAGTTGGAGTTTGTACACCAATTTCCATTAGCTGGATGAGGCCTGCTCTCAGGTATTATTGATTCCCCTATTCTCTGACCTGGAGTACAGAAGGAAAACTATGTTTGCCTACAGAAAAAGACTGTAGACAAAGAAATACATTTTCTAGTGGAAGAATTTTGGGCTATGTGCTTTAAAGGGGTAAAAACAAAGAGATTTATTGGACACTACCATCATCTGCTATACTTATCAACTGTAGTGTTACCAAGTTATTATCATTGTTGTTTTTACTATTACTAACTATTGTAGTTTAAATTTTACTATTTTACTTGGGAACGTTTGTTAATTTTCTCTTAAGGAAGGAATTAAAGGTTTCTTTAATAAAGCCCAGTGTGCAGCTAAGAAATGAATTGAATAAAATAGAGTAAGAGTTACTCTGACACAGAAAAAAAAATTACTAGCATTTTCACTTATGCATTGAATGAACTTACTACTCATGTATAATATTTTGATTTAATGAAGAGTTTTTCTTTTAATTAGTAAAATTCTAGCTCACATCTGGTTCATATCATGTTTTCTATGTAATGTTGAGGAGTTATGGTGGAGGTAAGGAAAATAAAAGATATCCCATGGAGATGTCTTTGGTCTCTCAGGTAACATTGAAAGTAACTGAGAGCTTGAAATGAGAGCCAGATTAGGTGGATTAAAACTTTTTTTTTATTTCTATGTAAAACTACCCTCCTATGTCTCAGTTTCTTTATATGAGAAATGGAATATATTATTATGCCTGATATCAAAATTTACAGTGTGAATTAAACATATAGAATACCTAAGACCATGTCTGGAACATATTTGTAAAATATTATCAAGGTGCATGTATATATGTGTAGCCATTTCCATTAACAATTATTTACCCATTTCCTCCCAAACTGAGTTTATACAGTTGGGTCCAGGTAACTTAAAAATTTAGAGTGGGGTCTTGGATGCCAGTTTTTGAAGAATTTATTTTAATTTGATAGTTTATTGTTTGTTGGAGGAGAAATGATAGAATATTCACAGGGCTGTGCAGATAAATATATCTTCTATTGCAAAAGGCATTTAACCTTTCTCCTATTTGATTTATCTCACCTTTAATGTTTATTAGCATGAGTAGTTATGATAATCACCTTTAATTGCCACACAATGATTTATTGATAACCTGCCTGTGCCACTACTCTGAGAATTAAGAAAAGTAAGAAGACACCATCAAGGAGATTACAATTTATCTGAAGATCATTTCACACTGATATTTATGGGTGTAGTTTGCTTCATGAGTGCAATCATAACTCAGATAATTATTGTCTTTGTTATAAGATTATTCAATTGCAGAATAAAAATTCTGCCCAGAACTTGTGAAGTTTGACAAGTCAAATAGCTATGAACATTTAAAATCATTTAGATGTATTGAAATTCATTTTCCTGAAGGTGTTTGTTTGTTTGTTTGTTTGTTTTGGTCAATAAATATTTTTCTAGAGTGCTTAAGTAAAATTACTACCATCTTTTATTAAAAAGAAATAAAAAGAGCAAATTAAAAGCCACAACCTTTCTTACATGCTTAATTACAGGAAATTATTCAGCACATTGAGCAATAATAAAACCACTTATAAAAATAGTATTAGTTAGACTCTATGAATTCAAGAAACTCTCAGAAGTATTTACTTTAGAGAACACACTATAGCTATGTAAATCAAGAGTCAATTGTAAGCTTATAAATAAATTTTAATTGTAGGCTATGTAATATCTTGAAAATTTCATTTCTATTTTAAAAGAAACTTTAGGGGCGCCTGGGTGGCTCAGTGGGTTAAAGCCTCTGGCTCCGGTCATGATCCCAGGGTCCTGGGATCGAGCCCCACATCGGGCTCTCTGCTCAGTGGGGAGCCTGCTTCCCCCTCTCTCTGCCTGCCTCTCTGCCTACTTGTGATCTCTATCTGTCAAATGAATAAATAAAATCTTTAAAAAAATAAATAAAAGAAACTTTAGAAATATTTTAAAGCTAAACACTTAAAGTAAATAATTCTGAAAGAATAAAAAATGTATCTATTTTTATAAAAATAATCAGTGAGAAAACCAACCGATCTCAGTTATGACAAAAAGTAGAAATGTAGGCAGGCAACATTAGTGGATTAGAAAGCAACCAGTTCACCTGGGGACTCAGTTAAGTGTCTGCCTTCAGCTCAGGTCATGATCCCAGGGTCTCATAAAAATTATCTCACATTGGGCTCCCTGATGAGTGGAGAGTCCTCTTCTCACTCTCACTCTGCCTTGCTTGTATCCTGTGTCTCAGTTTTCCTTAAATAAATAAAATCTTTAAAAAATATTAAAATGTTAGAATCCAGGCAATAACTTATATATTATTGTCCATGGAACTAGAAAATCAATTTGTATCCATTTTCATCCCATTTCCCAGTCTGAGACAAATTTCTTTGTGAATACAAAGATATATACCATATGGGTTTTGCCTTTTTGAAAAATTGACATATTAAAATCAATTTAATTATAGATATCTAAATTAATTGATCTTATTTTTTAAAATAAAGCTAAAAGAAAAATGAGATAGAAGAAATTTAAGTTTTAGTGACATAAAGAAACCTGATGGATCAAAAATGTGTAAGTAAACATAATTTATTCAGATTTATTCAGATGGTACACTACAGAAGCAAATGGTAGTAAAACCATTATAGCATGATACCATTCATCTAATTATTTACCAAGTACAGATTAAGCACCAATTTTTATGCTGGACACTGAGCTTGGTACTGGAGATGAAATAGTTACACAACTCAGTAGGACAGGCCAATCTAATGGTCTGTAGAAATGAACAAATTAGGGAAGGGAGATTTTCAAAATAAATTCATTTATTCTATTGTTTGCCCAGGTTTAGCTGAGCTTCACTTACAGTTACATTTATATTGGTATATTTCTTCAATTATACAAGTTAGTCATAATTAAGCTCCTTATCGATTTTGTATATACTCAATACATTTGATGATTTAAATCGATCACTTAATCTTACACTTATTCTTATTTGCATTTTAATACATTTTACTATCATTAATATGCTTATCTCAGATTTTTGTTCTCATAAAAATGTTCTGGCCAAAATCATATCTAACAAATCTTCAGGTATTTATTTATTTTGAATATTATCAAATGTTTTTCTTCTGTGAATAAGGCCCTCTTAAAATAGCCATTTGAGAATCTCTACAGAGTTTCATCTTATATAAATAAGTATTAGATACTCTCAATTACATAAGTTTAACTTGTGGGAAGGTATTTCACTTATGTAATCAATAAATTTATCAGAATTATTAATGGTAATGATTTAATGTCCTAGAAAACCCAACAACAGCGCAAATCAAAGCCATAGTCATGAGCATGGAACATGAGAGAGAAATTTTTTGGGGGGGAAGATATGGAAAATTTGGGAATTAACACACAATTCAGGCATAGAAAATCCTGTTTCCTTATTTTGTCTTTTCTTTGGATTTTTTTAAAGTATATTTAAAGCCTAAATTCTAAAAATGAGGTACAGGAATAAAGACAGTGAGCAGCAGGGTAATTAACCACTTTTCTTGAATTAATTAGAAAACTCAAGTTGCAAACCAAACTTATAACAAAAAATTGGAAAGAGAAAGATCACTTCAGGGAGGAAAAAGACCAAAACAGTTGATTACCTGAGGAACCCACTGGGGTAGGGGAACAACAGCCATTGCTGAAATCTGCCCTGGCTTATTTATATATTTACATTGTCTCTAATACAATAAATAAATAAATAAATAAATAAATAAATAAATAAAAGGACTACAGAAAGAAAGTCCTTTCAAAACCTGTGGCTAATAGGTACTAACAAAATCCTATTGCAACTGGTGTGGAGAACGGAACACAATACTTAAAATCTGCCTAGATCTGTCTTTCTTAATTAACAGAAGACTTCATCTTTAGGGGATGGGTTTCAACACTGTTACCTGAGGAAATTGGTGGAAACCCAGTGCAGTTGGATCAGGGACTAGGAAAATAAAAACAATCTTTACCCATGAAGAAAGGGCAGGGCCACCACTGTGATTGAAGGAAGGACAGAAATATTGGTGAAGATCACACTTTTAATCCAGGTTCACACTGTCCACCTAAGAAAGACAACTAAATAACCTAAATAATTTACATACAATCACATTTTGAAGGTGTAGATGAACACATAGGACTTGAGGGGCTATAATATTTGACAAAAGAAAGATGATATGTTAATGTTCACCTTGATTATATTTCCAACTCATGGTGTGGGACAGTGGAGTGCAAGTAAAAACCAAAAGTTTTACTCCTGCTGAGAGAGATTGCAGTTTCATTCCATCAGGCTGTGATTTAAGAAACACAACCAATAGAGGAAAGAATTGTAGAGAAGGAGTGCAAAAGTCTACATACAAATATCACTCAAGGTTTTTTAATCCTGAGCTGTATATATGAAAAGAACAACTTCAAGTTACTCAGTGGAACAGAACAGCTGAGGGGATAAAATGCTGACCAGATTTCAGAAGCGAGAGGCAAGATTGAACTTTAATGCCGTATCAGTGGGGACAAGCTGTTACAGTGTGAGCTTTTAGTTAAAAACCCCTAAGACCCCAAACTTTGAGAAAGAGATGTATGTTAAAATTAATTTCCCTTCCTAGGAATATGCACTGCACCTTAAGAGCAGGGAGAAAAACTGAAACAGATCCACCCAAAAAGCAATCAGTCAGCATCAAGGTGATCAATTACTACTTGATTCCAGAAGAAAGTCAGAATAAAGCTTATCTTTCTTTAGAAAACAGATTTGACTTGCATTAAAGGTTTTTAAAAGTCAATGAGTAAGCATTATCTTTCATTATGTGGTTTCTTACCTACTTATAAAGAATATACTATTTCCTATGGTTAAAATGATTTCATTTGTTTTTCTTTCTTTTTTTTAAGAGGGTGGAGGGGCAGAGAGAGAAGGAGAAAGAGAATCCCAAGCAGGCTCCACATCCAGTGTGGAGTACAATGCTGGGCTTGATCTCACAACCCAGAGATCATAACCTGAGCCAAAATCAAGGATTGCACATGTTATGAACTGACTGAGCCATCTAGACACCCCTCATTTGTTTTTCTAGCTGTGAAATTCTATCTTTCCTTTCAGGTGGCTTGAGAATCCTCCTAAATGGCCTTTACTGTCTTGAATGAATGAATTATTCTATCCATCTTTTGCATTAATACTATTTTATATTTATACAATTCATTATAATTATTTTACCTACTTTACTAAACAGTGTTCTTTGAAGACCTATTTTTACTTCCTAATTTTTTATTTCTCCTGGACTAGGATAGTACCTTCCTTGTATAAACCCTTAATTTAAGTTCCCTGTTGAGTGAATAAAGGGATGGTTGGAAAAGAAAAGAAGAAAAAAACAAAGAAAAGAAATATACATGTTTTCATTGATATTTGAGGGACCTATAACCTTCCATGTTAATTTCAAATTGCTTCAATTTTTTCAAACAGCACTATACAATTTGAATAGGTAACACTGTTTCTTTTTATAGGAGATCTGTCCCTTTGGACTGAACTGAACAATTTTCCATCCTTAAAGTGCATCCCATATAGTCCAATCTGTCACATTTCCAGAACTCTGGAATCTTTCTTTCTCGTAATTCCAATAAAATTCTTGAAAGATTTTTTTTTTTTAATGAAAAAATCCAAACTGGTTCACATTTGCCCTCTTTTTAAGAACTGCTTTTCAGGGGGTGTCTGGCTGGCTCAGTCAGTGAAGTGTCTGATTCTTGATTTTGGCTAATGATCAGGGTCATGAGAGTGAGCCCCAGCAAGTTCCATGCTTCTCTCTATCTCCCTCACCCTCTGGCCTTCCCAGTAACACCCCATCCCACGTGCACTTGCTCCCTCTCTCTCTTTCTCTAAAAAGAAAACATAACTGCTTTGGGGGAATTTTTTTTCTGTGTTTTGTTTACTTTTGTTTTGTTTTTCCTATTGGGAACTCTTTAATTCTCCATATCTTGTTTTCTTGGAAGTCTAAACTTTGAAGTCAGTTTTGTTTCTAAAGATAAGTCTGTGTTGGTTTTATGTATTTATTTATTTTTTTTAACTGCAAGCTCTGAATCAAAGTGTGTGTTCTAGTCATAGTTAAAGACCCTAGAGGTAAATATATGAATCCTAACTGAAGATATGAGTTCTCAATGTCTTATTGTCTGTAGGCTAATTTTCATGCTAAACTACCCAAATCATCTCCTAATCCAATTTTTATGCCAACCCTTCATAACCCAGAGGGAAGATCTCTATAACCAATTAACTTGGGTGTTCTCTTCCACTCTCTACCTCTTTCTGTCTCTACTTTCTTTCTTGCCTATCAATAAAAATAGCTTATTCATTGTGCTAAACACAGAAGATATAAAAATGAATAAAACATGCATATTTTAGTTCTAGATACATGGATACTAAAATTTAAGTCAGTATCTGATTTTAGATACTATATCAAGCACATAACAATCCGGTATCCTGCTTAATCCATGGAACTAGAATTAGGAGTTGAGGGCAGGATAGCTGTTGCCAGAGGCCACATTTCGTTACTGCACTCTCGTAACATTCAGAGAGTGTGTAACATGTGTGCCAGAGGCCACATTCAGTTGCTGCCTCTCGTAAGTGCAGTGGGAGCTAGGAGAAGTGCTGTTAGAGCTGGATCAGAAGCATCTTTAAATAAGAATAGACACTTGATTGAGAGGAGCTTCTTGTTGGTTTCTTCCACATAGCCCATTTGCTTTAAGCACTGTGATTCTTTTCTCTGTATCCTTTAATCTTAGAATTTGAGATTCTGTTAGAAACATCAGTGGAAGACTGATATTTAACCTCATCTTTTACTTGTGAGCTATATCTTTAATAAAGAGTAATTTCTCCTTCAAATAATTGTCAAACATTTAGAACATGCTTTAAGGTATAAAAACAATTTTCAGCATTTCTAGCACCATATTAAGCTTTTTCTTGTCGATCTTGACAATGATGTCGTACCCACATTAGAGTTACTATTGCTCATTAGTCTGAAGTGAGAAGATGGGGAAATTAAAAATATTAATTTTTAAGTTATGAGTATATTTCTATACATGAATCTGTCTGTATGTATACATAATTGAAAAATTAATTACAATTTGAAAGAATAAACCAATAAAATTATTTGGAGATTCATAGCATGCAAAGAGCTAATATAAAATGTTTGAATGTGTAAATGTAAACTAAGTTACAATTTTCTCTTCACTATGAATTTCTATGACTTTAATTTTGAGCTCATCTATTTTGAACTAATTTATATCAACTTTACTGTAATTTGAATCTCTTTAATTTTTTAAAGTACTATTCATAGCTCTAATTTGTCAAGCAAGCTACACCTTGCTTAATCGTGCTTGTTAGATATTTTTCTTTTATATAAATTTCACTTCTATTTTTGTTCTCAAATAATGTACTAAGAACCCAAGATATTTACTTAAGAATTTCTGTCCTTTCACTTTAACTGTTTTATGATATTAAACATTCTCTTCTAAATGTTTATCATAATTTTTGAAGAACTTTTCTATTGTGATATCATTGATAGATGACTTACTCTAAAAATTTGCATTAATAAAGTAATATGCTAGGGGTTTGAAACCTATTTGGTTCATTCAAAAACTATTAATATCTATTTTTTAAGATGACAGAGCTCTCAAGAGTTGTACTTCAAGTCATGGTACGTGTCCTGTCCATCCAGTCTGACATGCATTCAATCACTATTGCAGCAACAACAAATTGATGTCTTGTTTTAAGTCACCGAAAATTAATTTATTTTAGTTTTGCTATCACTGTGATTCTAGAGAATTTTTTAAAAAGCATTTTGGGATTCATAGATAAAACAATGGTTATCAGAGCCCCTTGAACTCATGCTTGTTCTTTGTAAATTATTCTATGCACTTTCACTCTCACATATATACAGCATTTTTTTCTAAGTTAATGTAGAAATTATTAACATCACAAAATAAGAAAAAAAGATTAAATTTAAAATTTAATTGATTAGAATATGTTTTGTGATTAAAATATATTTACCAGGTTTTTTTTTCTGCATTCTCTATAATCTCTCTAGTTCTCTATAATCATGAGCCTTTATGCTTTTTCAATGACTTTATAAATACACTTTGTATGATCTTGATCTTATAGAGTACAACATAGATTCAGACACAATATATTACTTACACTACACTCAAGCTCTGTAAAATAGGAAATGGATATTGTTAAATCCATAACATCAACAGTTTCCCAGAAATCCCTACTTCCTCAGTTTATGTTTCCATTTTTATCAACGTGAAAATGGTCTAAATTCACATAACACGTATTTGAGAACAGCAGAGCCTCTCTACCTCAGTATCTGCTAGAATTTGCAGAAAGCTTGTATGTGTCCTAGTTACTGCCCTTCAAATTACTAACATTTACTAAATGTTCATTTTACTATAGCTCACATCTTACATTGGATGCTTCTCTGTGTTCTGCAGGAATTCTGAGAGAGAAATACAAGCTTGTCATACTTGCCTGACTTATTGAAAACTTGAAGACAATAGACATAAGGTGATATTATACAGCGAAAACTTAGACTGTTAGGCAACCTGGTTTTTGAAAGGCCTTTGGTCACTAGTGCTCCTTTCACTGTGAATGTCTATTGCATGTTGTCCCAGTGGCTTGCTCTGACTTTCTCCTTTTCACTTATTCCTCCCTCACTTATCTTCTCTTCCTTAAGATAATACTTTTGGGAACTAAATTTCTCATGTTCTTTCTTTTCTTTCTTTCTTTTTTTTTTTTAAGATTTTGTTTATTTATTTGAGAGAGGGTGAGAGAGTGCATGCACAGAGGGAGAGGGAGAAGGAGAAGCAGACTCCCCTCCAAATACAGAGCCTGATGCAGGACTCAATGCCAGGACCCTGGGATCATTACCTGAGCCAAAGGCAGATGTTTAACCAATTGAGTCACCCAGGCACCCTTCATGTTCTTTCTTGTAAAGAAAATATAAGTATCTATCTTATTCTTGGCTTACAAACACTCTTTGCATAGCTAATGATTAATTAATATACTCTAACAAACAGAAATTTATCTTCTCTGGTTCTGATTATTCAGCATACATAAGATATGGCAAAAACTTTGGAATTTTGATCCTTATCCCCACCCACAATACTGTGAAATGAGGTAATATAACATGATTTTCTTACTGATTTTAATTATGCTACCTTTGTTAGCAAGTAAAAACAAATGCAGAATCTGAAAAAATAAAAACAAACACTGAAACAAATAAGATATTTTTATAAACAGTGATTTAGCACTTACAACTACACTCTATTTCAGTTTGAAGAAACAGGATCCAAAATGATGAAGCTGGCTTAACTGAAAGAAACTGAAAAGACAGGTATCCAGCATAAATCTTCATCCCTTTCCACTGTAACTTTCTGTTTTAAGTCTTAAAATTGATTTTCAGTAGTATTAGTGTATTTACAATAGTGCTATCATGTTTACACAGTTGGTGAATATAAAATCATGAGTATAATATTAGATGTGTGTGATAAATTGCACAGTTATGCGTAATTGTTTAAAAGTTATATGGAGAATATTTTAAATTGTCAAAAGCATTTTTGTCCATTTAAAAAGTAATTGCTGTCAACTTCAGTCAGGTTGATAGTGCAAATGCTTACTTAGAGAAACAGAGGAAGCAAACAGTATTCAATATGTGTAAAATTGACTTGAACTGCTGAAAAAGGGTCTAGGGAACTCTCCGTCATGACCTAAAGCATTATAAATAAAGGGATCTGGAAGATGTATCGGAGAGGCCAGGTAAAGGTGCATTTCTTCTTCCTAGTGCCTATCTTTCTGCAATAAATGTTGAGTAAAAAAAAAGGGTGGTAAAAGTGTATTATGGGAAGATTATCTTTTATTTATTTAGTTGGTTTTTACTGCATTGTGGAAAGCAGAACACAGTGGAAAAAAACTTCATCTTATCCTAATTCATCTTTTCTTAGTTAAGAGGCACAACTAGGGCTCAGTAAAGAATCATGGGATTTGCAAGGAGGCTGGGTCCAGAAGCAACAAGGCAGAGATCTGAACTGGTCTCAACTGTAAGCCAGTTCCTGAGGCTGGCTGCAGTGGTCTACACTCTGGTGTTTCGGAGCAAGAGATTATGCAATGTCTCTCAAAGAGTAGCCTATGGTCTTCTGTATCAATGGACTTGGACGATTTTTGAAATGCTTACTTATGACTCTGATATCAGACTCCCTATAGCAGAATCTCTGTTTACACGTGATTTTTGTGTGACTCTTAGACACTATAGGAACAATGGTTATAAGTAAATGTTTCAGAAACTATAATAGAACAGAGCTGGAGAAACAAGAGAGCTAATTCTAAATTTATATAGAAGTACAAGGACGTTAGTAAATAACTAAGAGTCTTAGATTCTAATGTAGTCTGACTGTGTGGAAGCAGGTCTAGCAGATTAAAACTCTCAGAATTCCTTATCATGAGAAACCAAAGAACTCCTAAATATAAAGCTTATGTGACTGAAACTGATTAAGCTAAATAAAAACTTGTAGTGGGGATAAAAAATTAAAGTTAGATAATAAGAAGCAAGTCAAAATTCCTAGAATTTGTACATTTGTCAACAATCTTGTTTAAATTGGTATTTCATTTTTGATACCATTTATGTAAATAACATATATATTATATAATCATTTAATAAAAACGTGTTTTATTATAAATATAATAGTGGATACATAAAAAGCGAGTCTCTCTGACCTCAATCTCAGTTTCAAAAATGTACTTAATTTTCAGGTCTATATTAATTGACAGCATGGCCTACTGACACCATTACCCCAAATATAAATTCTAAATCATGCAACAGAATTAGCAAAGTTGAGGAGGAGTACATTTTAGTAATGACAAATAGAAAAATATAGGAATCACAAACTAAAATCCGTATCAATATCAACTAACATTATATGTATCTTACATTAATTTGAGTCTCAAAGTAAATCAATCGCTTATTTTTCTGATTAAATACAAACATAAAGAAGTGTAAACTTCGTTGTTCTCCCTTTACATGTAAATGAAAACTGGTAAAATGTAATTTCATGTGATATCATGAACACCTTTATTTATTAACAGGCATATTAATAACACACATAACTATCTTGCATAAATAATTAGCTTAAAAATACAAGTATCAAGGGACCCCAGGGTGGCTCATTTGGTTAAGCATCCAACTCTTGATTTTAGCCATGATCTCAAGGTTGTGAGCTTGAGTCCCAAGTCAGATTCCTCGCTAAGCATGGAGCCTGCTTATGATTCATTCTCTCCATCTCTCTGTGCCCCTCACTCCCTCCTCTAAAGAAAAAAAATTACAAATATCAATGGATGAACAACATGCCATCATGGGTTTGGACTCAGCTCAGTCTAAGTTAGAATCTTTTTACTGTGTCATAAAAAAGTTCTTGACTCAGGGGCGCCTGGGTGGCTCAGTTGGTTGGGCGACTGCCTTTGGCTCAGGTAGTGATACAGGATCCTGGGATTGAATCCCTCATTGGGCTTTCCCTGCTCTATGGAGAGTCTGCTTCTCCCTCTCCGTCTACCTGCCACTCCCTCTGCTTGTGCTCACTCTTTTTCTCTCTCATCGTGTCAAATAAGTAAATAAAATCTTTAAAAAAAATTCTTGACTCAGTACCAATTATTTAAACTCTCTAAATCTGGGTATCTTTATCTTTCACATAGAATTAATAATCCCATTATTATTGGGTTATGGTGAGGATAAGAATAGTGTATGTGTATGTATTCCAGTCAATAAACCATAACAATGGGTCAATGAGTTGATTTATCTTTTTGCTTTTATTTTCTATACTGGGGATATTAAATGATATTTTATTCTGGGGGAAAACAAATGCATATATGATGTGTGAACATGATCCTGTATAGAGGAAAAGTTTTAAGAAATTCCTTAATCAAGAATACAGAAGATCACTTCCTTAATGACCTCAGTTTGACCCATTCAGTCATTACAGTATGAAAACATACAGGCAACAGATACAGAACCACCACATATTTGCCTCCTTTTACCTACTTTTCTGCTTGGGAAGTATCCAAAACAAAATATATCTATCTATATCTATATCTAAATCTATATCTATATCATCTATATCTATCTATCTATATTTATCTAGTTATCTATATCTATCTATACCTTAGTATTTTACTAAGATTGTTTATTACTGGCTACTTATTTTTAACAAACTACATTGCAATCTGGGGAATTTTTAAAAAAGATCTTGCCAAGCTTAATTAATGTCAGATCAAATTTGACCATAAAGATGGATGTCCCCAAATTCCTCATCTCTAATTTTACCATTCTGCTACCAAATCTAAAACATCTGATTTAAAGAATAGCCTCTAGTAGAGAAAGCAAAGTTTGTTCCAATGTCAAAGCTTAAAACAAAGGTAGACTGAGGCTATGGTTTTTAAACTTTTAAAACAAAACTTAGTAAGAAATACTTTATGGACCCAGAGTATGTACACACAAACATAAACATGCACACATATTTAACCATATAAAAAGTTTCAGGAGACATATGTTACTAAGTGTGAAAAAAATGGTATATTTTGTTTCATTTTAATTATTTTAATGCCCAAGTTACAGTTTAGTGTTCATCCCAAGCTGTAATCTAAGTTCATAAATCAAGTGAGAAGCAAGGAGATTCTTTTTCTGTTTTTATGAACAACCCTTAAGAAATCACATGTGAGGGGCACCTGGGTGGCTCAGTGGGTTAAGGCCTCTGCCTTCGGCTCGGGTCGTGATCCCAGGGTTCTGGGATCGAGCCCCATGTCGGGCTCTCTGCTCAGCGGGGAGCCTGCTTCTCCCTCTCTCTCTCTACCTGCCTCTCTTCCTACTTGTGCTCTCTGCCTGTCAAAATAATTAAAAAAAAAAATAAAGAGAGAAATCACATGTGAGGGGCGCCTGGGTGATTCAGTTGTTTAAGCTTCTGACTCTTGATTTCAGTTACTTTATGATCTCAAAGTTGTAAGATCAAGCCCCACTTCAGGGCCCATTCTGTGTGTGGTGCCTGCTTAAGATTCTCTCTCTCTCTCTCTCTCTGCCCCACCCCTCCCTCTCTTAAAATAAATAAATAAATAAAATCACATGTGAATCACATCTTTCTCTCCCTTTCTATTATATTAACTTGAGAAAAATAAGAATTGAATAATATTTTTCTTTTTCTTTTTGTCCTGAATGTACTTTTCAGGGTTTAACTCACATCAGGCATTTAGGAAGTCTTCTCAAATAAGCTACCTTCTTCCTCTTTTACCCTCAACCTAGAGCTGGATTAGCTGTCATAATTTTTATGTTTTCAAAATGATCTACATTTATGCAGCTACACTGGTGTGTATTTCTCCCTTAATGCTTTACCACATGGTATGATGGTGATGCTAGGTGTGCCTCTGTGTGTGTGTGTGTGAGTGTGTGTGTTGCACTATTCTATGACTTCCTCTGGTAGGAAGTGGGTCACAAGGAAAGACAATAAATATTAATTTTATGGTAAAACAGAAGGGAATGAACTGGACCCTTATAATTAAACTAGTCTAAATGAGATTTTTTTTATTTTATTTTATACCTATTCCTGATATTCTTCTCAATTCTCCAGGATGCTTGCAGACTGTAATACATGCATTTTGTCTCTCAAATAGTGTATATATAGAGACAGCAAAAAAGCTAGTGAACCCTAAGAAGATTGCTCATGATTCTGGAATATTCGTCAAGCCAGAACAAATGAGTACTGTTACAAGTGCAGTTATCCAATAAAATGAATAGTGGTCTGCATATATAAGTATTCTTTTCACTATGATTTATTTTTAATTTTTATTTCAACTTTTAAAGTAGTCAACAAACTGACACTCACTATTTAAGGTAATAATCATTTTAAGATTTCATTTTTAAGGAAATAACATGTATGAGAAAAATAGCACCAGCATTAGTAATCCTGGCCTCTTGCTCAGTAGTGGTTCACACAAAAATTAAATATTTGTTAAGAAAAATATATCACCTGCTTTGTTTATTGTCAAAACATAACAACTTCCCTATTCCTCCACTATGATCTTCTCATAATAAAAAATCGAGTGCAAAAGACTTTTTCTGTCTAGTTTCTGATTACCAGAAGAATCTTAACTCCAGGTAACATTAATTGTTTCCAGATCAACTCTGGGTTTGGATATGTCAGTGCACCCTAGGTTTCAAGTTTCTGTAGTGGTACTCCAAGCTTAGAGTGGTTAGTTACAGGTGTGTCTCTTCCCCATACTTCCTTAATGTCTGCTCCGTTTGCAGCTTCAGGTCTTTCCTTGGTGCTGTTCCTCAGAGAGGTCTTTCTCCTTGTTCTTTCCCCTTCTTTCAGAAGTGGAGAGCTGTCACATGTTACTCAGTGCTTACTGACTTGGTGGTGGGAAGGATAATAGTTGGACAGGGACGTTCTCTTTCTAAGGCTGAATCTTAGGCAGCACTTTGTTCTGTGTGCATCCAGGGGGATGGCAGTTGGGAGGGAGGTGGGGATGAGTGTTCTCAACGATCCTCTAATCCTCCTTCTCCCAGTAGGTTGAACTTTTCAGTCTGTAATAGAGTTAGCGAAGATGATTCCCTGGATGGCTGCTGGTCACCTCCTCTATGTCTATACCATAAGGAATTCTTTCTCAATACTGTCATCAATATTTTTCCTGAGCACCTGCAGAGATCCTTCAGAATAGCCTGTAAGTGGGTGTGGACTCCCTTTGTGTCTGCATCCTTCTTCCCAGGATGTTCTGTATTCTGTCACTAGTTCATACTCCTCTTAAAGGACTGAATTTTAGCTGAATTCTTCTTACTGGTGTCCACTGGTGTCTGTCTCATGGACATAAGTGTTTGAGCTTCCTAAAGGTGCCTGTCTTTCCATAGATTTTGGGTTAGTTGTTCGGTCTATGTTCTTACCTTCCTGTGGGATCAAGAAAATTTGTGGATTTGCTGATCATCTAACTTTGTTGTTGTTTCTCCTGGCGATGATGTTGTTGAACAGGTGGGGATGATGTTACTTCTAGTTTCTAGATCCTCAGTGAAAGCTGAAAGTCCTGTATTGGTAATTTTGAGTCATGTATCCAAATCAAACACACCTCATTGAATAACTGCATTTAAAGTTAATTATGGGGCAGTATTTATTTAGTCCACTAGAGTATCATTATTTCTACAATGGCATAAGGAGAAAAGTTGGGGGTGAACTCCAGTTCCCTAGTATCAGTTAACACATGGCTTTTCTTTTTAATGAAAAAACAATATATTTGTAATGGATTTCACAGGCTTATTGGCAACCTTTTAACACTTAGTTTTATATTTCCTACAGGGTTTCAGTTTCTTCAGTGAAACATTTTCAGGAACTTAATTATCATAATTGAAGTAGGATTATTTCATGATCTTTGTAGCCATGACATTCAAATATTGTTAATATTTGAAATGGAGATATTAATACAACATATGTAAAAATAGAGTTATAATATTTACACCTATCAATACATTTTATAGAAGCCATATGTATATTCTTTTATGATTGTGGTAGCTGACTTGTAACATGTCCTGACATATTTTCTGATCACAACATTTCTTCCATAATCTCACTATATAAACTATGTAAACAAATGTTGTGTTACACTCAAACGTCTATCCTGGGTATTAAGCAGTAAGGGGAAATTAAAATCCTTTATTGTTCTATAGGGTGCTAAGACTATTGAGTTCATAGTACCACTGCAAAGAATTATTCCCTTCCTGGGTATCAATAGTCTGTTTATTCAATGGCATAATTTTGATACATGTGGATCTAAAATTTAATTTTAATAAATTTTGGAAATTTTTAAGTATGAAGAAATTTTACAATTACCTTAGGAGCTGAGAATTCCAACATCTTAAGTTCACTCTCAACCTCGTGTTTTTAGCAGAATATAGATGAAGCTTCTTGTAATTTATATATTGTCTATTAAGATGTCAAAATTGCCACTGACCTGACAGTAATATTATATAGACAATCCAGTAAATAAATAGCTAATATATCTTTCCCTCCAAAAAATAAAATACCTAAACTCAAATTCATTTCTTGAGTTGACAAACATATATTGTATATAAGTCATATTCAGTGAGTTAAGCATCTCCCTTCAGCTCAGGTCATGATCTGAGGGAGCCTGTTTCTCCCTCTCCTTCTGCCACTCCCCCTGCTTCTGCTTGCTTGCATGCACTCTCTCTCTCAAATAAATAATAAATAAAAATCTTTAAAATAAATAAATAAATGCAGAGATCTTTTTTTTAACAGTTAACATTGCTATTTGCAAAGCTAAAAATTTATTTTCCAGACCAGAACTTGAAGCTTCCATTTATCATTTCCTTAACCAAATCTGCCTTTTACTTTATTTTCCCTGTCAGTGACTGGTGCTAGCATTTTACTTTGAGCATGATTGCATTTACTTTTGACATAGGTTGGCCTTATTACAAAACCATCCATTTAGATCAATAAACTTCACATAGCAATTGTTGACTAGTCCAATATCCTCTTCTTTAGAACTTTGGAATACAATACAAGTACTGCATGTTTTTGCCACCCAACATTTTAATTCCCTCTATCCGGAGAAATGATAGACTTTTTAGACTTGATTTCTACCACCTTGTGGACTATTTCAGTTACTACAAGTTGTTGCTTTAGCCATCAGAGATCACAGGGGATAATTATTTTAAAATTAATAATAATAATAATTATTATTATTATTAATAATAATAATAATAAATTATCACTATGCCCAATAGTTCACTCTGAATATCTAGAAATTTTATCATACATCATAAAATTGGGGTAGATCTTAAACTCTTCTGTCTCCTTCACAAACATCCCAACACATAATGGTTCACCACATTCACTGTTCCCTAAATAACTCTGAAATCCTTACCATTACCTTCTTTTAAATACTCACTTTCTGCATAGTATGCCATCATTCTGTGTCACTTGGACAATTGGAACAGGAGCTAAACTAATATTTGTGTTTCAATTCCTGTACCCAATATACCCTCTATGGTAATATCAATAAAAGCCTTCTATGAACAAAATATGGATTGAATCTCCCAAAGTTCTTTAGGATATAAAATATGCTCTATGTTCTAGAATGCACCTATCACTCACTCCACCTTTCATACACCTTGCTGAATTTTTCACTCTAACTATATAAAATAATAATAGTAATAATACTAAAAGTAATGGTAAAAAAAAGAGTTATTAATAATGTTTTGTTAAGCACTTAGTATTTGCTAAGTATGCTAAGGTTTTTGCATGAAATTTCTCTTTTTTTTGGCATGAATTTTCTTATGTAATCACAATAATGTAAGTAATCTTAGAAATTTATATTTTGGGGGCACCTGGGTGGCTCAGTTGTTAAGCATCTGCCTTTGGCTCAGGTCATGATCCCAGGGTCCTAGGATCGAGCCCCACATCAGGCTCCCTGCTCAGCAGGAAGCTTGCTTCTCCCTCTCCATGCTCCCTGCTGTTGTTCCCTCTTTTGTTGTGTCTCTCTCTGTCAAATAAATAAATAAAATCTTTGAAAAACAAAAGAAAGAAATTTTATTTTAAAATTCCATTTCACAGTAGCACCTGAGTGACTCCTTTGGTTAAGCATTTGACTCTTGATTTCAGTGTAGGTCATAATCACAGTGTCATGAGCTCCAGCCCTGTTTTGGGATCCATCCTGGGTGTGGAACCTGTCTAAGATTTTCTCTCTCCCTTGCCCCTTTCCAAATGGAGTACAAATGTGCTCTTTCTTTCTCTTAAAAAATAAAAATTCCATTTTACAGATAAACAAATTTGTGTTTAAGAGGTTGAATGCCTTGCTCAAACTTAAAAGGTAAAATCAGTGTTTAATCTAATTCCTGACACAAAAGCCAAACTCTTAATGCCTACTATAAATTTATATTTTTCTATTTTGCTTCATCTTCTATTATCTTTCATACTTCAGGATTCAGTTTGTGAGTAACTTCTCTGACAAAGCCTTTCCTAAAATACACATATGTTAAATTTATTAAATAAATTTACTACACCTCTTTTTATAATCTTACTATGTAAACTTATTTCGATTTTTCCAAAATTCACTTTAAGAGCTGTGTTTTCCTATGCATTAGGTTTTGACAATTCCATGGTGAAATGAGAATGAATAAAATCAATGGAGGAGTATATGTAAAGTTACTAAATTGAACATGTTTTATCATGGCAAATGTCATTCTTTGTTTTGAGGTAATGATGTTTCTTCCATTGAGATAATAAAATTTTCTTTCTTGTGTGAAATAACAAAATTTTCAATATCTTTAAACATTGGATTAAACACTATGGGCCTCTCCCTTAATTTGTGAATATTATTAAGTCATGAAATATAATTATCTGGAAATTTATGGTCTTCATTGAAGTTTTTATAGGATCCTATGTTTATATATAGGTTCCCTTTTGAACAAACCTTTTTAAATACAGAAAGTCATATTGATTTTCACATTCCTGGGACCAAAATGCTTTCTGTTTGCAGTGCTTGCTAGTGTGTTAGCTTTTGAATTAGCTTTTGAATTAGCTTTGAAGACATACCTGTGAAGGTTTCTTTCTAAATCTAAATTTCTATAACATGCTGTTGGTCTGATATTTATACCTTATTTCTTACCATTAACACTACTGCTATTATTACTGCAATTAACAAACCACTCTCTTACATTACCATTTAAATGTTTCATGTGTAATATCCACACTCTTTCCCCTCATAAACACATGTTGCAGCAGATGGGGCAGGCTTAATTATTTCATTCTAACAGAAGAAGAAAGTGAATCTCAGGGAGAGAAAATATTTGATAACAATTCTTCAACTATTAAGTTATAGAATTGGAGCCAGAACTTGATTCTTTTTTTCAGTCTAATGAACTTCATGCATATGTTACCATATCATATGCAGATTTCTTCTTCATGAACTAGTTTATAAGCCCCACATTGCAAGGACTACTTTGAATATTTTTTCACAGCAGTAGTAGAAGTACCCTACATGTGGAGTTTTTTTTTTTTTTTTTTAATAATAATCAAGGAGGCTTAGCTAGAGCACACTATAGTTTATTTCTGGAGGAGCTAAGTCAGGATTCTCTTTTGGACTTATCAGATAACTGTTACTTTGGTCAACATTACATAAAAGAGCAGAAATGACTTGATTTACAAATAAAATTTGCTGAAAAAAAAGGAAAACTTTTTCTAGGTATTCTCTCATTATTATCAGTGCTTAAGACATGGATGTGTTGACTGCTTTCAGGGTTCATAATTACCTTTTTTTTTTTAACTACTTGAAGATCAACTCAGAATAATAGAAAATGATTGTTAATACTTCCTTCTGCTAAAGGAATCATAGATCCCACTTACAATTTAAAGATATTCTCTACATGCTGTTGAAACATAATGTCAACAAAATGAGAGAGAGATAAACTTTCATGTAAATTACAGGCTAAACATACCAAAAATTGTTAATATGTTTTGCCCTTTTAAAAGTTTTTTTTTAAGAGAAAAACAAATAGCATATGATTTCACTCAAATATGGAATTTAAGAAAACAGATGAACATAGAGGAAGGGAAGGAAAAACAAAATAGAAAAAAAAAACAGAGAGGGAGGTAAATTATAAGAGATTTTTGACTAATGAGAACAGAGGGTTGCTGAAAGAGAGGCAGGTATGGTGTGGACTAAATGGATGATGGACATTAAGGAAGGCACTTGTGATGAGCAATGGGTGTTATATGTAAGTGACGAATAACTAAATTCTACTCCTGAAACCAATACTATGCTATATGCTAACTAACTTGAATTTAAATTAAAAAAATAAGGCTTTATATTTTAGAACAGTTTAATGTTCACAAAAAAAATTGAGAAAAATATACCCCTGCTCCTACACATGCGTAACCTCCCCCATTTTCCACATCCCTCATCCAAGTGGTACATTTGTTACAACTGACCTTGTACAATCACTCAATGTCCACAGTTTACATTAGGGTTTACTTTAATGTTGTACATTTCATGGGTTTGGAGAAATGTCTAATGACATATGCCCATCATTAAAATATAAAGTATTTTCAATGCCTTAAAAATTCTGTGCTCTGCCTAGTCATCTTCTCTCACCCTCCATCCCTAACAATCACTTATATTCTTATTTTCTCTACAGTTTCACCTTCTCTGGAATGTCATATAGTTGGAACCATGCAGTATGTAACCTTTTCAGATTGGCTTTCACTTAGTAACATGCACTTATATATCATCCATGTCTTATCATGGCTACATATCATTTTTTAAGCACTTAATAATACTCTATTGTCTGGATGTACCACAGCTTATTTATCAATTCACCTACTGAAGGACATCATGGTTGCTTCCAGGTTTTCATAATTGTGAATAAAGCTGCTATAAAGATTCACGTGCAAGCTTTTGTGTGGACTTAACTTTTCAACTCCTTTGGGTAAATACCAAGGAGCACAATTGCTAGATCATATGGTAAGACTATTTTTTGTTTTATAATAAATTACCAAACTGTTATCTAAAATGGCTCTACCGGGGCACCTGGGTGGCTCAGTGGGTTAAAGCCTCTGCCTTCAGCTCAGGTCATGATCTCAGGGTCCTGGGGTCGAGCCCCACATCGGGCTCTCTGCTCAGTGGGGAGCCTACTCCCTGCCACCCCCCTCCCCGCTCCACCGCCTGCCTCTCTGCCTACTTGTGATCTCTGTCTGTCAAATAAATAAATAAAATCTTTAAAAAAATTCTTTAAAATGGCTCTACCAGTTTACATCCACACCAGCAATGAATGAGAGAGTCCCTGCTATGTTGCATTCTTGTTAGCACTTGGTGTGTCACTGATTCAGGTATGTAGTGATCACTCTTGTTTGAATTTGCATTTCTCTAATGACATAGGATGTTGAACATCTTTTCATATGCTAAATTTCCATATGTACATTTCATAGATAAAGTGTCTGTTAAGGTACTGGAACCATTTTTAAATTGGGTTGTTCATTTTCTTACTGTTGGGTTTTTAGAGTTCCTTGTATATTTTGAATAACAGTATTTATCAGATGTGTCTTTTACAAATATTGTCTTTTGCAAGAGAAGTCTGTGGTTTATCCTTTCGTTCTCTTGAGATTGTCTTTCACAGAGCGGATTAACGATATTTTCAAAATTTGAAATCTCCTATGTCCATATGAACTTGAACCAAGATATAAAATTCTAACAGTTCTTAGGGATTATCCTCTTTTATAATTTTAGAAATTAAGCTATTTAGAGTTTAAGTTAGAGATTTAGAGATTTGAAGGTTTAGAGGCCTTAAACACAAAATTAAGAGTAGACTTAGTATGAAATACCAAGAAGTATGACATCTTTTTAACAATCATATATTATGCACCCTAATGTTTCTCCTGAGGTCCTTTCTTACTTTTTTTCACTTCACTAGCATTTAATTTTAACCAATAAAAATTCCAGTTTATCTTGTACATATAAATTATGTCACAAAGGGCTATCTTAATGAGGAACTGAACAATTATCCAAATATGAAGACTTTTAAAAAATTATAAGTTCATAAGGAATAATTTCAGAATAACACTAGGTTTAGAAGCTCTAAAAGGGACTCTATTGCCTCTATGCATATTTGGAGACATACTATGACTCTTGTGAAGTCTAAGGACTCTTGCCTTTTTTGGGTCCTTTCTCTATAAAAAAACTTTGTTATTTAAATTTTTTTTATTTAAATTTTAGTTAACTACAGTGCAATATTGCTTTCATGAGTAGAATTCAGTTATTCATCACTGAATAGGTTATGACTGCATTATAATAAGGAGGACTATTATCCAGACTTTGTCGATTATCATACATTCACTATTATTAGATATTTTTTTCCTTCTGATTTTAAAAGAAGCAAAAATTAAAAACATTTTTGTGTCCCTAGAAGAATCATGCACCCTAGGCACTGTGCCTCATGCATAACTCATTCCATTGCATATTAATATATTTTCTTCATTAGTGTAGCAATACTTATTCTTTTAAACTTTATTCTTAGAATTCACTACCTTTCATTCTATTAGGAAGCTGAAATTTAACAGTATATTAATAATTTTTAATATACAGGCACTTATTCTTTACAGTAGTTAGGTATTGCATTAAGTACTTTTACACATATTAGATCATTTAATTTATATAACAAGTATAAGAAGAAATATTACTTTTACTATATCTCTTCCAGTTTCTGCTGTTGCATACAAAATTTCTCCAAACTTTAATGTTGTCAAGTAATGATTGTTTTATTTTGTTGATAATTTTTTGGATTGGGAATTGGTAAGTACACACCTGGGTAATTCTTGCTTAAGATCTTTCATGCAGCTATAGTGGGGTAACAGCTAGGGCTACAGTTATCTGATGCCTGAACTGACAGGATTTCCAAGTTAATGCTGGTCATGTGCTGGGAGATTAGCTGGGGCTGTTGACTGAATGAATATATGCAGATTCCAGAATATTTGTGCTTTGTGCACATGAACTGGATTCTGTCAGAGCAAGCAGAGAAACCAGGTGGAGTCTCAAATGTCTTTTCTAACTCAGTCTTGGCAAAGGATCATGTCTGCTACATTTTATTAGTTACAAGTGAATTATGAAGGGCAGTTTAGATTCAAGGGGAAGAGACATGGACCACACTTCTCAATGGAAGAAGTGTCAAAGAACTTACAGACTTGTTTTAAAAATGCCACCATTCCCTACTAATGTTTGAGAAAACTGTGTAGATACAGGTAAAGTACTTCCTAAAGATTGTACAATTCATAAATAGAGGATCTAGGATTTGAAGCCAGGCAGTTCTGGCTCTAGGGAACTTACTTTTAACCACTCTTCTGTGGAGCCATTTTTAGACAGTATTAACATAGTTTATATACCCACTCTGTATTGTAATATGTCATACTGATTTATTTAAATCATGTCCATTATTCATATTTTTATTATTATTTTTTATTTTTTTATAAACATATAGTGTATTTTTAGCTCCAGGGGTACAGGTTTGTGAATCTCCAGGTTTATATACTTCACAGCACTCACCATAGCACATACCCTCCCCAATGTCCATAACCCCACTACCCTTTCCTGACCCCCCTCCCCCCAGCAACCCTCAGTTTGTTTTGTGAGATTAAGAGTCTCATGGTTTGTCTCCCTCCTGATCCCATCTTGTTTCATTTATTCTTTTCCTACCCCCCAAACCCTTCACATTGCATCTCCACTTCCTCATATCAGGGAGATCATATGATAGTTGTCTTTCTCCGATTCCACATCACTTGGCATCAGGGAAATACAAATCAAAACCACAATGAGATATCACCTCACACCAGTCAGAATGGCTAAAATTAACAAGTCAGGGAATGACAGATGCTGGCAAGGATGCAGAGAAAGGAGAAGCCTCCTACACTGTTGGTGGGAATGCAAGCTGGTGCAACCACTCTGGAAAACAGCATGGAGGTTCCTCAAAAAGTTGAAAATAGAGCTACCCTATGACCCAGCAATTGCACTACTGGGTATTTACCGTAAAGATACAAACATAGTGATCTGAAGGGGCACGTGCACTCGAATGTTTATAGCAGCAATGTCCACAATAGCCAAACTATGGAAAGAACCTAGATGTCCATCAACAGATGAATGGATAAAGAAGAGGTGGTAAATATATATACAATTCAATACTATGCAGCCATTATTCATATTTTTAAAAAGAAGACCATAGGTTGTAAAATGGAATGTTAAAAATCATTTTGCCCAACCACGTCTTTTAAAGAAAAGATAGGCAAACTATGGACTCTGGAGCATATCTGGTCCATAATCCATTTCTGGATTGGCCTGTAGTTCTCCTTTTCAGTGGGGTCTTTGGTTTTGGGATTAAGGTAATGCTGGCCTCATAGAATGAGTCTAAAAGTTTTCCTTCCATTTCTATTTTATTTGGAACAGATTGAGAAGAATAGGTATTAACTCTTCTTTAAATGTGTGGTAGAACTGCCCTGGGAAAACATCTGGCCCTAAACTTTCATTTGCTGAGAGATTTTTGATTACTGATTTAATTTCTTTGCTGGTTATGGGTCTGTTCAAATTGTCTATTTCTTCCTGTTTCACATTTGGTAGTTCATATGTTTATAGGAATTTATTCATTTCTTCAAGGTTGCCCAGTTTGTTGACATACAATTTTTCATAATATTCTCATAATTGTTTGCATACTTATTTGGATCCTTTCTCTTTTCATTTTGATAAGTCTGGCTAGGGGTTTATCAATTTTATTTATTCTTTCAAAAAACCAGCTTCTAGTTTCATTGATCCGTTCTACTATTTTTGTTTGTTTCTGTATTATTTATTTGTGCTCTAATCTTTATTATTTCCCTTCTTCTGGTGGATTTAGGATTTATTTGCTGCTCCTTTTTCTAGCTCCTTTATGTTTAAAGTTAAGTCGTGTATTTGAGAGTTTTCTTGTTTCTTGAGATAAGCCTATGTTGTAATATACTAATAAGTTACAGGTATTTGAGGAGGAAACGAAGGTAAGTCTGAGAGAAAACATAGACTTGTAGCCCACAGAATTGAAAGTTAGTACTATGGTCCGAGAAAAGAATATTAGTTGGAAAAACTTTAAGGTAATAATGGTAACAATTTATCAAAAGGCATGAAATGAAGTTGTATTTAAAAACTTTTTGTTATAGATAACAGAGAAATGAACAATAACTAGATGAAAGAGATGAAATCATATTAATCTGAAAATCTCTGAGCATGTTTTTAGTGATGCTCTTCAGTAGGTTTTTGGACTAGAATTACAGGAAAAGAAACATCAGAACTTGGACATACTTATCTCATGTAAGAATTACCACATCCTTTAACAAAGATATAATTCTCTTGTGTCTCAATGAGACGTTGAGGCTGAGAAAATTCAGGTAGTATGTCCAAGATCCCAAAACTAGCAAGCAACAGAATCAGAATTTGAATTCAGCTCTTTGTAACTCAAAACTTGTGTACCATCTGTTAAAGTAATTTCTGCCTCAGAAAACAGATATTTAGTTATTTGGAATACAATTTCTTAGAAATGATATTATGTCTACACACATGTTAGTTTTATGCTAATACAAAGCAAGCAGATAAAAATAAAAACAAACAGAATCTTCTATCCCTAAATATAGCTGATAATCTTTGAATATAATAATATTATTAATTTTTTCTTCCCTAACCAAACCTGCCAACCACCATAAAACCAATCTAGATCTCTGATTTGGATCTCCATGAGAGGCAATATAATATAATTATCAAGAGAAGTGTATTTACCACTTCTTGGTCTTGCAGCTGTTAAGGATATTACTCAAGTTGGAATTCTAAAATATGCTTATCTCATACTGTCATTTGAAAGTTCAAATTAGACAATATACATAAACTGCTTAACATAGAATTATCACATAGAAAGTTCTTAGGGAACTTGTGCTGTTATTGTTGGTGGTGGTGGTGTTATTGCTCTCTGGAACCTCAGGGAAGAGGTGGAGGAAATTTGGGCAAATAAAAGTGATTGGGAAAGAAGGTGTTAGCAGCAGAAATGATAAAAGATCAAGGCTATGTCTCCAGTTTCCAAGATCAGGGGCTCTAGGATCTCAAAGAGTTCCTGGTGAAGATTTCAGTGGCAATGGCACAAATTTAAATGAATGCTAAGACATTTGAGGGGTGGTGCCCACGTTGTGTTTGGTATCCTTTGTGGGCTGTTTTTATAAGTTGCTTTTACAAAGGCAATAACTACTTTGTCCAGGGAGAACCACCTAATGGAAAGCTTTCTAGTTTTCCTATTTTCTCTTGGAGAAATGTGATTGATTTCATGGCTTGCTTGTATGATTCTCAAAAAATATCTATTTAAATGCAGTATTCAATGCTATTCAATTGGTAATTTCTTTCACTCTTTCTTGATCCATGGAGTTGACCTGAAAGAGAAAAAACAAACTAACAAACAAACAAAACTTTCAAATAGACAAATATGTTCTAATTAGATACATTTGTTTACAAACAAGATATTTTTTTCAACTATCAGTAGGATAGGAAATAAAGAATATGAGCCTGGAATTTCTTAAAAGTAACAAAAATGCTAAAAAAGAAAAGAAAAGAAAAGAAAAACAGTGATGGAGGTCTAAGGGACACAGGAACCAACTACAACTATAAGAGCTCCTGATAATCAATTAGAACAATCTCAACAACAAAATAAATAATGCAGTGTTGAATTACAACCGAAAGTAGAAAATAAATATCCCTAAGTCCACACTAATATAAGTAAATATTTACATGAATAAATAAATGGTGAAAAAAGACAAACATTATATGCAGGAGAATTTCAAATACTGTATGTAGATACTCTGTTCTCAAGGAGGGGAAGCTTAATGCCCTAAGTATGAGCTGCATATAGTGGCTTCCTTCTAATCATGGCATGAAAGGGGGATTAAGAGCAACTTTACGGTGGAGAATCCTGACAAACACTGCCTTGGATCAAGATTAACATCGACCTTAATGTCATGTCGATATGATGTGATAAAAACGGCATTCTAATTCTGTAGTCTTCCTCACCAAAACACAGGATACCCATCTAATGAGAAGACATCAGATACATTCAATTTGAATGACATCATGCAAAATAACAGACCATTACAGTTTTTGTCAAAACTGTAAAGTCTTCAAAACAAAGGAAAATCTGGGAAAGTGTCACATCCAAGAGCCTAAATGACTCAATGAAACTCAATATGGTATCCTGGAACAGAAAAAGGAAGTAATGCAAAAACTAAGGAAATCTGAATATAGTATGAACTTCAATTAATAATAATGTATCAATATTGTTTTATTGATTGTAGCAAATATACCATACAAATGTAAGATGTTGATAATAAGGGAATCAGAGTACAGAATATACAGAAACACTCTGTAGTACCTCTGTAGCCATTTTCTCTCTCTAAAACTGTTCTAAAAATAATGTTTATTTTAAAGAAAACCTATTGGCTGTCATTTGCATCTTTTCATAGAAATCAGATTCTTGTCATTTGTTTCCCTGAACTTTAGTTATATTGAAGATGACATGTTTGTGGTTCTAAGCCTATCTCTAATAAATATTTAAAGTTATGTTTTATAAACACTGAAACATAACCATGTCTTAGGAGGAAACTTAGTACATAAATCAAATTATAATAAGCATAATCATAAACAGAGTTAGCCACTTGACCAAATTTCTAAAACATACAAAAACACACACTTAGATAGGCTTTTATCCATAGAGAATTACCTCCTTCTGTTTAATTCATGATAGAATATAGGTGATACATTATTAATTCATTGCATATAATATTCATATAGAATAGAATCTACTAGAGATTGAATGTCATTTATTATTTGTAATGCCTCATATTAAAGTGCTGAGATGCTTGCTTTTGTTTTTTGAAGTGCCATAGGGAAGAATATTTTAATGAAAACATTCTTCATTTTGCAAAATATATTTCTGATTTTGCTCCTATTTTGCAATTGATCTAAGTTATAAAAGACAATTTGAATTGTCAGTCACTGTCTGGGCATGGCTTAGGTGATGGATTTTGTTTGGAAGAGAATGAACTAAACAAGTTTACAAGAGTTCCCTCCCTCAAATTTTATAGATATTAAAACTTTATGAGGAATTTCAGTTATCACAAAAAGTGTGACAGTATTCTTTCAATTGCAAAAATAGATATGCCTTTGGAAAACACTGGTTATTTTCACTAGAGTGGAAGTAACATTTCATTACTTCCTTACAGTAAAAGCAATTTGAATCATTGCTTTCCACTGAGAGAATGAACCAAAAATGAGCCTTTTAAAAATCCGTCTTGATAATTAAGCATGCAAACAGGCATGCATAATTACTTAACAAGCCATTTCATGCACCAGAAAGTAGACTATTTCAAAACTGAATAAGGAGAAATTTTTGAAAATATTAATACCTACAGGGCATGCATATATGTGTAAGCATTATTATGAAATAAAATTTTAATTATCCTACTTATCCTGGAGCATTATATAGATTCAGATTTTTCCTTCTTTTCCCTTTATTTACATTTATAATGGCATTACTTTTGAAATGAAAAGTTCTGATTGTTACTTTTAATTGTGTTTTCTCTCTTTCTCCCTTTAGGTATCAAAAAGGAGTTATGTAGGGGAAGGTCTCCTTTAGCATATCAACCTATACAGTTTACACTTGATGGTATAGTTTAGAACCCTAGGACCAACTTCCCATGTTTAACCCTTTGTTCCAGGAACTACCTCTCTCTGCCCATATTCTAATCACTGTGGAGGGAGTTGGCATATTCTTACAAACCACCCCCACCCCTTGACCTGCATTTGGAGAAAGTGAGTCAAATATGGTCACTTGAAAAATAAGGTCAGTCAATCCTTCCCTCAGATTTCTGGTTTTGAGACAGAGTTTTTCTCTCTTTATTAATTGAACCTGCTATATATAAAATTTGGGAGTAATTTTTGCCATGTTGCAGAAAGATATTCTACAAGTAGAGAGTAAGAAAACTAGCACAAGGGTGCCTGGGTGGCTCAGTGGGTTAAGCCTTGGCCTTCGGCTCAGGTCATGATCTCAGGGTCCTGGAATCAAGTTCCACATGAGGCTCTCTGCTCAGCAGGGAGCCTGCTTCCTCCTCTCTCTCTGCTTGCCTCTCTGCCTACTTGTGATCTCTCTCTGTCAAGTAAATAAATAAATTCTTTAAAAAAAAAAAAAGAAAGAAATCTAGCACAAAGAGTGGAAATGAAGGACATACTCAAAATATTCAGTCAGTGAGTCCCAGCTATTGTTTAGACTCTGCTGTACTTGTCTTTTCAAAAGACACTATTGGTTTCCACCAACATCTCCTAAGATCCTCTTTTTTTTTTTTTCTCCCCCCCCCCCCCCGCCCACCAGTTCTGGGTGCTCATCCCTTAGTTTCTTGTGTTTTGCTGCTAATTGCTTATACCTGTAGTCTTCTTCAGAGAATTGTCTTTGCCTTCAGGAGCCTCCTGACAACTTGGATAGCTTGAAGAAAACAGAGTTGAAGCTGATGAGACCTGCTGTAGTTAATGCCTGATTAATGTAGTGATATAAAAGCTCAACTTTTTGCATAGATGAGAAACAAAAGCTGAAATACAATTTATATTTCAGAGTTCCCTGGAGAACCAATATGAATCTGGGCCTCACCTGAAATCACACTTTTGATGAACTTCCTCCCTGTCCTTCTTTATCCACTTCCCAATTAGTTTCTCCCGGAAGTTATTTCTCATATATCACTTGCACCCAAATCTCTGGCTAATGGCTTGCTCCTGGGAGAATGATAGCTTTTCTCTCTGACTGCTCTGAGTTTGTTCATGATATTTCGGTAGATCACTTCTTCACATCATTTAACTTGCACTGAGTTGCTATCACTTGCTTCCAAGGCAATTTTAAGAACAGCAAATCCCACTAACACACTCTAAATGGAATTTAAAACAATGTTAAAGATGTGGGGGTAGAATTGCTATATAATTAATGAAATTATCTGCATCAACATGCTATAGGCTAGAGCTAATGACAACACTGGTATCCAAATTTGGGCTATTTCAAATGTGATATAATGGCTTTTCACCTTAATGTTGACAATGGACACCCTCTATTTATATCACAATATCTGAAAAGGTGCTTTGGTATATTTCATTTCTATAGATAAACTACAGAGAATACATTTTAGATCCAGATGATGGTGTAAAATTTCATGCATATGGAGTGACCAAAAATTGTATATGGAGTCAGCATAAGGTTGGATGAGCAGTTATCACTGTTTTAGCCATTAACTAGAGAGTTTTATACATTAGAATATTTTTAAAATTTAATTTAATTTAATTTTGTGTGTGTGTGTTCCAAAATTCATTGTATATGCACCTCACCCAGTGCTCCATGCAATGCATGCCCTCTTTAATACCCACCACCAGTCTTACCCAACCTCCCACCCCCTTTGCCTCCAAAACCCTCACTTTATTTCTCAGAGTCCACAGTCTCTCATGGTTCATCTCCCCCTCCAATTTCCCCCAACTCACTTCTCCCCATCTCCCAATATCCTCCGTGTTATTCCTCATGCTCCACAAGTAAGTGAAAACTTACGATGATTGACTCTCTCTCCTTGACTTATTTCACTCAGCATAATCTCCTCTAGTTCCATCCATGTTATTAGAGAAGTTGCGTATTCATCCTTTCTGATGGAGGCATAATACTCTATTGTATAAATGGACCTTATCTTCTTTATCCATTCATCTGTTGAATCAATGTACAGATATCAGTTGCTTTCTTATACACTAACAATGAAAATACAGAAAGGGAAATTAGAGAATCCATTCCATTTACTATAGCACCAAGAACCATAAGACACTTGGGAAAAAACCTAACCAAAGAGTTGAAGGATCTGTACTTGAGGAACTATAGAACACCCATGAAAGAAACTGAAGAAGACACAAAAAGATGGAAGACCATTCCATGATCATGGATCAGAAGACTAAACATTGCTAAAATGTCTATACTGCCTAGAGATATCTATACTTTCAATGCCATCCCGATCAAAATTCCACCAGCATTTTTCAAAGAGCTGGAACAAACAATCCTAAAATTTGTATGGAACCAGAAGAGACCCCAAGTTGTTAAGGAAATATTGAAGAAGAAAAACAAAACTGGGGCATCATGTGCCTGATTTCAAGCTTCACTACAAAGCTGTGATCACCAAGACAGCATGGTACTGGCACAAAAGCAGACACATAGACCAGTGGAACAGAGTAGAGAGCCTAGATATAGACCTTCAACTCTATGGTCAAATAACCTTTGACAAAGTAGGAAAAAATATCCAGTGGAAAAAAGACAGTCTCTTCAGTAAATGGTGCTGGGAATATTGGGCAGCTATGTATAGAAGAATGAAACTCAACCATTCTCTTACACCATACACAAAGATAAACTTGAAATGGATAAAAGACCTCAACACATGGCATCCTAGAGGAGAACATAGGCAATAACCTCTTCAACATTGGCCACAGCAACTTCTTTTAAGACATGTCTCAAAAGGCAAATGAAACAAAAGTCAAAATGAACTTTTGGAACTTCATCAAGATCAAAAGTTTCTGCACAGCAAAGGAAACAATCAACAAAACAAAAAGACAACCCACAGAATGGGAGAAGATATTCACAAATGACACTACAGACAAAGGGCTGATATCCAAGATCTATAAAGCTCTCCTCAAATTCAACACACACAAAACAGATAAACACATCAAAAAAATGGGCAGAAGACATGAACAGATACTTCTCCAAAGAAGACATACAAATGGCTAACAGACACATGAAATAATGTTCATCATCACTAGCCATCAGGGAAATTAAAATCAAAACCACATTGAGATACCACCTTACACCAGTTAGAATGGCCAAAATCAACAAGTTAGTAAACAAGAAGTGTTGGAGAGGATGTGGAGAAAGGGGAACCCTCTTACACTGTTGGTAGGAATGCAAGTTGGTGCAGCCACATTGGAAAACAGTGTGGAGATTCCTTAAGAAATTAAAAATAGAGCTACTCTGTGACCCTGCAATTGCACTACTGAGTATTTGCCCCAAAGATACAGATGTTGTGAAAAGAAGGGCCATTTTTACTCCAATATGCATAGCAGCAATGACCACAGTCACCCTACTGTGGAAAGAATCCATTAGGGAATTTTATCCATTAACTAACCCATATGAATAACTGGTTCATATCATGCAGTTAATAAATGTTCACTCTTCTTCTATTCATTTTTGTGATCATTTATTACAATGATCTTTTCCATTAATAAATACATATATATTGAAATCCTCATCATTTTATCTTTTAAAAAGCAGGATTTTTTTTTTTTTAACTTGACACAAAAATGACCTGAAGTATGCAAGTTCTATTCTTTTCCAGTTTTCTTTCTCCTTCAGGCAATCATTAATACTTTCTACTTTCTTGTCAAAGTTGGGGAAGTCATGTAAACTTGCTAACATAGTTGTTTGATTTTCTCTTTAACTTCAATCAATTGTTCTCAAACTTTAGCATACATCAGAATCATCTGGATGACAAATTAAAACAGATTGCTGTACCCTAACTACAGGGTTTCTCCTTTTCCTTCTTCTTTTCGACCTCCTCCTCTTTCTCCTTCTTTCTCTAAGTAACAGTAGAATGTCTCCAATTGATGCTAAACAACTAAACATATTTGTAGAAATGCTTATATAAAAGTCTTTAACTCATTAAATTATAATTACTGTAAAAATACTTCTTATACTGTTAGACTGTAATAATGATTTGCCAAGTGAGTGAATAACCCAACTTCTTCACACCTTTGAAGATATATATATATATATATATAGATACATATACATATATATCTATATATACACACATCTTCATAAATATATATACACATATATTTATATTAATATATTTATAAATGTATATATATTAAATATATATAAAATAATATTAAATATATGTTTTTCTGCTTTTAGCTGCTTCATTAGATTGAAGAAGTGAAAAAATTTGGTTTTATCATTTCTTCATTCTGTATAAACTATTTCATCATTTTTGCAAAATTATGAAGACAGTCAAGTTTTTCGCAGGTGTTTCTTATACTGTCTTTCACATTGTCTTTCCTTAACTCCTTAATATATTCATGAATTTGAAGATATTTTGAATCAAATTTATTTTTATACTGTTGAGTTAATTTATATTCATTACAGTCTTTTTAGGGTGGGTTAGATAAAGTGATTTTTAAAAATAAAAATGTATCCCAAATCAGTTTTAAAAGTTTTGTGTAATTTTTTTTTTTTTTACTTTTGATTTATTTTGAGCATGTGGCTTTTTTCAGTTTAACAGAAAACAAAACCTTTAAGAAAATCCAGGTAATTGGATTTGAGTCTTCAGTAAATGAGATTTAGGTATTGTGATTGTAGGCTGCTAAAAGAAAACTACACAGCCATTAGCTCTACCCCTTTTCTTTTCTTTGTCCTGATTCGATTTGATAGCTATCTTGAGTATTACTTTTATTCAGGAGTTTCCAGCTGATAGTAGATACTATCACCAAATTCATGTCAAACGCAGTTTTGAAGGATTTATTTCTAGGCTTTCACATGTGTGACTCCAGATAGTATTTTCATTGTTGTAGTTTTGCTTCCTCTTCACCTAAATTTTTATAGCCAATATCAGTCAACAAGTGTTAAAAACATTAAAATTATTTAATAACATCCTAGAAATGGAAACAGATTTGAAATTATACACAAGTAGATGTGACTTTGAATTTCAATTTTGAAGTTTATTAAGTATGTGACCTAGGTCAAATAACTCAAGTTCTCTGAAACTCTCTCCATATAATAGATACATGGCTCACTATATTTCTATGAGGATTAAGCAGGAGTAGTATGTAAAATACTGAGCCTAATACCTAGCACAAGCCAAGGCATATAGAATCTTCCTCACCACAACCTGCACCACCATAAGTGACTATCTTCCTCCTCTTCCTCATTCTCTTTTGGCTGTTACTGTCAATCTTGTTGTGAATTCATCTGTATCCATAGTGCTCATAATCAACATCATTAGTTGCTTCCTTAATATGCCCTATACACTATTATGTTGACATAGTTCTTATAAGTTCTTTTGATGGCAAATTTTGCCACAATGGGGATGAGTTTTTATTTTATTTCTCTGTATAAGCTAAACTATAGAGATTGTATAATTTGGGGTATTTATCAAAGATTTGACAATGAAAATTAATATTTTTATTTGTAGAAATCCCATTTCAGATATACCTAGGTATATATTTCATTCCATTTAAAACTAAATAAATAGAAAATGTAGAATCACCATGCAATTTTATCTATTAAGAATAGAAAATATTTTAATCACAGGCTCAACATAAAAATAAAACAAAGAGAACAATGACAATCATTGTAATAGACTGCTGATGATGTGAGTTTAGTTTGGTCTTAGATTTAACCTTTCAAATTAAATAATTAGGTCATTAATTTTCAGTTCTTATTTACTAATATAAACACTTAAGTCTGTAGACTACTCACTATTTATGGTTCTAGCTACATTCAATACATTATTTAATGCTATATATTCATTACCACAGTGCACAAACCAATACTGAGACAGGAGAGCTGTAAATAATAAATTGTTGGAGGCTATAAACTGAGAATTAAAAATTCTAGGAGGATAGTGATATGAGGTGCACCACACTTTTGTGATTTCTACCTCCAGGACCTCTAGCAAGTTCACACAGTGAATATTAGAGAAAAATCCCCTTATGCTTCCAATAGGCAGCAGGGAAATGTAATCATATTGAAATATGTCAGAGTATTTTGTTCTTCCTAACAAGGTCTGTGCTCAGGAGAAATTATTTACCAGAATGTAGCCTATGTGAAGAAAGGAAAATACCCAATTCCAGCCGCATCTAGCTATCCTGTCCCATCTAAGACTGAGAGTTCATCATAGGACTATACAATGTTATCCTTTCTAATACTACATATCACCACTACATTACTAAAGACTTATTTACTATAGTTTCTTTTAATGAGAAGATACATTTATCTTTGAACAAAAATTACAAAGTAGAAAAAAATAGTTTGAAGAGACTGCAAGCATCATAACTACACTCAGATATGGATGTTGAAGTTATCAGATCATAATTAAAAAAAATCAATGCTAAAGCCCTTAATTTAAAAATTAGACAACATTCAAGGATGGATAGACAATGAAAGCATAGAAATGGAAATTCTAATAAAGAATCTAAAAGAAATTTTAGGTATTTTAGGTATCATAAACACTGCAAACAGAAGTAAAGAATGCCTTTGATTGTCTCATGAACATGGGTGAAGAAAGACTCTCCAAACTTGAGGATATGACAATAGAAACTCCCCAAACTGAAAAACAGAACAACAACAAAAACAAAACCAAGAAAACTGAAGAAATAAACAACAACAACAAAACCCAGAAGACAATATTTGAGAAGAGTGAGACATCTACAAATGATACAATATTAATAGAATGGGGAAATTAGGAAGAAAAGAAAGAGGCAAAAGGAAAGAAACAATATGTAAAACAATACTGTCTGAGAATTTTGTTGAATTAATGCCAAGTATCAAATCACATATCTAGGCAATACTCCCTACCTAACTGCTAACAATTCATCCTGCCCTGATAGTCTCCTGAAGACTCAGTTCTTCCAGCAGGCCTCAGCTCCAGGGCTTTCTTTTCTTTCTTCCTTTCTTCCTTTCTCTTTCTTTCTTTCTTTCTTCCATTCTCTTTTTATTTATATATTTATATATTTATTTATTTATTTATTTATTTATTTTTAATTAACATATAATGTACTATTAGCTCCAGGGACACAGGTCTGTGAATCGCCAGGTCTACACACTTCACAGCACTCACCATAGCACACACCCTCTCCAATGTCCACAACCCAACCTCCCTCTCCCTAACCCCCTCCTCCCAGCAACACGCAGTTTGTTTTGCAAGATTTAGAGTCTCTTATGGTTTGTCTCCCTCCTGATCCCATCTTGTTTCATTTATTCCTTTCCTACCCTCTAAGCCCCCCACGTTGCCTCTCAACTTCCTCATATCAGGGAGATGATATGATAATTATCTTTCTCTGATTGACTCATTTTACTAAGCATAATACCCTCTAGTTGTATCCATGTCATCACAAATGGCAAGATTTAATTTCTTTTGATGGCTGCATAGTATTCCATTGTATATATATACCACCTCTTCTTTATCCATTCATCTGTTGATGGACACCTAGGTTCTTTCCATGGTTTGGCTATTGTGGACATTGCAGCTATAAACATTTGCGTGCACGTGCCCCTTTGGATCACTACGTTTGTATCTTTAGGGTAAATACCCAGTAGTGCAATTGCTGGGTCATAGGGTAGCTCTATTTTCAACTTTTTGAGGAACCTCCACACTGTTTTCCAGAGTGGCTGCACCAGCTTGCATTCCCACCAACAATGTAGGAGGGTTCCCCTTTCCCTGCATCCTTGTCAGCATCTGTCATTCCCTGACTTGTTAATTTTAGCCATTCTGACAAGTGTGAGGTGGTATCTCATTGTGGTTTTGATTTGTATTTCCCTGATGCCGAGTGATGTGGAGCACTTTTTCATGTGTCTGTTGGCCATCTGGATGTCTTCTTTGCATAAATATCTGTTCATGTCCTCTTCCCATTTCTTGATTGGATTATTTGTTCTTTGGGTGTTGAGTTTGATAAGTTCTTTATAGATTTTGGATACTAGCCCTTTACTTGATATGTTAATTGCAAATATCTTCTCCCATTCTGTCAGTTGTCTTTTGGTTTTGTTAACTGTTTCCTTTGCTGTGCAAAAACTTTTGATCTTGATGAGTCCCAATAGTTCATTTTTATCCTTGCTTCCCTTGCCTTTGGCAATGTTCCTAGGAAGAAGTTGCTGGGGCTGAGGTCAAAGAGGTTGCTACCTGTGTTCTCCTCAAGGATTTGGTTGGATTCCTTTCTCACATTGAGGTCCTTCATCCATTTTGAGTCTATTTTTGTGTGTGGTGTAAGGAAATGGTCCAGTTTCATTTTTCTACATGTGGCTGTCCAATTTTCCCAACACCATTTGTTGAAGAGACTATCTTTTTTCCACTGGACATTCTTTCCTGCTTTGTCGAAGATTAGTTGACCATAGAGTTGAGGGTCTATTTCTGGGCTCTCTATTCTGTTCCATTGATCTATGTGTCAGTTTTTGTTTCAGTACCATACTGTCTTGACGATGACAGCTTTGTAATAGAGCTTGAAGTCTGGAATTGTGATGCCACCAACTTTGGTTTTCTTTTTCAACATTCCTCTGGCTATTCAAGGTCTTTTCTGGTTCCATATAAATATTAGGATTATTTGTTCCATTGCTTTGGAAAAAAAAAAAAGATGGTATTTTGATAGGAATTGCATTAAACGTGTAGATAGCTTTAGGTAGCATAGACATTTTCACAATATGTGTTCTTCCAATCCATGAGCAGGGAACATTTTTCCATTACTTTGTGTCTTCCTCAATTTCTTTCGTGAGTATTTTATAGTTTTCTGAGTACAGATTCTTTGCCTCTTTAGTGAGGTTTATGGTTTCGGGTGCAACTGCAAATGGGATTGTCTCCTTAATTTCTCTTTCTTCTGTCTTCTTGTTGGTGTATAGATATGCAACTTTCTGTGCATTGATTTTATATCCTGACACTTTACTGAATTCCTGTACAAGTTCTAGCAGTTTTGGAGTGGAACCTTTTGGGTTTTCCACATATAGTATCATATCATCTGCAAAGAGTGATAGTTTGACTTCTTCTTTGCCAATTTGGATACCTTTAATTTCTTTTTGTTGTCTGATTGCTGAGGCTAGGTCTTCTAGTACTATGTTAAATAGCAGTGGTGATAAAGGACATCCCTGCTGTGTTCCTGACCTTAGCAGAAAATCTCTCAGTTTTGTTTTGTTTTGTTTTCTCCATTGAGAATGATATTCGCTGTGGGTTTTTCATAGATGGCTTTGATGATATTGAGGTATGTACCCTCTATCCCTACACTTTGAAGAGTTTGTTCAAGAAAGGATGCTATATTTTGTCAAATGCTTTTTCAGCATCTATTGAGAGAATCATGTGGTTCTTGTTCTGTCTTTTATTAATGTATTGTATCACATTGATTGATTTGCAGATGTTGAACCAAAGTTGCAGCCCTGGAATAAATCCCACTTGGTCGTGGTGAATAATCCTTTTAATGTACTGTTGGATGCTATTGGCTGGTATTTTGGTGAGAATTTTTGCATCTTTGTTCATCAAGGATATTGGTTTGCAATTCTCTCTCTTTTTTTTAAAGATTTATTTATTTATTTGACAGATGGAGATCACAAGTAGGCAGAGAGGCAGGCAGAGAGAGAGGAGGAAGCAGGCTCCATGCTGAGCAGAGAGCCCGACACGGGGCTCAATCCCAGGATGCCAGAATCATGACCTGAGCTGAAGGCAGAGGCTTTAACCCACTGAGCTACCCAGGCACCCCCAATTCCCTTTTATGATGGGATCTTCGTCTGGTTTTAGGATAGCTCTATTTCTATTCTTTGGAACAATTTCAGGAGAATAGGAATTAATTCTTCTTTAAATATTTGGTAGAATTCCCCTGGGAAGCCATCTGGCCCTGGGATCTTGTTCATTGGGAGATTTTTGATGACTGCTTCAAACTCCTTACTGGTTATGGGTTTGTTCAGGTTTTCTATTTCTTTCTGGTTTAGTTGTGGTAGTTTCTGTCTCTAGAAATGCATCCATTTCTTCCAGATTGTCAAATTTGCTGGCATATAGTTCCTCATAATATGTTCTTATAATTGTTTGTATTTCTTTGGTGTTGGTTGTAATCTCTCCTTTTTCATTCATGTTTTTATTAATTTTGTTCCTTTCTCTTTTCTTTTTGATAAGTCTGGCCAGGGGTTTATCAATCTTATTAATTCTTTCAAAGAATCAGCTCCTAGTTTCATTGACTTGTTCTACTGTTCTTTTGGTTTCTATTTCATTGATTTCTGCTCTGATCTTTATTACTTCTCTTCTCCTGCTGGCTTTAGGCTTTCTTTATTGTTCTTTCTCTGGCTCCTTTAGGTGAAGGGATAGGTTGTGTATTTGAGACCTTTCTTGTTTCTTGAGAAAGCCTTGTATCAATATATATTTTCCTCTCAGGACTGCCTTTGCTGTGTCCCACAGATTTCGAACTGTTGTGTTTTCATTATCATTTGTTTCCATGTTTTGTTTTTTTTTTTCAATTCTTCTTTAATTTCCTGGTTGACTCACTTATTCTTTAGAAGGATGCTTTTTAGCCTCCATGTATTTGTGTTCTTTCCAAATTTCATCTTGTGATTGAGTTCTAGCTTCAGAGCATTGCAGTCTGAAAATATGCAGGGAATGATCCCAGTCTGTTGGTACCAGTTGAGACCTGATTTGTGACCCAGGATGTGACCTATTCTGGAGAATGTTCCATGTGCACTAGAGAAGAATGTGTATTCTGTTGCTTTGGGATGGGATGTTCTGAATATATCCATGATTTTCATCTGGTCCAATGTGTCATTTAAGGCCTTCATTTCCTTGTTGATCTTTTGCTTAGATGATCTGTTCATTTCAGTGAGGGGAATATTAAAGTCCCCTACTATTATTGTATTATTGTTGATGTGTTTCTTTGATTTTGTTATTAATTGGTTTATATAGTTGGCTGCTCCCCTGTAAGGGACATAGATATTTAAAATTGTTAGCTCTTGTTGGACAGACCCTTTGAGTATGATATAGTGTCCTTCCTCATCTCTTATTATAGTCTTTGGCTTAAAATTTAATTGATCTGATATAAGGATTGCCACCCCAGCTTTCTTTTGATGTCCATTAGTATGATAAATTGTTTCTCACCCCCTCACTTTAAATCTGTAGGTGTCTGGGTCTAAAATGAGTTTCTTGTAGACAGCATATTGATGGGTTTTGTTTTTTTATCCATTCTGATACACTGTGTCTTTTGATTGGGGCATTTACATTCAGGGTAACTGTTGAGATATATGAATTTAGTGCCATTGTATTGCCTGTAAGGTGACTGTTACTGTATATTGTCTCTGTTCCTACTTTTAGGCTCTGTCTTTGCTTAGAGGACCCCTTTCAATATTTCCTGTAGAGCTGGTTTGGTGTTTACAATTTCTTTTAGTTTTTGATTGTTGTGGAAGCTTTTTATCTCTCCTTCTATTTTCAATGATAGCTTAGGTGGATGTAGTATTCTTGGCTGCATTTTTTTTCTCACTTAGTGCTCTGAATATATCATGCCAGTTCTTTCTGGCCTGCCAGGTCTCTGTGGATAAGTCTGCTGCCAATCTAATATTTTTGCCATCGTATGTTACAGACCTCTTGTCCCGGCCTGCTTTCAGAATTTTCTCTTTGTCGCTAAGACTTGTAAGTTTTACTACTAGATGATGGGGTGTGGACCTATTCTTATTGATTTTGAGAGGGGTTCTCTGTGCCTCCTGGATTTTGATCCTTATTCCCTTTGCCATATTAGGGAAATCCTCTACAATAATTCACTCCAATATGTTTTCTACTCCACTCTCTCTTTCTTCTTCTTCTGGAATCCCAATTATTCTAATGTTATTTCTTCTTATGGTATCACTTATCTCTCAAATTCTCCCCTCGTGGTCCAGTAGTCCACAGCCGTTCCTTTTAAACCCTGTTAAAAACACATCATCCACCTAGCTGTTTCTGAAGAGCTGCCTCCTCCCACACAGCCTGCCTTGGTCCTAGGTAGCTTCAAATAGTCTCATACAGTGGACTGCCATGGATTTTGCTGGCATCAAATTCTTCACAAACCTGGCATTGTGCAAGTAGCCCCAATGGGATTAAGTACCACTCCAGAGTGACTCCTACCCCAGGGAAAAGAGAATATAATTACACTTAACGATCAGACAGTGTCCCCAGTCATGAGCTCAGGACAGACATCTGGCCTAAGTACAGGCTTTGCCCACCAATGACAGCATCTTAGGGGTTAACACATGAAAATTAAGCTGCAGTTTGGTGCTAATGCACCTCTGGCAAATATCTGGTCTGACTCAACTAATGCATGAGGTAGTTCCAAAACTGGCTCACTAACAACACGGAGACCAAATCCTGACTACAACAGGTAAAGAGAGCCATCATCGATGACTAGACTGAAGGTAAAAGTGGCTCAGCCACAACAATAGGGTGCACACAGCGCAAATAGGAGACATCCTTGAAGTGCCAGTTGCTGGTAAAACAAGAGACATTGTACTACAGGGCTCTAAAGGACTTCTGCTTCATAAGGCCACTACTTTCAAAAGCAGGTGATGCAGGTAACTTTGTTAACACATACAGACACAAAGGGATAAGTAAAATGAAGAAACAATGGAATATGTCCCAAATGAAAGCACAGGACAAAATCAAAGCAAGGGACCCAGATGAAATTGAGACAACTAATATGTCTGATAGAGAATTTAAAGAAATAGTCATAAAGATACTGGACTTGAGAAAAAGAGTGTAGGACTTCAGTGGAAGCTTTAACAAAGATATAGAAAATTAAAACATAAAAAAGAACCAATCAGACATTAAGAAGTCAATAACTGAAATTAAAAAAAAAATACACTAGATGGAGTAAATAGCATATAAGAAGAAGCAGAATAACAGATTAGTGACCTGGAGGACAGAGAGCACCCAACAACATGAACCCTAGGAGGTCCACACCAAGACACATATTAATTAAAAAGGCAAAGAGAAAACTGACAGAATGAGAATTTAAACAGTAAGAGAAAAGAAAACAGTTAAATACAAGGGAAATCCCATAAGGCTATGAGCAAATTTTTCAGTTGAAGCTTTGTAGGCCAGAAGGGAGTGGCATGCTATATTCAAACTATTAAAGGGGCAAAAAAAAATCTGCAGCCAAGAATACTCGATGCAGAAAGGCTGTCATTCAGAAAAGAAGGAGGGATAGAGAATTTCACAGAAAAAACAAATGTTTAAAGAATTCATGACCACTAATCCAGCCCTCCAGGAAACATTAGAGGGAGTTCTTTGATTGGAAATGAAATAACATAAGTAGAATTAAGGAAAGTAGGAAGCATAAAAGCAGTAAAAATGAGTATTATCTATAATACTGAAGTCAAGGTATTCACAAAATGGAAGAATGTAAGGTATAGCACCATACACCTTAAATATAGTGGGAAAAAGAGTAAAGAATGAGTTCAAAATTAAGTGATCATCAACTTAATGTAGGCTGCTATATGTACACATAAGATGTTATATACAAAGCTAATGGTAACTACAATGAAAAATCTGAATAGATATGCAAAAAATAAATAGATAAGAATCCAAATAGCTCAATAAAGAAAACCAAAAAACCATGAAAGAAAAAATTAAGAGAATAAAAGAACAGAGAATAACTACAAAAGCAAATAAGTAACAAAATGGCAATAAATCCATATGTATAAATAATTACTTTGAATGTAAATGGATTAACACTCTAATCAAAATATATGGGGTGATTAAATGGATAAAAAAGAAAGACAAAACTATATGCTGCCTATAAGATATTTAGACCTAAAGATACATGTAGCTTGAAAGTGAAAGAATAGAAAAACACGTATGGTGTAAATAGAAGTAAAAGAAAGCTGAGATAGCAATACTTATAACAGACAAAATTGACTCTAAAGCAAAGACTGTAACAAGAAACAAAGAGGTATACTCTATAATCATAAAGTGAATAATCCAACAAGAGGATGTAACAATTGTAAATATTTATGCATTTAATATGGGGGCACCAAAAACCGTAAAGCAGCTAATAACAAGAATAAAGTAAGTAATCAATGGTAATACAATAATAGCAGGGACTTTAACACCAATTACATCCAAATAGAGAATCAAGAAGTAAACAAACAGTGGCTTTGAATTACATACTGGCCCAGATGGATCTAACAGACATGTTCAGAAAATTCTATCTTAAAAGAGTAAAATACACATTTTTCTCAAGGGAATATGTAACATTCTTCAGAATAGATCACATATTAAGCCACAAAACTAGTCTCAACAGATTCAAAAGATTGAAGTCATTCCTTGCATCTTTTTTGACAATAATACTATGAAGCTAGAAGCTAACCACAAGGTAAAGTCTGGAAAGAACATGACTATCTGAAAGTTAAATAACATGCTGTAAACAATAAGCGAGTCAATCAAAAAATAAAAGAGAAGATTTAAAAAAAATCATGGAGACAAATGAGAATGAAATTCTAGCAAAAGCAGTTCTAAGAGGAAAGTTTATAGCAATATAGGCCTACCTCAACAAGTAAGAAAAATCTCAAATAAATAACATAAACTTACACCTATAGGAGCTAGGAAAAAGAATAAATAAAAAATAGAAGGGAAGAAATAATAAAGATTAAAGCAGAAATAAATGATTTGAAAACTAAAACAAACAAACAAAAAACAGTAGAACAGATCAATGAAACCAGGAGCTAGGTCTTTGAAGATCAACAAAACTCATTAGGCTTTAGCCAGACTCATTGAGAGAGAGAGAGAGAAGACTTGAATAAACAAAATCCCAAATGAAAGAGGAGAAATGACAACTGACACCACAGGGATACAAAGGATTGTAAGAGAATATTATGAAAAATTATATGCCATCAAATTGGACAACCTAGAAGAAATAGATAAATTCCTAGAAACATATAATCTACCAAAACCGAATCAGGAAAAAATAGAAAATTTGAATAAACCAATTACCAGCAATGAACTTGAATTTGTAATAAAAAAATTCCAAACAAACAAAAGTCCAATACCAGATAGCTTAACAGATGAATTCTATCAAACATTCAAAGGAGTTAATACCTATTCTTGTCAAACTATTCCAGAAAATAGAAGGGAAAGAAAAGCTTCTATATTCATTCTACAAGACCAGCATTATCCTGACACCAAAACCAGATAAAAACACTCCAAAAAAGGAAACTAGTGGTCAATATTTCTGACAAGCACATATGCAAATATCCTCAACAGAATATTAGCAAACTGGATGCAATGATACATTTAAAAAAAATAATTCACCACAACCAATTGGGACTTATTTCTATGATTCAAATGTGGTATAATATTCACAATTCAGTCAACATGAAACATCACATCAACAAGAGAAAGGATAAAAACTCATTTCACTAGGTATAGATCGTTTCACTAAATGTAGGAAAAGAACTTGACAAAGTACAACATCCATTCAGGATAAAAACCCTCAACAAAGTAGGCTTAGAAAGAACATAGACAGGGCACCTGAGTGACTCAGTGGGTTAAGGCCTCTGCCTTCAGCTCAGGTCATGATCTCAGGGTCCTGGGATTGAGCCCCGAGTTGGGCTCTTTGCTCAGTAGGGAGCCTGCTTCCCTTCCTCTCTCTCTGCCTGCCTCTCTGCCTACTTGTGATCTGTCTGTCAAATGAATAAATAAAACATCTTAAAAAAAAAAAAAGAAAGAAAGAAAAAAAGAACATAGACTGGAATAGCCAAAGCAATCTTAAAAATGAAGAATGAAACTGGAGGTTCATGATCACAGATTTCAAGATATAGTACAAAACTGTAGTAACCAAAACAGCATGGTACTGGCACAAAATTAGACAAATAGATCAATGGAACAAAATAGAGAGCACAGAAATAAACCCAAGGTTATACGGTCAATTAATCTTTGACTAGCGGGTAAGACTAGGCAATGGGGAAAAGTCTCTTCAACAAATGATATTGGGGAACACTGGGCAGCTACAAGCAAAAGAATGAAACTCAACCACTTTCTTAAATTATACTCAAAAATAAATTCAAAATAGACCTAAATGTGAGATCTGAAACCATGGAAATCCTAGAAAAGAACACAGGCAGTAATTTCTCTAACATTGGCCATAACAACATCTTTCTAGATAGGTCTCCTGAGGCAAGTGATCCTAAAGCAAAAATAAGCTACTGGGACTACATCAAAATAAAGAATTTGTGTACCAAAGGAAACAATCAACAAAAATAAAAGAAAAACTACTGAATAAGAGAAGATACATGCAAATGACATATCCACTAAAGGGTTAGTAACCAAAATAAAGAACTTACACAAGTCAGCACCAAAATAAATAAATAAATAAATAAGTAAATAAATAAAAATAAAAACAAAATAAACATTAAAAAATGGACAAAAGACATAAACAGACATTAAGCCATCAAGATAGCCAACAAACAACAATGAAAAGATGCTCAATGTCACTAATCATCAGGCAAAAGCTAAACCAAACTACAAGGAGATATCAAATCATCCCGGTCAGAATGGTTAAAATAAAAAAAATAAAAAAAATAAAAAAGCACAAGGAACTGAGGATAAGGAGAAAATGAACTCCCGTGCACTGATGGTGGTAATGCAAACTGGTGCAGCCACTGTGGAAAACAGTATGGAAGGTCCTCAAAATATTAAAAATAGAATTACCATATGATCCAATAATTCCACTACTGGGTATTTCTCTAAAATAGAAAAAAAAAAAACTGATTCAGAAAATATATGCACCCCTTTGTTTATGGCAACATTATTTACAATAACCAAATTATGGTAGCACCACATGTCCATTGATAGATGAATGGATAATGAAGAAGGGGTATAAATACAAAATGGAATATCAATCAGCTATAAAAAAGAATGGAGTCTTGCCATTTTAACAACATAGATGGATATCGAGGGCATAATGGTGAAATAAGTCAGATTGAGAAAGAAAAATGCCATATTATTTCATCCATATGTGGAATTTAAGAAACAAAACAAAGGAACCAATAACAATAGAAAAGATACAAACAAACAAACAAACAAACAAAAAACCACCTTTTTTTAAAAATTAACATATAACGTATTATTTTTTTCAGGGGTACAGGTCTGTGATTTATCAGTTTTACACAATTCACAGCACTCACAATAGCACATACCCTTCCCGATGTCCATCACCCCACCACCCCATCCCTCCCAACCCTCTTCCACTCCATCAACTCTCAGTTTGTTTCCTGAGATTGAGCCTCTTACAGTTTGTCTCCCTCTCTGGTTTTGCCCTGTTTCATTTTTTTCTTCTCTTTCCCCATGATCCTCTGCCTTGTTCCTCAAATTCTACATATCCATGAGATCATAAGATAATTTTGCTTAGCATAATACCCTCTAGTTCCATCTGCATCATTGCTAATGGTAAGATTTCATCTTTTGATTACTGCATAATATTCCATTACCTATATCTATATCTGTCTATATATCTCTATCTATCTATCTATTTATCTATCTATATATTAATCACATCTTCTTTATCCATTCTTCTGTCGATGGACATCTAAGCTCTTTCCATAATTTGGCTATTGTGTACATTGCTGCTATAAACAAAAAAGGGTGCACATGCTCTTTTGGGTCACTACATTTGTATCTTTGGGTTGATACCCAGTAGGGCAATTTCTGTGTCATACGGTACCTCTATTTTCAACTTTTTGAGGAACCTCCATACTATTTTCCAGAGTGGCTACACCAGCTTGCATTCCCACCAACAGCGTAAGAGGGTTCTCCTTTCTCCACATCTTTGACAATATCTCTCATTTCCTGACTTGTTAATTTTAGCCATTCTGACTAATGTGAGATGGTATCTTGTGTTTTTTTTTTTTAATTTATTATTAATTTTATTTTATTTTTTCGGTATTTCAAGATTCATTGTTTATGCACCACACCCAGTGCTCCAGGCTATAGGTGTCCTCCTTAATACCCATTTGTATTTCCCTGATGCCAAATGATGCTGAGCACTTTTTCATGTGTCTGTTAGCCATTTGGATGTTTTCTTTGCAGACATGTCTGTTCATGTTTTCTTAACTGTAGGGAACAAACTGATGGTAACCATAGGTGAGGAGTGTTGGGGAAGGAGTGAAATAGGTGAAAGAGATTAAGAATACACTTATCATGATGCTCACTATAATGTATAGAATTGTTGGATCACTATATGTACACCTCAAACTATTGTAACAATGTATGTTAACCCTAGTAGAATTAAAAAAAATAAAATAAAAAGCAAATTATAAACACTATCTCAGACAAGCAAAAATTCAGTGAATTTGTTGCCAGTAGACATCCCTTGTGAGAAATACTTAAAGAGCTCTTAAGAGTGAAGGAAAATGATACACAAATTTATAAAGAAAAGAAGAGTATTAGAGAATGAATAAGTAAAGGTAAAATAAAACATTTCTTTTTCTTAATTGTCCAAAATAATATCATATTCTCTTATTTACCTATATACATATATAGTCTACTATATATTTAAGAATGCTTATATATAAGCAAAATGAATATACATACTCTACATATATTTAATATATATCTTTATATATTATGCATACTTATAAATATAAATATATTTACATATCTGTTCATAGATTTAAATATAGTTATATATATAAGCAAAATCAATTAGAACAATGATACAGGTTATGATAATTTTTTTTAAATACTTGCATTATCCATGAAGTGTTTTTTGTATTATTTGAAAGTGAATTTGGATTACTTGTGAATGTACATTCAAAACTTTAATGCAACCACTAAAGAAGTAAAATAAGAAGTATAATTGATATACTAAGAAAGGAGAGAAATGTAATTAAAAGCCTCAAATAACCACAGAAGATAAAATTATGGGAGGCAAAAAGAACAAAGAACAAGGGCAATAAATAGGAAACAGTAACACATACAGTCAATAATATTATGCCAATATTCACTCTAAACATCAATTGTCTAGAAAAAAATCAGTTTTTTTAAAATTATACTATATGAAATGAGATACAGAGATTACCAGAGTGAAACAAAAAACAAGACTAACTATATATTGTCAACAAGAAACTCACTTTAAATATAGATGTCATAAAAATGAGACTTAAAGAGATGGAGAAAAATATAGCATGCTGGTAATAATAATCAAGATCACTATTTCTAAAACATTTAAATTATAAAAACAAAAAATGTGACCAAGAGAAAGTTTAGCACTTAGCATACTGTTATGGGCTTAATTGAGCCCTTCTTCCTCCTCCACGCCCATCAGATTCATAGGTTGAAGTCCTAACCTCACCGCAGAATGTATCTTAGTTGGAGGTAAGGCCTTTACAGTGGTAAAATGGAGTAATTAGGACTTCATTCAATAAAACCAATGTCCTCACAAGAAGAGATTTGGACACAGACATGGAAAGAGGGAAGGGCATGTGAAGACACAGGAGAAGACAACCATCTACAAGGTGGGGAGAGGTCAGGAACAGTTTCTTCCCCCATGGTTCTGGGAGGAATCAATGTTGTCAGGGCCTTGATTTCAGATTTTTAGCATAGAAAATTGTGAGAAAATAAATTTCTGCATTTAAGCCACCCAGTCTGTGGAAATTGGTGACAATAATGTTAGTAAACTAATATACATACAAAGGGCATTTCAACATTAGTTTGATTACCTTGTTTATATTCTATTTTAAAATATGTTTATCACTTAATATGTTAAATATTCAACCATAATCACATATACACATTGTAAAAGTAAATAATGATAAATATGATGATAGTGATAGTAATGATAATAATGATTGATAATGATAACTGCTTATAGTATCACAGGCAATATTTTAAATGTATACATTAATTAATTTATTTAATCTTCAAAATATCTCTGGAGGCAAATATTATTATTTTAAATTTACATTATATTAAATTTTGCATTTGATATTACAGATGGAGATCAAAGAGACAGAAAGATTAAGAAACTTCCAAAGTCACAAAAGTAGTGTTTGAATCAAGGAAGTCAAGATTTTGCAGACCACACAGTATCTATTTTAGCTCTATGTATTTGCACCTATATTTTAAGATTTACATGTAATATATGCATATAAATAGATACATATGTAATATATGCATATAAATAGATACATATGAATCTTAAAATATACATATAAATCTTAAAATATAGATACACCTACATTTAAATATATATGAATGTGATTACATTATACAGAATTATATTGCATCATGTTTTGTTTTTACATTGTGATAAAAGTTTTTTCCTATGAACACATTGAATTTTGCCTTATCTTTAAAACACTATATAGTATTTTATAGTTTATATGTATCATATTGTATTAAACCTCCAAATTAATGGTTACATTCATTTTAGGTTATTTGTTTGGTATTACAATCAAGTCTATAATGATCAACATGGAATATATCACTTTTCCCCCACTTCGTCATTGAGTTTCTCTGTGGAAAATATCAATAGCAGTGCAATTTCTGGGTTAAGGGTATGTGAATAAAAGATTTGGATAGGAACTGCCACATCTCCCTTCAAAATCTTGAAGCAATTTAAAATCCTTTCATAGCACAAGACAGTGTCTTTTCCCAAGGTGAAGAGTTTTAAATATTAAGTTAAAATGATTTTTTTTTCTCCACACAAAACAGATTTAAATGTTTTATTGGGATTCCATAAAGCCAGTTTTTGAGAAGTGCACTAAAATAAACAGGACATCTGGGGTCTTGTTGATTACTTACAGTAACCTTGTTATCAGAAGATTGTGCTGTAATTATTGTAATGTTAATTGCTTTTCTCCTTTTTTTTTTGATTATCATAAGAAAAATATAGCCTCATCCCCTTTCTTCATATGACAAGTTAGCTCCAATATAACCTATAACTAAATCAAATTCATAGTCATGTCTCCTTTCAAGTATTATTATATCCCTTTGTATGGGTAATTTTAATATGGATACAGATCTTCATTTTCTCCAAGAAATATATTTTGGCAGCATATTCTAATATCTTGACCCATCATACATTTATATTTTGATTTAATCTTCTTTGTATTCATAACCTTGATCCCAATTACTTCTTTCAGGATTCTTTATTATTGCCAAGGCACACATTGAATTCTGTTTGTCTCATTAGCATAATATTCCTTCCCTTTGGAATCCCTAGTCTTATTTTGTTTGGATGTGCATATTTGCATATGTGTGCCTGATGTGTTTTTTGAGGAACTGTGGAATTTTCATGAAAATGAAACAAACTCAGCTATAAATGCAAGTCTGCAACACTGATAAACTGCATTTGAATTGTGTTCAAGTTAGTGAACAAAAATCCAAGTATTTGAATCAATGGTCTATGTTAATATCTATTGTTTAAAAATCCATGTGGGGGACGCCTGGGTGGCTCAGTTGGTTAAGCGGCTGCCTTCGGCTCAGGTCATGATCCCAGAGTCGTGGGATCGAGTCCCACATCGGGCTCCTTGCTCTGCAGGGAGCCTGCTTCTCCCTCTGCCACTCTGTCTGCCTGTGCTCGCTCGCTCGCGCTCTCTCTCTCTCTCTCTGACAAATAAATAAATAAAAAATCTTTAAAAAAAATAAAAATAAAAATCCATGTGGTAAAAAGTGAGAGTATGATGCACAGATCCGTGTGATCACTTTGTATCATTTCTGGCAAATTGAAAAATACAGACAGCGGAGCTGCCAATGATAAACTAGCTTAGTCCCTATTTATTTCAGTAAAGATTTATTGAATGCTAATTTTGTGGAAGGTCCCCTGAAAAGTTTTGTGAGTAGATTTATACCAGGAGTCATAGCTTTCCTATCTTCCTTCCAATAGAGCTCTTACTATCAGAATATATGCACAGCTGATAAGTTTATTTATGGATGCTAACCTTGAAATACATCAATCAAATTCATACACAATGAAGGGAAACATCAAGTATTCAAAAGTAAGATTTTTTTGGTATATTATAGACTTAGTTTTGATCCAAGTAAGTCCCTATTCAGAAAGCAGAGAAATAGCTCAATCTATTGTATACATATTTATTGAATCTTCTTCAATAAATGGATAGCAAGCACTGTTCTTGGTGCTAAGAATTCAATGGTAAACAAAAACGTTGTGCTTATAGGGTGATGTGGGGAAGACAGACAAAAAATTAAAAATAAAATGTCAAGTGGTGGGACACCTGGGTGGCTCAGTGGGTTAAAGCCTCTGCCTTCAGCTCAGGTCATGATCCCAGGGTCATGGGATCGAGCCCCACATCAGGCTCTCTGCTCAGCGGGGAACCTGCTTCCCCTCTCTCTCTCTCTGCCTGCCTCTCTGTCTACTTGTGATCTCTGTCTGTCAAATAAATAAATAAAATCTTTTAAAAAATGACAAGTGGTGGCATATTCTATGGAGAAAAATATTGCAGGGATACAGAGTGAGGAGGATGGGTGTTGCTGCATTTTACAGGGTGGTCAGAGATGTCCTTCCTGATAAGTTTACAGTTGATGGATGTAAAGGCATTACAGGTGCCTATCATAATCATTTTTTCGCTCTGAAAGACTTGTTCACCAGAGAAAAGTGTGAGCATGGAGTCTTTCAAGTAGCAGTATGCTTTGAGAGTTAAGGAACAGCAAAGAGGTCAAACTGTACTCCAGTACAGCAGACAAGAGGGAGAGTGGTAGAAAATGAAGTTAGAGAAGCAGTGAGTGGGGGCCTTGTAGACAGTGTAGTGGTCTCCATATTCATGTTCACTATGGCAAAAGATGAAAAAGAAGATGGCAAAGATAGTGGGATGTGAATCTCATTAGAGTATGATTTTATATTTATATACACACATATATTTATATATATAAATATATATTTATATATATACACACACATATCCTGGACAAACGCATTAAAGGCTCTCCTTCAGCATTGGCTTTGAAGAAACAAGATGTCAAGTTCTGACAGGATCCACAGGCAGGCTCACGTGGCAAGGGATTGTGGGTGACCTCTAGGACTACAGAGTGATTTGCTTGTGACAAGCAGGAAGAAAACAAAGGCCTCTGTTCTCCAACATGCAACAAACCAGAGGTAACATAAGCCAACAATCTGAGGGAGCGTGGATGCAGAAGTTCCCCAAACCACTGCTGAGACTAATTCTGGTTAGTCCTGGGACTTCATGTGAGTGAAATCTGACACAGGGAACCCAGATAACTGTGTCCAGATATGTGACCTATGGAAATTGTGAGATAATAAATGTGTGTTCTTTTAAGCCTCCTAAACTGACACAGTTATAGAAAATGGATACAGGTACAGGCGTTGTAGGGCATTATAAGGCACTTGTATGGCACTGCTTTACTCAGAATAAGATGGAAAGCTTGGAAGCTTTTGAGCACTTAAGTGTTGTGATCTAATCTGCATGTTAAAAGAATTACCCTGGCTGTTGTGTTGGAAAAAGACAGAGGAGGAAGGGTGGACATTGAACAGTTTAGAAGATATTGCAAGAAGCTAAGCATGGGATTCTGCTGGTTTAGGCTTGTGTGGTAGCACTGGAGATTATGTCAAATGATTTGAATATAAACTGGTTTTTGAAAATTGGTTTTAGATATATGATTGTGAAAGAAGAGTCAGGAATACTTCCAAGGTTTTTGACCTGAATAACTGCAATTACCATGATAGATAATTCTGAAAGCTATAGTAATCCCTTATTTCCTAAAAATGAATAGCATGAAATCCATAAATAAACAACTGATAATAACTCTCCTATCACATGTTTCAGTCCTTTCATAAGAGAAAATATTGTGGCATCAGAGTGAAAAGAGTCCAAGGGGTTATTAAAGTGTTCCAGTCCTTAGTTAGCCTCCTTAGTTTCTGTTCACTAAACACTCAGTATCTGTAATTTGCATCAGGACCCTAAATATCCACAGTTCCTTATCTAGAGTTACCTAGTCAGGTACACACCGCTAAGTGAAATTAACAGAGCGTAATACAAATCAAATAATGTCATAGCTGTTACTCAGTTTTTATCAAGTGATAATTTTATGCTTGAGTAAAACGTCCCTGCTTCAGTCTCTCCAAAAACAAACCAAAACGGAACTAACATCAAAAAGTTAACTTGCAGGGGTGCCTGAGGGCTCAGTTGGTTAAATGTCTTCCTTTGGCTGAGGTCATGATCTCAGGGTCCTGGGATTGAGTCCCACTTGTGTGTGTGTGTGGGGGGGTCCTTGCTCAGTGGGGGTTGTGTTTCTCCCTCTTCCTGCCAATCCCCCTGCTTGTGCCCTCTCTCTCTCCCTCTGGAAAATAAATAAATAAAATCTTTGAACAAGGAATACAATCTGGGATTTTATTTATTTATTTATTTATTTTAATTTTAATTTTATTTATTAAATTTATTTATTATAATTTATATATTTATTATTATATATTTATTATATTTGTATATTTATTATTTTATTTTGTTTTATTTATTAAAAAGTTAATATGCATTCTTTTACTTTATTAAAACAATGAGGCATTTACTAAAAGTTTTTTTTTTTTTTTTAAGATTTTATTTGTTTATTTGATAGAGGAAGTGCAAGCAGGGGGAGTGGCAGGCAGTAGGAGAGGGAGAAGCAGGATCTTTTTTGAGCAGAGAGCCCGACACGGGCCTCCATCCCAGGACCCTGGGATCATGAACTGAGCCTAAGACAGATGTTTAACTGACAGCCACCTAGGTGCCCCTACCAAAGGTTTTAATAATAAAAACAATGTAATCAAATTTGTGCATATAGGAGAGCCCTGATATTAGGTATTCTGCAGACTCTTGTAATAGAACATAGCAGTAAACAGTAACAAGGATCCAAATTACTGTACTTATATCTAAGAGAGAAATGATGGTTTTTGCCACTGAGAATATATAAAATTCCTGTCTGAATTCAAACACCTTCACAAAAGTACCTGATAGATATTGAATTAGCGTAGTTTTTTACATCTGCACAGAAATAGCATCACTTAATGATGTCCATGACAATGATTGGGTTGTATTCTAGAAGATTCAAATTTAAAAGAAACAATGAAAACAACTGATTTCAATCGTTGCAAGAAAAATGGTTAATTACAACCAACAAGAATTATATCTGATAAATTGAGGGCATTTTCCTATCTAGAGAGTAAAAATTGCATAATCTTTTTTTAAGGATTTCATTTATTTATTTGAGAATGAGAGAGAAAATGAGAGAGAGACCATGAGTAGAGAAAGGTCAGCTGGAGAAGCAGACTCCCTGCTGAACAGGGAGACCACTGTGGGACTCTATCCGGGGACTCCAAGATCATGACCTGGGCTGAAGCCAGTCACTTAATCAACTGAGCCACCCAGGAGACCCTGCATAATAATTTTAATGTGTTATTTTATTCTACTTATCCAGATTCTAAATTCTTCACTCAAAATAGTGAAGAATTTTTAAAAAAATTTAAACATTTTTTTTTTAAATTTTCATATTTGTCCTTGCATGATAGATCATTTTTATAGATAATTCTTTAAACATAATAAAATAGTTTTGGAAGTTTTCACTATGAAAAATAATTTTTTAACCAATAAATTCATTGTAGATATGATCAAAATCTAAATTCCGGGTGACACTAAATTAAGAGAAGTTATATTTTTATTGGTGTATGTTAATGCAAATCCATTATCACTGTATAAAATGTTAACCTCACACCTGATATAACCATTGGATCAGATCTTCCTGTATATAAATAGCATATCTTACTAGTTTTTAATGAAACAATTCTCTAAATATTTTAATATATAATCAGAAGTCCCTGAAACAAATACAAGATTTCATTTCAGGGAATTTCCCCAGTATGACGGATTCTTCATATTCCCCATAATTTTCAAAAAGGAAATACAGATTTTATTGATACAGCCACTTCTGCTCAGATGCAGCCACTGTTTCATATATTAGAGAGAAATAGAGGACGAATCTCTAGTCATAGTTAAAAGGGGAGCTCCAATGATGTTGGAAAAAAAAGAGAGAAAGAGAAGAAAAGAAAAGAAAAAAAAGAGCTCCTTGAAGAAATTGAGACAGAAACAGTTTGCTGAGTCTGCTGATGAACGTAGCCATACAATATGTTTTGGGCAAGATGGTGGAGGTGATTGCATGTGGAAGGTTGGATTAGATGATAGGTGGTTTAGAAAGGCATTTGATTCATCCTGAGAGCTCAGGATGACTGATATGTGAGGTCTAGGCCTAGTAATGAAGGATGAGTGTGAGCTATTTGACTAAATATCTAGGAATGAGAGAAAGAAAGAATAAAGGCATGAAGATCAGAAACAACCTAGAGTGTGTGGTGAGATATAAGCAGCTCTTTGTTAGCAAATATAATATAAAGTAAAACGTGGAGAAATAAGAGAAGACTGAAAAGAGAAGCAATGTTCCTATAATAAAAAATCTTATTTGCCATGATAAGAATTTGGATTTCAGAACGAGATAAGAGACTGAAATATTTTAAGTAAGAATAATATGCTTTCATTTTAGTTAGAAGGCAATTTATAAAGGGTTAAATCTAAAGAAAAGAAGACAAGTGATAAAACTGTGTTAATAGCCCAGGACAATGCTATTACCATTCAAGGGGCAGCAACAGTATGGAGAATACTTTTATAAAATTTGTTGGAAGAGAGGTAAAACAGGGAGATATATTGAATACATTAATATGGGAATTATCTGCATATAGGTAGATGGAATGAGGAATGTTATGGACTCATTTTAGGAAAATATTCACAAGAACAATAGGGTAATAAAAATAATCTCGGGCAATATTAGTGTTTAAAAGACAAGGAGAAGAAGTAGTGGAGAAAGTGGGAATTAGAACAAATGGACATAGAGGAAGAAGAATGAAGATAATGTGAAATTATGGACTCCAAGATGTCATTGGCTTATGAGGGAGGGAATGGTACAGAGTGTCAAGTAAAGAAGAATCCAGTAAGATAAAGGCTGAAATGTTTGTCATTGGTAAATATGAATCTTTGGTAACTTCAGTGAGCAAAAGTCCGTATGCCAGTAAGGAAAGGACTCTAATGATAATGGTTTATGGGATACACTGAATAATTAGGGTCAGATTAACAATTACCACCTAAATCAGAACACTTTATATGATAAAAAGGACTTTATATGATGGAAATAACTTGAACCTGTAATAATATCTGGATTAAACATTAAAACATTAAAAAAAAGAGAGATTCCCAATCCTAGAGTCAAATGACATGTGGTTATAGAAATGTTTGAAGACAGAAATGTGTGGAAATCCAGTCTCACAGAGAATAAGTGGAGACTAGAACATATGGGTAGTAAATAACATAGCTAATCTCTTAGCATCAAAGACAGGCAGGACTGTGGAATTCAGTAGCTGAGTGAAACAGAAAATCTACATAGGTAGATAACTTGCTATTAAACAAATAGATTTTATTCCAACATTATGCTGGATATCGCTGAGTTTTATTGACTTAAACATTTTCCACCCTGAGAAAAGGTAAGCCTATCAAACTGGATTCTCAGGTAGTTCAGAAAATGCAGAAATTCAGTTGCCAAAAATAGTGTGAGGACACAGGAAAATGTGAAAACAAAGTTAATGGAATGGTAGCATGTTACAACAGGGCAAATCACAAGATAGATTTTGTTGGAGACTCATGGGATTGTGTCAAATGTATACATCATGACTTTAGTATTTTTTTATTTTCAGCACACAATAGTGCTGAAAATATTTATGTATTTTTTATTTGTATTTTTTATTTTCAGCACACAATAGTGCTCAACATAATTTATTATCAGAATATATCTGTATCCAGAGATTCCAATTATTCAATGTGGAGGGCTGTTTAATCAGAATAATATTCAGCCCTAGGGTTTGATTTTTATGGATTTGTATTTTCAGTGAAAATTTCTAGGAAAAAAATTTAACCTTTTTGCTTAGTTACTTTTTGACTCATCTCTTGACATTAGTAAATGCAAACACATAAAGGAATACTGACAATCATAAGTTTGTATATAATGTGCAATTCTTCTATAATTTTACAAAAAAATTCTTTAGATCTACCCATATATTGTTATGTACAAGGATCATTCTGCAATATATTTAGATTAGAAAAAAAAAAGTTTTTTAAAAAATAAACTTTTAATTTGTTTTTTTGTTTTTATTTTTATTTTTAAAAGATTTTTATTTATTTATTTGACAGCAAGAAAGACAGCGAGAGAGCGAACACAAACAGGGGGTTTGGAAAGGAAGAAGCAAACTTGCCACTGAGCAGGGAGCCTGAGGTGGGGCTTGATCCCAGGACCCTGGAATCATGACCTGAGCCAAAGGCAGAGGCTTAACAACTGAGCCACCCAGGTGCCCCTAAATTTTAATTTGTAACATTCAAACACAATTATTTTAACTAGCACTTCAATGTTTTCATAGTAGAATGAGAACTTATGTAGTTTTAATGAAAACAAGGCATCTGAGATTTTGTAATGTTTCCACATGAAAGGAAAAAATTATCCTGGCAGAATAATATATTTTAGTGATTGCTGTTTTGTAATACAGGTAACATAGGAGAATGACACTTTATAATTAATTTACCGTAAGATACCACTTGATATTTTATTATATGGAAGTTCTTCAGTGGAGACAAATATCCTTTGGATAAAACTTGGAGTAAAAGTTTTAAATAATGACTAGTGATATTCATTCCTATGATTTCATGATGTTAATAATAATAGTAAAAATAACAACTGGTATGTTTTAATGTCTAATATATGTCATACATTGGACTCAGAAATTTTTGTCTTCTATTATCTTCCACTTCAAAACACTGTGATGTATAATTCATTTCATTTACCAATGAAGAAACAGAAATTAACAAGATTGAGTAAATCGCTCAAGTTCACAGTAATGGCAGTCAGATAGGGTTTTAACTTCTGTCTGACATCGAAGTCTCAACTCTTAAGCATTGCTGTATACTACCTGTGTTTTACCCTAAAAAAATAATTTGTGTTAGTTGAGTCTTTATATTTCTCATTTATCTTCATCTCAGCTGCCTTTTCTGTGTCCATAGCTCTGATCCAAACCGTTTGTGCTCTTGCAGTGCCTAACTGAAAATGTGAATACTGCTGACATGCCTTTTGTGTCATTGTGTAGGGCTGGCTCTCCCTAAGTGGAATCTAATCATCTAGCTAGAATAAAGACTTTTACCCCTACAAACACAAAATGATAGGTTGAAGAAAAGACAAAAAAATTTTACAAAAACAAAAAAATAAAATAAAATAAAATAAAGCAATGCTTTGCAGATACCTAAGTGAAAAAGACAAAGTCTGTGTGAGTGGTCAGCAAAGTTATTTGGTTTGTTCTGTTTTTGTTTTTGTTTTTGTTCTTTTTTTTTTCCCCCTATGGGGCCTGATCCACAAACCATACACTTTTCTTTGACTTAAAGAAAAAGAATGTACAATAGCCCACCCCCCTTTTTTTTTCCAGAGAACTTTCTAGTTGGTAAACAGCCATTTGGAATGTCAGGCACATTATAGTCTTTCTACATTGACATGAGGTTAGTGCTTGTCCAGCAAAGAAGCAATCATTTGTTCGTATCTAACCACAGAAACTGTACTCCTTTCCAAGGAAGTATGTCTTTGAGCCGAATATTTGACCCTGAAATGGCCAACTTAACTCAGACTTCCAGATTTATGAACATGCAATATTAATGTTGGTCAGTTGTTTAAACCATGTCCTTTTAATTGGGATAGAAAGATAAAGATATTAATCAACAGGTGAGTATTAAGATAATTGTAATGAACATTTTAGCCAATCTTGGTATGTATAATAAAGTGAGCTCTTTCTATGTTTAGTACGGTCATTCAGGTGAGGGTTTATGGCTCTGTCTAAGGACATATCTGTACAATCCATTGGTGATCTACAGTTCTTTTTTGTTTTATAAGTTTTTATTTAAATTCAAGTTAATTAACATACAATATAATATTAGTTTCAGGCGTACAATAGAGTGATTCAACACTTCCATACAACACCCCTTGCTCATTATAAGTCCTCTCCTTAGTCTCCATCACCTATTTAACCCATCCCCTACTGACCTCCCCACTGATAACCATCAATTTGTTCTCTATAATTAAGACTGTTTCTTGGTTTGTCTCTTGATCTTTTTTGACTTTGCTCATTTATTTTATTTCCTAAATTTGATATATGAGTGAAATCATATGATATTTCTCTGACTGACTTATTTTGCCTAGCATTATACTCTCTAGCTCCATCCATGTCATTGCAAATGGCAAGATTTCATTCTTTTTTATGGCTGAATAAATTCCATTGCATATACATACCACATCTTCCTTATTCATTCATCAGTGAATGGACATTTGATCTGTTTCCATAATTTGGTTGATGTAGATAATGCTCCTATAAACATCAGTGTGCATGTATCCTGTTGAATTAGTATTTTTATATTCTCTGGGTAAATATCTAGTAGTGTCACAGATAGATCATAGGGTAGTCTTTTTGTTTTGTTTTGTTTTTTTGATTTTATTTATTTATTTGAGAGAGAGAGAGAGAGAGACAGTGGCAGAGGAAGAGGGAGAAGCAGTCTCCCCACTAAGCAAGGAGCCCCGCACCAGACTCAATTCCAGGACTCTGAGATCAGGACCTGACCCAAAGTCAGACACTTAACCAGCTGAACCTCCAGATGCCTCTCATAGGATCATTATATTTTTAATTTTGGGGGGAAACCTCCATACTGTATTCCAGAGTGGCTGCACCAGTTTGCATTCCCAATAAAAGTGCAAGAGAGTTCCCCTTTCTCCATATCCTTGCCAATCTCTGCTGTTTCTTATGTTGTTGATTTCAGTTTTGGCAAACACACACTCACATCATTGCTAATGTATTATGAAAACAAAACAAAACAAAACAAAAAAACTCCAAAGGTCATCCACATGTCTTTTACTAAGACCTTTGTCTTGAAAGTCTTTTGTACAAGTTTGATACCAATGCCACACAAACATACACACAGATTGTGGTTCATCAAGAAAATAGACTACTTGGGTGCATGGGTGGCTCGGGCAGTTAAGCATCTGCTTTTGGTTCAGGTCATTATCCCAGGGTCCTGGGATCAAGCTCCACATTGGGCTCCCAGATCAGCAGGAAGTCTGCTTCTCCCTCTCTCTCTGCCCTCCCCCTGCTTGTACTCTCTCACTCTCTCTCTCTCTCTCTCACAAATAAATGAATAAAATCTTTTAAAAAAAGAAAATAGACTGCTTATCAGTTCCAATTCCCTTAACTTAAATACTTCAATTTGTAAATATTTTCCATGCATTTATTTATTTTCTATAGATCATATTAAGGAAATGGGATTTCTGGATCAAATGATTATACACACACACACACACACACACACACACATATCCATTTAATATCCAATTGTTTCAAAATGTGTATTTTAAATGTGTATAAATGTTATTAAATTGTTTACAAAATATATAATATATAATATGTATATGTTTTAAAGTATATTATATATTTTGATATGAATTATACATGTATTATCAAAATTTTTAAAATATAATTATTATTACCAAATATATTTATCGTATTATCACATAATATATTATTGTGTATCATATATCACTGTCATACATACCATATTGTGTTCATTTACATTTATCATAACTAGCATTCTCTTACAACTAATGTAGATGAATAAATTTTCTTCATACACTTATTTTGCATAGTTTTTCTATATTAATTGTATGATCATAAACTTTGGCAATTTTTGTCTATTCCCTTATACTTTTCATTTTGGATATTACAACTTTATGCATTATATATTTTTTGATTATGTTCTTCCACACTTCCATTTACTAACTAACTTTGTGATTTCTCTTTGTGGGTAGACTTATTTATTTATGTAATGAAAGTAAAATGTATTTAATTTTAAAAGTCTATTTCTTAGTTTGCCTCTTAACTATAGAGAACAAACTGATGGTTACCAGAGGGAAGGCAGGTGGGGGGTATGGTTCAAATAGATGGTGGGGATTGCGTGTGTTGTAATAAGGAGTGCATGTGTTGTGATAAGCACCATGTGTTGTATGGAAGTGTTGAATCAGTATATTGTGCACTTGAAACTAATATTATGCTGTATGCTAACTAACTGGACTTTAAATAAAACTTAAAAAAATAAAGAAATATATTTAATTTTATTTAGGTTGTGAAGCAAGGTGTCTAAATTTACTTTGTTCTAAAGTATACTTTTTGTCCAACGTTTGTTGAAGAGTTCATATTTTCTCTTAGGGTGAGAGGTTATATTAACATAAACTTAATGCCAGTGTATTACTGGGTCTCAGGGCACCTGGGTGGCTCAGTTGGTTAAGTGTCTGCCTTTGGCTCAGGTCATGATCTCAGCATTCTAGGATCAAGCCCCACATCCGGGTTCCTGCTCAGTGGGGAGTCTGCTTCTTCCTCTCCCTCTGCCTCTGCCCCTGCCTCTGACTCATTATCTCTCTCAAATAAATACATAAAATGAAATGAATCCCTTTAATAAATGTCAAACTTGATTATCTTAATCACTATGCTATTTAAAGGGCCTGCATGAGTGTTCATTGTGTGTAATTAAAAAAAAAAAAATACCAGAAATACTCAGAAAGGTGTGATATACCTTCTCACCTTAATGAACTCAAAGTAAATGTGAGTGGGAGGGGGGGCCAGGGATGCAAATAGACTATTAGACTATGAAGTAACTGTAGTGTAAATGGATAAGTAAATGAATGAAAGACTAATAAATAGATAAGAGAAAATGACTATTGAAGAACAGGCAGAACACTGATTGTCTTATGCTCTGGAACTGGGGAGGGGACAGATATGATTTTAAGAAGTGCATGGAAATATGACATATTTGGGAAAAATTCAAAAAGTTCTAAGTATAATATGCCTAAGGTGTTAGAAAAAAAAATGAATACCTGGAATAAAGACCATATTCACCTTTACTTAGTATATTTATATGAAACTCTTTCAGTGGACACATCCATTGTAAAATATAGGAATACATAACTCAATAAAAAGTGATTTGATGTTATTTACAATTTACTCATTAAATTTGCTTCAGCCAGATTGAAGAGTTTTGACATCATCCTTTCAAACAAGTTTTATCTACAGTTGCTTTATTTGATTAATGTACTATTGCCATTGAACATTACTACCAATATTTGAGATCATATTTTGAGCTGATTTTAAAGTTTTCTTTTGTGTAATAACACCCTATGTCAAATATATTTCAAATATATTATTTCTAATACATAAGCCAGTTATGAGAAGTCAATATTAATATTGTAATCAAGTTCAGAGAAGTTACTCTCCTTAAAGGCACACACCATCCAATTATCCTAACTGAGTTTTGAACACAAACTGTGCCATGCTGTGTCTTATTCATTTATTTATGTATTCATTCATTCATTTAATTATTTCTACACCATGGGAAGGAGTTTATTTATTTTTTTTTGGAGTCTTTGTTATTTCAATTTGCTTCCCAAATGAAGAACTATCTACCTTTCTTTTTGGTGTATGCCCTATCCCCATATACTATCAAAAATGTATATATATTTAAAAGGATATTTCTAGAAATATAGTTTAGAATGTACTGATCCCCTGAAAACTTTGTTATGGCTGTTATAGCTAACTGAATAACAGAAAATACTGAAAATACTAATACTAAATAATTATCAAAATTAAGAAATAAGTAGGCATGCCTGGGTGGCTCGATCAGCTAAGCATCTGCCTTTGGCTCAGGTCATGATCTCAGGTTCCCTCTCTCTCTCTCTCTCTCTTAAATAAATAAATAAAATGTTTAAAATAATTAAGAAGTAGATAAATTATTGTGTAAATAGAATTTTGTATTTTATTTGATTTTTAAGTTTATTATTGGAATGTATTTAGAAATTGATTGTTTTCCTCTAGATATTTAATGCTTGCTTTGCACAATAAAGGATTTCAGTCATAAAAAAGACAAAATTATAGAACAGGAATTAACATTAGAAATCATCCAGGTTAGTCTCTTAATTAATAAATGATAAAAAATTAAAAAGGGAAGTCAGAAGTTAAGTTATTTTCATAGCTCAAAATAACTATTAAAATTATTAAAAGGCATGACTAATTATTTCCTAGAAATTCTGCCTTCTGACTCCTTTTATAGAGGTCTTTTCATTATATAGTACTGATGGTAGTTTAAAAGAAAAAAAAAACAGAAAACTGGGGGTGCCAAATACAAGGTTTTATTTAAATAGAAAAAAGAGAGGGGCGCCTGGGTGGCTCAGTGGGTTAAAGCCTCTGCCTTCAGCTCAGGTCATGGTGTCAGGGTCCTGGGATCAAGCCCCGCATCAGGCTCTCTGTTCAGCGGGGAGCCTGCTTCCTCCTCTCTCCCTGCCTGCCTCTCTGACTACTTGTAATCTCTGTCTATCAAATAAATAAATAAAATCTTTAAAAAAAATAAATAGAAAAAAGAGAAATAACATCAAACAGAAAGAAATTAAAACCTGTCACTATATACATCAAAACATCCTTATTTAGAGTAGGTATACTACTATATGGAAGATTTTTGATAAATGTTTAATTATAGAAAGAATTACAACAATAGGAGAAACAAATAACAATAATGAAAGCAGTCTACCACTGGCTGATTAATCTACCTTAAAATAAAGGGGAGCCCACTCTGAGGAAAAGCTGTGGAAGGTGTGGCAAAATTCTGGAATTCATTAGACATTTGGTAAATAATTATTAAAATACTTTACTACAATATATAATTACAGTTTTCTAAAAATATCTATTTTGATTTGAACATTGTCTCCTTATAGAATGATAAATACCTAAACCACTTTGGTTTTTCTTCTTTGTCTCAGAGGTTTTCTTATGGGGATGTATGGATTTAAGATTCTGACACAATGTCAATAGTTATTTGTGTTAGAGGCAGTTGGGAGAAAGGTGTAGAGTTTAATACAACACATATCCCAACAGAAAAGTGATATCACCTGGAAATTAAGCAACTGTTAGCTCTGAAAGAAGACAGCACCGAGAAAACTGGAGCCATGAAGAAAATAAGAGTGAAAGGAAAAGGAGGTTAGGTAAGGTGAGGTGGGTGAGGTGTGGTGGGAGATCCCTGGATGATATCAAGTGTTGAAAGAAATAAATAGTGAAAGCCATAGGGCATGGTATAGATATGTATTCTAATGGCTATTTTTTCTTACCTGAATTCCCCATTTTTTTCAAAATGTAATTATGAAAATTTTCCAAACACATAGGAAAATTCAAAGAACTTTATAATGAATACTTATTTACTCACTATAGAAATTCTATTCTTAATTCTTTGCTGAAATTGGTTTCTTCATATGTATCCATCTGTTTATCCTATCCATCCACAAATCCATTTCATTTTTGATATATCACAAAGTAACTTGTGAATATCAGCACACTTCATTTTAAATATTGCTGCCTTTCTTTTTTGAAAGACCAGTTTTGCCTTTCTGTGGTGAAATCTTCCCTCATTTAAATTTAAAGTTCTTTGACTACTTGAAGTTCTGACATTTTAGAAAAATGTTGGGTAAAATATTTTGCTATAAGATACAATGTTTTTCTTGAATTTCATGAGCACACTGAAAGACCGTTATTTTTAGCTAAAGTCAACTACCTGGGCAACTTAACAATTAAGAATATGCATGGTTCAATAAGAATTACTTTATTAACATCAAATATAAGTTATCAATATAACTCCATCAACTTATTAAGTTTTCTAAATGATTTTACATCCATTTGCTTATTCTCCCCCAAATCTCTATGAATATAATTTGGCAGAAAACTTCAGTTTTGCATATAAAAAAATAAAACAAAGAGAGGTAATATGCAATAATATTCCTTAGTGGTTGGAGAATCCAAGACATTGGGCTAGAACCTAGGTTTTATAGAGTTGAAGCTTGCAAATTCTTCACTACGTGTAAGGCAGACAGAATAAACTATGAATGTAAAAATACACAAAGTAATTAACATCTAACCACAATAAAGCAATGCTATATAGAAACCAAATAATCCTTAGAAGAAAAGTTACAAAACATTTTGAAAGTCTTCTTACAGCATTATGCACATTCTCTTCTGAATCTTAGTTACATAAGTACAAGTTATATTTTCTTCATTAGACTATATGTTCTCCGAAAGTAAGGGAAATAAAAGGAACTACTAATTGTTACTGGTCATCAGCTTTTAATAAATTTTAATAAATGGTTAGTGTATATTATATTAACTTCAGCTAAACTGAAAACAGTTATTATTATGCATATTTTTCAAATAAGTAGTCTATTGTTCAAAGAGGTTAAGTAATATGGTCAAAATTATGTATGTAGTAAAATATGAAGTTACAATTTAAGTGTATTATTATCTAATCCCACAGCTCCAAAATTTGCAGTGTCTTGATATTTTCCCAGGATTTCCCAGGATTTCTTCAGTCAAGGACTATATATATATATATATATACACATATATACATGTGTGTATATATACATACAAATATGTATATATACACACATGTATGTGTGTATATATACATATATATATATATATAATTTGTTTTTGTTTTGTGCTGTTTCAATTTTTCTGTACACTTTAGTACTTCTAAGACTTCTTTGTCATTTAGTTTTTCTGCTACTTGCTGGTTCTTGGATTTTGGACATAATTACTTGAATTTCCTCAACCTCAGTTCCTTATCTGAAAAATAAAGATGATTATATCAGTGTCAAAGATATGGTAAGAATTTTTTTTAAGACTTTATTTATTTATTTATTTATTTGAGAGAGAGAGAGAGAGAGAGAAAGAGTATGAGCAGGGGGAGGGCAGAAGGACAATCAGACTCCCTGTTGAGCAGGAAGCCTGCCCTCTGGGGCTTGATACCAGGACCCTGATGACCTGAGCCAAAGGCAGACAATCAACCAACTCAGCCATCCAGGTGCCCCAGGATTATGGTAAGAATTAAATAAGATAATTATGTCCAAGTTCTGATGGCCCTCTTGCTGTTATTGTAGTTCATGTATCTGCTGAAGAACTCCACTAAAGACATACACAAAAATTATCTATGCTAATTTCATTATTTTATCTACTATTTTAATATGTTTTACATTTCAATAACACTTTACTAAAGTGGAAATCTTAAAAGTGCCTCTGCATACCTAAAAGATTACCAACATTATTATTTATTAAATATTAAAGAATATAATGGCAATATTTATGGGTTAACAATATCAATCTTTATTGATTTATCCATGAATTTATGATGTAATCATCAGGAGCAAAATTCTGTTTATGTGTAGGTCATGGTGTATCTTAGGAGGACTGTAAGGGTGCTTCCAGAAAATACTCCTACTCCTTAATCTATAAGATGAGCCCATCTATAAATTTAGTAACCTAGTATTTTAAGAAAATATTTTGAACTCTTAAATATTTAAATCATATTGTTGTACTAATTAAACATATCAAATTTTCCTTCTTAGATTGATATGCTATTCTTTTGTATTAACATGATATGCCAATGTTGGACTACCCTCCTTCTAGTTCATTATATGTAGTACATGTTTTCATGTTTCTGGAGTTAAATAACTATCAATGTAAAGTTAAATTAAGAATAATATATAAAGTAATCATTTCTTCCAAATACATAGAAAGTGGCCTACATGGTGGAATTATAGAATGAAATCTTCTCTCTTTATTCTATATTAAAAGCATTATATCGTTTTTCCATGGAATTCCTTAAATTAATTTCCATGTAAAATTCCTTAAATTATTCACTTCTTTCTATAAGGAAGCTAAATTTTAAATTATCTGTATTACATGTAGCTAAGAAAAGCAATACATTAATTAATAACAAATTATCAATACTTTACCTTAAAAATCAGGTTAAGTCTTCCAAAAAGAAACATTATTTACATTGCTTTAACACTGTATGCATGCCTCCATCTTTCTACTCACTTTTTTACAAAGAAAATATTTGTAATATATGTGTATATTCAAATGATTATGTGGAAACTTAAGAACAGGGGCCATGAGCTGATCATTTAAAAAAATTTTTATTATTGAAGTATAGTTGACCTACATGTTTACATTAGTTTTGTGTGCACAACATAGTGATTTAACAATTCTACACAACCTATGCAAAGATTACCACAATATGAATAATTACCATGTCACCATACATTATTATAATATTATTGAATATATTTCTTATGATATACTTTTCATCTCCATGACTGACTGACTGATTGATTTATAATACACTCTGCCCCCAAAGTAGAGCTTGAACTCACCACCCTGAAATTAAGAGTCTCATGTTCTACAGACTGAGCCAGCCAGGCACCCCTCCATGACTTATTTATTTTATAACTGCAGTTTGTACCTCTCTAGCCCCTTCATCTATGGTGCTCATCCAGCACTTCCCTCCCCTCTGTTGGCCACCTGTTTATTCTCTGTATTTATGAGTTTCCTTCTTCTTTATTTGTTTATTTGTTTTCTGTTTTGTTTTGTTTTTAGATTGCATGTATAAATGATTTGGTATTTGTCTTTTTCTTTCTGACTTATTTTACTTAGCACAATACCCAGTACATCTATGTTGTCACAAAGACTTGATCACTTTTGAATATTTATTGTCTGGCATTTTGTCCTGGATATAATAAAACCTCAATCAGTTACTGCTGAAATGAATAGGACTGAGAGGGTGGGAAACAGAATAGGTTGCTCTTGTACTGAGGATGGAGACAAAGGGCAACCCCAGGTGGGCTAATGAGATCAAGGCAGGTAATCCTGTGTAAGCATTAAGGAGTAGGGAGTTTGAAATAAGGTATGACATTTTTCAAATTTCCCTTGCTCTTACACATACACACTTAGCAACAGAATTTATGGCTATAAAAAGGGACAATGCATTCTGTCATCTCCTTGAATGCCATTGTACGTATACTGAAAAAAGCTGTCAACAATTTTAAAAGCCCTGCAAATTCAAGCAAAAGTCATTCAATACCATTTCAGCCTGAGCCTAATCATTTGTAAAAAGCTTGCTGCTCATAATAACACCTATAAAATGAAAACGTGTATTTCAGAGGAGACTTTAGGTTTCAATGTGTTTGTTTATCTCCATATCCCCATGATGTAAACACAACCTGTTTTTAAGATGTCAAAAACCTATAATGATCAACAGCACTATGTGCATTAAAACACTTAGTTTCCACAGTTTTTAAATAATATATTGCTACAAGGAAGAGAGTGTTCGTGCTATAGAATTTCATTAGTTGTATTACATTTATCTGATACATGGCTTTACAAATACATTTTAACATTGATTTAACCATGTAATAAATTCTCCTTTGCTTTCAACACAAGAATATTTTTATATGAAGCAATTTTAAGTAAATATGTTATTCTTGTGAGTGTACTTGTCTATGCAAGTATAATTCCAATGTTAGATTTTGCTTTTTTATCTTAGGATACTGAATACTTAAAAATATTTTGATAGATATTATTAAATTCATAAGGCCATAAAATTCAGTTGAACCTATGAAGAGATATCATAGTGGGGGAAAATATTTGCAGCAAAGAGTCTTATACCCCTTTGCCAAACATTTTAGGCATTTAATTTTCATCTGAAATATACTTGTGATACCCAAATGGCTCGGGAACAATTTATTCTGCATACTGGGAACATTAGAGAGGAGACAATAAAACTCTTTAACCTTCTACAAACTCTTTTTACTAGCTGCAGATATACTAAGAAAAGAAAAAAAAAAAAAAAACCTAGCTGAGAAATAAGTTTACTATGCCAAAAAAGGGAGAAAAGCAAGTCTCAACCTATCTTCCCTTCTAAGCAGCAATAGTGACTCAGTCTTCCCAATAGCAGTTTAGGGTCTATCTTGCAGCAAGATCAATGGGATTGGCTAATTAATTGATCAAGCAATGAAATAGACAACATACACAGTACAAACACTCATGGACAGAGCAGGTCAAATATATTTGTATTTATTTATTTATATGTATATATATGCACACACATATATGTACTATATATATGTATACACATATTTATATGCATATATGCACTATATATGCAATTCAGTTTAATTTAGTAGTTCAAAAAAACCATTATCCTATTCATTAAATAATTAATAAATGGACCAACAAAATGCATGTTATTGAGTGTATAAATTCAGGTGATTTTGTGGGAAAACAATAGACAGTATCTGATGTGTGAAAGAAAGAAGGTTTATTGAAACTACATAAACACAGTTATAAAATGAAAAAAAAAAAAAACCCTCAATCTTGTCCCACATCATTACCATTTAGTCGCCTTATAACAAGAACAACAGCACTGATATTGTTACTGCTTATCTCAACTATTTGTGCTTCTGCTTAAAAATTTCATGTGACTCCCTGTTAAAATTGGAACAAAATCTGTATTTCCTTCATGGGTAATGCCGCCCTACTTGACATGGTCTTTGTCTATACTCCTGATTGCATACCTTCCCCATGACCATACTGTTTCATCAATACTTAACATACTTTCGCTTTCTGGAAAATCCTTTTTTCATCCCCATTTCAGTTCTTTACAAGTTTTTGTTCTTAATTTTCCTGGAATACATTTTTTGTAGATCTTCATAAGGTTGATTCTTTCTCACTATCAGCTATCAGTCCAAGTATCATCTCCCAAAGAAATCTTTTCTGTCCACCCAAGCAGAAGATATCCCATCCTTTGTCACTCACTACCTCATTACTTGCTTTATTTTCTTTCTAGCTCTCTTTGATGTCTCATATTGTTTCTAGGTTTATTGTTGCCTCTCTTCGTTAGACTGTAAACTTCACGGATGCAAACTCTTTTCTTTAGCTTTTTCATGGTTGAATTATCAAAACTTGCACAAACATACTACTGAGTACTCAATAAATACATGTTTATCCATCCATTCAACATATATTTCTTTTTTTCTTGAAGCATAATTAACATATAGTGTTATATTAGATGAGGTGTATAATATAGTGATTCAACAATTCTATACACTACTCAGTGCTCATCACAATAAATGTACTCTTAATCCCCTCTATCTCTTCCACTCATCTGTGCACTTACTTCCCTTCTAGGTGTCACCAATCTGTTCCATTTTAAAGTGTTTTTTTCTGTCTCCTTTTTTCCCTTGTTTGTTCATTTGTTTTGTTTCTTAAATTTCACCTATGAGTGGAATCGTACAGTATTTGTCTTTCTCTGTCTGATTTATTTTACTTGGCATTATAACCTCCAAGTCTATCCATGTTATTGCAAATGGCAAGATTTCACTCTTTTTTATGACTATTAGTCCTTGGTAGATATATACCACTTCTTTGTTCATTCATCTATCATTAAATACTTGGTTTGCTTCTGTATCTTGGCTATTATAAATCATGCTGCAATAAACATTAATTGTTCAAATTTGTGTTTACAGTTTGGGGAGTAGATAACAAATAATGGAAACTTTCTGGGGAAACTCCATACTGTTTTCCACAGTGGTTGCACCAATTTACACTCTCATCAACAGCAGGGGGGTTCCTTTTCCTCCACATCCTCACAAACACTTGTTATTGCTTGTCTTTTTGATTCTAGCCATTCTGACAAATGTAAGGTGATATCTCATTGTGGTTTTGATTTCCATTTCCCTGATGATGAGTGGTGTTGAGCATCTTTTCATGTGTCTTTTGGCCATTTGTAAGTCTTCTTTGAAAAAAAAAATGTCTATTCGAGTCCTCTACCCATTTTTAATTGGATTGTTTGGGGAGATTTGGTGTTAAGTTGGATAAGTACCTTCTATATTTTGGATATTAACCCCTTATCAGATATATCATTTGTAAATATCTTCTCCTATTCAGTAGGTTGTCTTGTACTTTTGTTGATGGCTTCCTTTGTTGTGCAAAGGATTATTATTTTAAGGAAATGGTTTAGTTTCATTCATTTGCATGTAGGTGTCTAGTTTTCCCAGCATCATTTGTTGAAGAAAGTGTCTTTTTAGCATTCTATTTTATTGTCTCCTTTGTCATTGATCAATTGACCATAAGCATGTGGGTTTATATCCGGGATCTCTATTATGTTTCACTGATATGTGTGTCTATTTTTTGTGCCAGTACCACACTGTTTTGGTGACTACAGCTTTATGGTATATCTTGAAATCTGGGATTGTGATACCTTCAGCTTTATTTTCTCTAAGGATTATTTTTGCTATTCAGGGTCTTATATGGTTACATACAAATTTTAGAGTTATTTATTCTAGGTCTGTGTCAAAGCATATTTCTTGAAAGCCTATTATGTTCTAGATACTCTTTTAAGAGCAAAACTCTTTTAAGTAGCTTAAAAACAGAAACTTAAAATAGTTTTGACAAAAAAAAAATGTTGAATCAGTGACTCTAGAAAGCACCATCAAGGGTAGGACCAACAGTTGTGAGTCTGTGTCTATTGTTATTGAATTTTTAACTCCTGTAAGAGTCAATATAATAGTCTTAGCTTTTGTCCTATCTAAATTAGGAACAAATGGTCACAACCCAGGCAAAGACTTGGAAGATATCGGGGCGCCTGGGTGGCTCAGTGGGTTAAAGCCTCTGCCGTCGGCTCAGGTCATGTTCCCAGGGTCCTGGGATCGAGCCCCACATCGGGCTCTCTGCTCCGCAGGGAGCCTGCTTCCTTCCTCCTCTCTCTCTGCCTACTTGTGATCTCTATCTGTCAAATAAATAAATAAAATCTTTAAAAAAAAAAAAAAAGACTTGGAAGATATCCTAATTTTTATCTAGTATATTTTCCTTATCTGTCAGGTACATATGGACATCCACATACTTTTTCTACATAGCCAAAGATATTCCTGCTTAAGATTAAAAACTATTCTTAAATGCAGCAACAAGTTTCTAGAATTTATCAAATCTAGCAAAATTGACACTGTATATCCATTGAACAACACTCTCTGACATTCAACCCCTGGTAATTACTATTATATTCTCTGTTTCTATGAGTTTAATTATTTTAGACACTTCACATAAGTAGAATTATGCATTATTTGTCATTCTGGACTGGATTATTTCATTTAGCTTAATGTCCTTCAGATTCATCTATGTTGTTATAGATGGCAGGGTTTTCTTTTCTTTCTTTCTTTTTTTTTCTTTTCTTTCTCTTAAGTCTGTGGTGTATAAACAATGAATCTTGGAACATTGAAAAAATAAAATAAAATTTAAAAAATGAGATTGGGTAAAAAAGTAAAAATAAAGAAAGTCAAAGAGACACAAGGAAATTTTAGGAGGTATTTATACATATGCATAAAATATATTTAAAAATATATTTTATATCTATGCATATATATCTTTGGTGTTTGTGATGATTTCATGGGTGTTTGCATATGTCCAAACTCATCAAATTGCACACACTAAATATTTGCATTTATTTGTATATTAATTATACCTTAATGATGCTGTCTAAAGAGCAGACAAAAGCAAACAAAAATAATACACCAGCAAACAGAATCACCAGCTCTCTGGTTAGAGATGTACAGAATTACAATTACCTCAAGTCATTGCATCCAGGTATGATATAATAAGGTTATTGTTGATAGTCCAGTGTCCAGGAATTTTATCTATTTCCCCCAAGTGATTATCACCTTGGCCTACTTATTCTGTAACGTGGTTATTCTTTAAGCTCTAGTCAGAGTTCTGAATTTAATACTACCATTTCATTTCACGTATAATTTTCCAAGAAAGAGATTCATAACTCAAAATGAACATGAAGAGAAGTATATGGTCAAATGTATTGAAATTCAAACATATATTGTTCATTATAAGATGATCTTGAAGTGTCAATAGGGAGTGAGGAGGAATTCAACATCTTTTATCAGACAGTATCCCAACATCAAATGCTATTGTGTCTCAGCTGACAAAATAGCTGAGTTTCCTTTTCAAAAATTATTGTTATTATTTTTAAAAATTTTATTTACTTACTTGAGAGAATGAGGGAGAGAGAGAGAGAGAGAGAGAAAGAGATCATAAGCTGAAGGATAGGCAGAGGGAGAAGCAGATTCCCTCTGAGCAGGGAGCCTGACATGGGGCTCGATCCCAGGACCCTGGGATTATAACATGAGCCAAAGACAGCTGCTTAACCTATTGAGCCACCCAGGTGCCACTAAAATTATATTGCATAACAAATTTTCTTTAAATCAGTGAAAAGTTATAGAAAATAATATAAAGGTACAGCTATATATCCTCTATAGAGTTAAAATACATGTAAAGTTGCTCATGTATGTGTGTGTGTGTGTGTGTGTGTGTTTTGTCACAATTATTTCAGATTCTTTTTATTTTAGAGATTCTCTTTCTAACTTATGCATCTTAAATGTATCACTAAATTGTGACCCCATACCTCACACATCCAGTCTGCCTCAGTATCAACCACCAGCCTGAATTTTATGTGTAGCATTTTTATGCATGTCTTTCTATTTTTACACTAAATGTATTTATTTACAAACAATATAAAGTACATTTTGCATGTTTAAATATATAAAAATGGCATCACCTAAGTGCTCAGTCAGTTAAATGTCTGCCTTCAGCTCAGATCATGATGCTGGAGTCCTGGGATGGAGACCCACATCAGGGTCCCTGCTCAGCAGGGAATCTGCTTCTCCCTCTACCTCTGTCCCTCCTCCTCCTCGTGCTCTCTCCTTGCTCTCTCAAATACATTTTTAAAAATCTTTAAAAAAATAAAAAGAAATGGGATCACCTGGTATATCTGATTTTACTATCTCTTTTTTTCCCCTTATCTTGATTAGGTTTGAGATTTTTCTATGTTAATGTAAATATATCTACTTTATTCCATTCAAGAGTTCTTCTGATTGAGGAACTCTTCCATTATTTTTACATCTTGCTATTATAAAATAATGATACAGTAATAAAATATCCTTGAGAATGACTCCTTGTATTCAATGGTAAATATTTCTCTAGAATATACATCTGGAAGTGGAATTTGAGTAAAAAATAATTATTCTCTAACCTACTCTTCTTGAATTTTCCAGATACTACATTTGTTTATACTCTCATCAATAATGTATAAGAACACTAATTAGTCAACTTTCTTTCTAAACCTCAGTACTGTCAGACTTATTATTTCTTACACTTTGATTAAGGTGTTTATGAGTTTATGGGTTTAATTTGCATTATCTGTTGTGTATCAATAAATATCTCAGGCTAGATGTATTGTTTTTCTAGGGTTGCCATAGCAAAATGCCACATACTGGGTGGCTTAAACAATAGAAATTTATTTTTTAGCAGTTCTTGGAACTAGAAGACCAAAATCAAGTTGTTTGCAGGTTTGGTTTCTTCTGAGGCCTCTTTCCTTATATTATACATGGCTACCTTCTCACTGTGCCTGTATTTTCTAAGAAGAGGGAAAGGAGGGCACATTGAAAGACTCAGTATTTAAACTGAAAAAGATTATTTCAAATTAGATTATCTAAATTATTCAAGTGCCCTGAATTTATGTAATAAAATAAAATTAAACAATACTTTTAGAGGTTAAGTTAATCATAGTTGAAAAGCATTTATTGTAAAAATAACTACAATATTAACTTAAAATTGTTTTTCAAGTTTTATGAGCAATAATTTCTTTGTATTTTCATTAAATAATATGTTTACTAAAGATGCTTAAAATCTGAAAGGTGTCAATGAATAAATATGTGATTTTTATTTCTAATTAAATAAACTGATTCTAAATGGCATTACTTTTTGACCATACAAGTAGGTTTCAAGTTTCCAGAGAATTAAAAAGAAGATTTTAGGTTGCTCTGTTTTTAATGTATGCTGTTCACTGGATGAAGTAATTCCCATTGAAATCTCCAGAGGACCAAGAATAGGAAAATGGAAGTAGCATGTATATCTCCTGGAATCTCATTCTCTGATGCATCTGCTTTTCTTCATCCATGTGGTAGAGCTTTCTTTGAACTCAGTGAGTGTTCTTTGCTATACAGTGATAAAGGGGAGTATGGAAGTGATCATAGTTCAGTGCACGGAGTGAAGAACAAGAGTATTTGGCTTCAAAAGAAGTCAGTTTTCAAAGTTTTATCTCCCTTCAATGACACACTCTTATCAAAGGGCAGACTGTCACAGAAAAGACCAATGAAGTAATTGAGCAACTGAAATTCTCACATTACAAACAGAAAACAAACAAACAAACAAGTTTTTACATTTGAACAACAGAAATCTTAGAATTCTCCAATGTTGCAAGGCAACACAATTAGATTTAGTTTTAGAGCTCATGAAAACACAGTTTTCAGGTTGTCACTAGAGTAAAGACATTTTTGCTTTAGACCTTGATATCAAAATCCATTAATCAAATAGCTCTGTTTGTAGCAAGGTTCAACTCCTCTGAGACCTCCTGAATATATAAAGAATGTCTTTAAGAACTATCTAAGGTGTGTCTGTGTGGCTCAGTGGGTTAACCTTCTGTCTTCAGCTCACATCATGATCTCAGGGTCTTGGGATCATACCCTACATTCAGCATCCTGCTCAGTAGGGAGTCTGCTTCTCCCTCTGCCCTCTGCTGCCCACCCCCACCCCCGGCTCATGCTCTCTCTCTCAAATAAATAAATAAATAAAATTAAAAAAAAAAGAATTATCTGACTAAATAATAGGAAATGGGAACATTTATTCATTAAGTATTTTCTCCCACTGGCAGAATCTTGGCATTTGGGATGCTAATACCTCTGAGAGTTACCTATGCAAATTCTGCCACTATCTATCAGTAGGGTCTGTAAAGCCTGAGAATAGGAGGCAGACATGCAGTACTCACACTAGAGACAAAACTCTGTAAAGCCAAAATGAGTTCAAGCATCCAAGGAAACAATGTATTCAAAAATGCCTGAAGTCAGATGTGGGATAGAGAGGATACAATTTTAGGTATCAAAAGTTCCTGAAGCAGTTCACCACTTGTACCATACTGATCTGGTCATGTTTCATGTATGTGTATTCCTGTGGCAGTGACTTTAAGGGATTCAATCTCTACAACAGACTTAATACACAAGAATTAGAGACATGCTGTAGATCTCACTGCTGCAACTGTCCTCGAAAGTCATTATCTTCCTTCTCCAACATCTCTTTTTGTTTTTCATCATGAGATATGCTGCTGGAGAAGTTTGTTTCCCTGGGTATGTGCTATAAACTTTCATGCCTGTGTGATCTGAGTCTTTGCTTATCTTATTATTTCATATTTCCTGTGATTCCTCATTCACCATTTTCACTAGGTGTGGAAGTAATAAGAAATGGCACATCAAATACCTCAAGTTCACACATGCATCCGTTGTGAACTAGCAATTCCAGCTCCCTGTGATAATCACAGCTGTTTCTGTCTGCCAATAGGATATTTTGTTTTTTACTTGTCTTCTGGTCCACTGACCTGAGAAACACAAAGAACCAGGTGATAGGAAATGCTTCAGATTTAGGTACTTTTCACAAATATTTCTCTACCAGTCAGATCTTCCTTTAAAACTAAAAATAAATAAATAAATAAATAAATAAATAAATAAAAATAAAAATAAAAATAAAAATCTCAGCCTTAAGAAGTTTATCTTGGAGACTAGCCCTTGGCTGTAAAGACAGTCATCTTTTGAAAGATTGGATTTCCATTTCTGGAAAACCTGCATTCAAGACTGATCATCCTCCTACTCCAAATTGTGACAATTCTGAAGGCAATCCCAGTTTTATAACACTCCATGGGACACACTAAGGCAGTATATGACTGTGCTGTTACCTAACTTCTCCTTTTGCCCCATCTCCATTCCTTCCCTTCTTCAATCCTGCTTCCTTTCCTTCTTGTAGATGTATTTATCCCAAGAACTATATTAGTCAAGCTTACCCAGAGACACAGAATAGATAAATATTATATATACATTTATATATGTAAAGATTTATTATAAAATGTTTAAAATATGGATTCATGCAATTACTAAAGCTGAAAAATTCAACAATCTGTTGTCTACAAGCTGGAGACTCCAGGAAAGTTAATAGTGTATGTAGTTCAAAGGCCTGAGAATAAAAGAGCTGATGACGATGATTTCAGTGTGAGTTTTAAGGTCTGAGAATATTGATGTACCAGCTCAACTGAAAATAAATTTGACCTTCTTCTGCCTATTTCTATTCACACCCTCAATGGATTGGATGATAATCACACACTTTGGGAAGAGCAATCAGCTTAACTCAGTCCAACAATTCAAATGCTAATAATCCCTTCTGGAAACTCCCTCACAGACATACCCCAAAATCATGTTTACCGGACATCTGGGTCCTTCATGTCCTAGTGAAGCTGACACATAAAATTAATCATCACAGCTCCATCCCTAGTCAACCTGACACCCCCATGCATATCCCTAAATGATACTTCATATCCGATAAATACAATAAGATCAAAATTCTGCCTCACATGTTACAACTGTCCTCTGTACAACTGAAAATGCACCAAACCTTCCTCAGAAGGGGAAAAGAAAAAAATGTCCTGAGTGATGTTTACTTTTCTTGATACTCCATAGTTTACATATTATGATATAAAATTAGTAATACTTCCACTATCGTTCTTCCACTAGCCATTCCATATTCCTTATGTTCTTCAAAGCACCTCAGGGTCATGGTTCTTTACTTGGTGAGGTGACTCAAACTAAAGGGTCTAGGCCTTTAGTAACACTAAAGGGTCCTAAATGGTCTAGGCCTTTAGTAACACTGCCTGGACTGGGTTTTTATAGTTTTGCATTGACCTTAATCATAAGGCATGGTACTACTAAGAGTGACCTAAAGTATCTCCTGTGTTCCACCATGTTCTACATGTTCTTGCTTAGTTCCATTGTAAAGACGTAGCACAATTTCCCCTTTGGTAGTGCAGATCAATCACTCTAGCCTGAATTGTAACCCCCTTCTTTGGAGGAGACCAAAGAGGCTAGGCAGCAGTCTTAGCTTGTAATTCAATAGAATCATTGCTGGGTTTTCTGGTGGAAACATTCTTCTGTCTAGAACTAAGATCTCTAGGTCCATGGAGCATAAAGCCATGGGAACAAAGCAGAAATTTTGTTAATGAATTATTAGAGGTCATAGTGGGTGGTGCCACTCTAATTTCCACCACTTGATTCCTGGACCTGTGAACTGGCTGTGAGAGAAACAGCACCTACTTGGAGGCTGAGAACATAAACTTCCAAAGAAACTTGTTTCAGACTGGCAAGGTATTGGCTTATAGCTGGCACTATAATTGAGTATTCCAAAAACCAGCTACATCAGGATGGTGGGGAACATTGTAAGAACAGTGAATTCCATGAGAATAGGCCCATTGATGGACGTAATTTGCTGTGAAGTGAGTTCTTTGATCAGAAACAATGCTGTATGCAATACCATGACAGTGGATAAAGCATTATGTAAGTCCACAGATGGTAGTTTTGGAAGAAGCATTGCATTCAGGGAAGACAAACCCATATCCAAACTAAATGTCTATTTCAATAGGGTCAGAAGGCTGCCATTCCATGATGAGCAGGTCCAATGTACTCAACACTATCTCCAGGTAGCTGGCTAATCCCCCTGGGGAAGAGTATTATATCTCAGACTTGGTGTTGTTTTCTGCTATAACAGATTGGACACTCGGCAGTGGCCAAAGCCTAATCAACCTTGGTGAGCAGAAGGCCATGTTGTTGAGCCCATACATAATTTCCATTCTTGTCACCATGATCACTTTATTCATAACCTTTTGGGTAATTACAAGGGTGGCTGGAGAAAGAGGTTGATTGTTATTCAAAGAACAGATGATCCTATTCACTTGATTTTTAAGTTCTCTTCTGAGGTCACCAGAATTCTTCACTAAAGAATTCTCACATGAGACACAAATATGCTCATGCATTTTTCCCTTCTTTAAAGTCTATCCACTTTAAAGAATAACACTTCCCCAAATTTCCTTGTCACCGGTTTTTCAACTATGTGCCTTCAAAGTCCCTGATCATCCAGCCAAGCCATTTGTCCCAGTCATGGATTGGTAAATGTTTATCTCATCATTTCCCCTTTCAAACAAATGAACAACCATATACACTGCTCAAAGTTATGCCCATTGAGATATTTGCCTTCACTACTGTTCTTCAGGAATGTTCCAGAAAGGAAGTATAATGATGCAGCTGTACACTTTGAGGTACAGCCAGCATATTGTGCAGAACTAAATTTGAATCTAGCCCAAGTCTTTCTCCTTCTGCCAAGTGATTAGAGGGAGCTTCCCCATGGCTGGGAGAGAGAAGGCAATATAGCATTAGTGGGTACCATGAGCTACTTCTTTATGTAACTTGTGCCTTCAGAACCTGTTTGGGTGCAAGCATAGATATACTTCCTTTTGATGATGGAGTTCTGTTATGCATGCCAAACTTTATAAATTGGTTGGTCAGATAATACTTACTTCATGATGGGTAGTTAAGGTTGCATAGTAACTTGGTAACTCATGGTTGAGTATTCAGTCTGTACTAAGGTCCAGCAGCTTGTGAAGAGTTGTTTCTCAATAAAAGAGTAATTATCTGTGAAGGATGTTAGGGCTTTGCTCCAAAATCCTAAGAGTTTCTGCTTCAATTCACCTATAAAAACCTATCAAAACATCCAAAGAGAATCCTTGAATATACAGAAGTACATACTTACAAGGCCTAAGTAAGCACCACTATTTAAGAGTTTAAGATTATTGGATCCACTGTTATGGAATTTGACTTAATAGTGCATCAGGGCCAGGTTCTTCCTTTACATAAAAAGAAGTATGGGAATGGGTTTGCAACAATATGATGCACTGGTTTTATCACTCATGGCATCACACAGAGAAAATGTTGACCTCAAAGAAACTTACTGAAAGTATAGCTGAGGTGCTACCATGGAGGTAACAACCTAATTCATCCTCCAGGACACTGGATACATAATAATCACTAAATATTATGTAGCCCTATTCCCAAGTAGGTAAAATACTTGAGTCTAGAAACCAATAGGTGGAAGTAGGTTCCTTCCCTTCATGTCATTAACCACAGAGATCTAGGAAATTTGTGCTTCCTTTCTACACAATTCTGGTTCTGCACATTTAGAGGTTTCAAGAAAGAAATCCATTATTAAAACTTATTTGCCATAAAACCAGTCCACTGGTGTTACATAGTACCCTGTATCAGTAAATTCTTTAATCTAGTAGACAATCTACAAACCCTTTAGTGGAGGTGCTGGCAAAAGCCCTAATGTTCTTAAAAGATAAACTGATATCATGGGGCACATGACAGACTCAGTCTATAGAGTATGTGATTCTAGATCTTGGGGATCACAAGTTTGAGCCCCACACTGGGTGTAGAGTTTAATTTTTTAAAAATGATAAACTGATATCCAGAGTAGCTATCAATTCTGGTAAGGACAAATTTCCCCTTCCAGTTTAGAAGAGGTGTGATGCAATCATTTATTTATCAAATAACTAGCTAGTAATTCTGAGGAATGAAACCATATAAAGGGATCAGCTGCTAACAGGATATGCATGGAGTAATCTGTATAACTAGAACAGTTTTCAGAAGGAGACCTGGCACCATGGTCACTCCATTTTGGGTTCAAGGGTAGGACACTAGAGTGGCAGATGAGAGAGGATATTTCATATCCACAGAAAGAGTCATATCGTCGCCTGATTGTTAAGTGTCTTTTTTGAAGAGGATGCTTTTCGGTGTCCAGTTATATGAGCTATTACTGTTTCTCCATTTCACACCTATTTCTGTCATTCAATTCAATTGCTTTTTCCCTCTATTTCTTTGTCTCTGATCTTTTAATCTTCCTCTCTCCAAACTACTGATTGGCAAAGGAAGTTATCTTCCCTGGCCATAATTCTGTATATATATGTACACCTCAAACTATTCTCTCTCCATATAAAATAAAAGACTAAATGGAGTACTCAGAGTCTGCTTGGATGGAATATTTTCCCTCAACACCTTCATTTAAGGCCATCTCTGAGTGCTAGAGTCATCCCTGAATGGGGAACTAGTTAAGCTACATGGATGTTTTAAGACAGACAACCCATCATAAATCAGACATAGTTAATTTTATATGCCAGAAATGGCCCATGCTTCCAGTAAGGCAGTAGATGTACACTGAAAGAGAAATATTGTTACGGTAGAATTGGGTGACATGGGAAGCTCAGCCACCTGCTCTTGAAAATTATCTGTATCTTCTGAGAGGTCTAAAGAATGATTTCAAAATCACCATTTCCATAATGTAATGGATTGTTGATGTCCCTAGTCAATCTATGGCTCAGAGAATTGACAATACTAAGCCTGTGAGCACATTTTTATTTTCTTATCAATGGTCAGGTGCTTAGTTTTTACAAAGGCCTAATATGATGCCAGGAGGTTTTTGTTTTGTTGTTTTTTTGTTATTGTTATTTATTTTATTTTATTTTATTTTTTTAGGTTTCTTTCTTTCTTTGTTTGTTTTTCAAATGGCAGCTGTTTCAGAAATGTCTAAGTCATGGCTTTTCTCCAGCATTTTAGGGGGGGCTTTGATGTAAGTTTTCTATATATTTCACTTCTGGTACTGAGAATATTTTTTACCCATTTTTTTAAATTACTTTTTAAAAATTTTATTTATTTGACACACAGAGAGAGATCACAAGTAGGCAGAGAGGCAGGCAGAGAGAGAGGGGGAAGCAGGCTCCCCGCTGAGCAGAGAGCCCGATATGGGGCTTGATCCCAGGACCCTGAGATCATGACCTGAGCAGAAGGCTTTAACCCACTGAGCTACCTAGGTGCCCCTTTTTACCCACTTATTTTTACGATGTTCATCTTCATTTCATCACTGCAGTTAGTCAGTGCTGCACAAAAAAATTTTTAATTAATTAATTAATTAATTTTTTTATTTATTTCTTTTCAGTGTAACAGAATTCATTGTTTATGCACCACACCCAGTGCTCCATGCAGTACGTGCCCTCCCTAATACCCACCACCTGGCTCCCCCAACCTCCCACCCCCCTTCCCCTTCAAAACCCTCAGATTGTTTTTCAGAGTCCATAGTCTCTCATGGTTCATCTCCCCTTCCAATTTCCCTCAACTCCCTTCTCCTCCCCATCTCCCCATGTCTTCCATGTTATTTGTTATGCTCCACAAATAAGTGAAACCATGTGATACTTGACTCTCTCTGCTTGACTTATTTCACTCAGCATAATCTCTTCCGGTCCTGTCCATGTTGCTACAAAAGTTGGGTATTCATCCTTTCTGATGGAGGCATAGTACTCCATAGTGTATATGGACCACATCTTCCTTATCCATTCGTCCATTGAAGGGCATCTTGGTTCTTTCCACAGTTTGGCGACCATGGCCATTGCTGCTATAAACATGGGGGTACAGATGGCCCTTCTTTTCACTCCATCTGTATCTTTGGGGTAATTACCCAGTAGTGCAATTGCAGGGTCATAGGGAAGCTCTATTTTTAATTTCTTAAGGAATCGCCACACTGTTTTCCAAAGCGGCTGCACCAACTTGCATTCCCACCAACAGTGTAAGAGGGTTCCCCTTTCTCCACATCCTCTGCAACACACGTTGTTTCCTGTCTTGCTAATTTTGGCCATTTTAACTAGTGTAAGGTGGTATCTCAATGTGGTTTTGATTTGAATCTCCCTGATGGCTAGTGATGATGAACATTTTTTCATGTGTCTGATAGCCATTGTCTTCATTGTCTCTCTCCATGTCTTCATTGGAGAAGTGTCTGTTCATGTTTTCTGCCCATTTTTTGACATGATTATCTGTTTTGTGTGTGTTGAGTTTGAAAAATTCTTTGTAGATCCTGGATATCAACCTTTTGTCTGTACTGTCATTTGTGAATATCTTCTTCCATTCTGTGGGTTGCCTCTTTGTTTTGTTGACTGTTTCCTTCGCTATGCAGAAGTTTTTGATCTTGATGAAGTCCCAAAAGTTCATTTTCACTTTTGTTTCCTTTGTCTTTGGAGACATATCTTGAAAGAAGTTGCTGTGGTTGATATCGAAGAGGTTACTACCTATGTTCTCCTCTAGGATTGATGGATTCCTGTCTCACGTTGAGGTCTTTTATCCATTTCGAGTTTATCTTTGTGTACGGTATAAGAGAATGGTCGAGTTTCATTCTTCTACATACAGCTGTCCAATTTTCCCAGCACCATTTATTGAAGAGACTGTCTTTTTTCCACTGGATATTTTTTCCTGCTTTGTCAAAGATTATTTGACCATAGAGTTGAGGGTCCATATCTGGGCTCTCTACTCTGTTCCACTGGTCTGTGTGTCTGTTTTTATGCCAGTACCATGCTGTCTTGGTGATCACAGCTTTGTAGTAAAGCTTGAAATCAGGTAACATGATGCCCCCAGTTTTGTTTTTCTTTTTCAACATTTCCTTAGCAATTCGGGGTCTCTTCTGATTCCATACAAATTTTAGGATTATTTGCTCCAGCTCTTTGAACAATACCAGTGGAATTTTGATCGGAATGGCATTAAAAGTATAGATTGCTCTAGGCAGTATAGACATTTTAACAATGTTTATTCTTCTGATCCAAGAGCATGGAATGGTCTTTCATCTTTTTGGCTACACAAAATTTTTAAATGACCGAGATCCCTGTGGTTCCTGAGGCAAGAGAATGTTCATCACTGTTTTTTCCATGTACTAGGGAACATTCCATGATCCATCTGGTTTTTAAAGGGAATAAATAGTGAATTGAATGGAGATATTACAGTGAATTGAATGGAGATCCACTCTGCCTCCTGTGTTGTTTGAGGGTGGTGGTAACCTCTGAAATTCCTTCTGGGAGGAGGCAGTATTTCTTCTGATGTATCATATTGGTTAGGCTTTGAAGATAAGTATCTTGGCTTCTACTCACTCTTTGAAAAATGTCTTCTCAGATCAGAGAACAAGTATTAGCTTTCTGTAAATTTCTAAATATTTCCCAACTAATTATTTACATGGTAATTGAGAAAATAACCAGGAAAATGGCACCACTTTTTTATTTATTTTTTAACTTACTGTATGTCATTTGTTTCTAAAACTGTGATCTGTAACATCCTTCAATGACTCCTGTAAGAAGACTCAAACAAGACATTTCAGACCTCTGAAGAAAAGCTTTCTTTCTTCCAAGGAACTGGTAAGTTTTTAGTTAGGAAGACATGAATTATTTCAATTTTTTTTTTTTTTTTTTTTTTTTTTTTTTTACTTTGGCTACCAGGAACCTCAGGACCAACTTTATAGCCTTAAGCAGTAAAAAAAAAAAAGAAAAGAAATCAGTCCCCTTTGTAATTATGTACTGGCTTTTCCCCAGTGCAGTGGTTCTCTATGCTGAATGCACATTGTTACCATCTGGGGAGCTTTAAAATTATCCGTGCCCAGTACCAATTGCTCAGTAAAATGGCACCACTTTAGAATGGACTTTGGACAGGATTCCAGATATTACCTGTTTTTCACAATTTCCCACTCTAAAATGGGAGAACATTACATTTTACATTACAAAATGACAATTAATTTACCTAATACTAACGTCATCTCAGAACTTTTCCCAATATGGGAACCTTTGAATAATTTGGATATTCCCTTTTATCTGATAGAAGTTATTATAAAAGTATTAGAGTGTGGGGGAAATAACTTGTCTTTCTAGTTCGTAGTTGTCTGAATCAAAAGGTGCCATATCTGAAGAACTACATTCAGGTCTGATGTGGAAAATGACATGCTGATTCACTGACGCTATTGTCATAATTGGAAGTAACATTTGGAAATCTTGACATGAGTCTGATCTTATATAGTGAGATATTCATGACTAATTGGGACCAGTTATTGGAGTTGGTATTATGGTTTCAAAAATGGTCAGAGTCTGCCCATCCACAACCATTTCTGTATTTACATTTATTGCAATATGATTTTGCAGCTCTTCAATCAAAAGATGTAGTCTACGCCCCTAAGACTTAAGTCTACGAGTGCAGTCTGACTGATTTTGACCAGTAAACTGCACCAAAAGTGATGGTGTCCCCACAAGCTTATGAGACTAGAGAGAGCCTTCACACAGTCATAGATGCTTTTTCAGGAAACCATGAGTGCAAACTAAAAAAACAAAACAAACAAACAAACAAATAAAAACTAGTACCAGGGGATATGTTCAAGGAACTAAAAGTGTCTGCAATATATCCAATGTATGACATTTTGTACTTTGTTCATCCATTTCTTTAAAAAAAATGTATTTATTTATTTGAGAGAGAGCACAGGCAAAAGAAAGAGAGAAAAAATAGCTCACACAAGCCAGGAGGGGCAGAGGGAGATGGAGTGCCTGCAGCTGAGCAGGAAGTCCAACACAGGGCTTGATCCCAGGACCTTGGGATCAGGACCTGAGCAGAAGGCAGACACTTAACCTGCTGAGCCACCCAGGTGCCCCAGGCCTGCTTCTTTTTAAAGTTTCAATAATCCTATACCATTTTCCAGACTGACTTTCTCATTTCATAAAATATATTCAAGCTTTGAACTCAAATCCAAGAAATTGTCTTCTTTACTCTGATTCTGTTCATATTTTGATTGCTGTAGTTTGTGACTTACAGTCTTCAAAAATCTGTAAATTTGTCTTTCTCTCCCTTTTTAAACTTTTCAGCTTTATTACACCACACATGTGCTTGTACATTCCATAAGGCTCTAGCACACTGCTGACATATTCATTATGATCAACAATAAGAAAATAAATATGGATACCCTAAAAATCTTCAAGATATTCCCAGATGTTTCTAACATATATTAGAAAAGATATGCTAGCAGTAAAGATATATGCATTAAATCGTTTTTCTAACATCACATAATGAAACTCTTTTCTAACAATTTTAATTTAGGAAACTCACTCCTTATAAAATCTTTGAACTTAACTGCCAGAGCAAAGACATTTAGAGAAATATGCAGAGGCAATATGCTCTTTCTATTAGTTTGTTCTAAAATCACTGACTGTGTAAGAGACTAACGAGGAAATTTTTTTCCTTATACGAACTAATTTTCCTTGTGTAAATTTGTTTAAATAAAACTAATAAAATTTGACATGTGCTGGATTTTTCTGCTTTACTTTACCACAATCAAGAACATTGACCATCATGACATTTTCTCTTACAGAAGACTTATGAAGAACTCTTTATATATTATGCACTAATTGAAAAACAGAAAATATTGCCTAATATTGTCTCAATGAAATACTATCTGAAATTCAATGCCTTACTTTTATTAAACTGAATAATGTGCCTGATTTATTACTTTCTGTGAAGACTTAATGGCATAATTAAAGAGTAGACCCTGTGACTGGTAGTTTAAAAAGGGGTTAACTTAGTTTTTATGAAAGTAGAAAATAAAAGAATGTAGGAGTTTTAAAATCATTCAATAGATCTCAACATATATAAAACTAATAAAAAACTAGTTAAAGCTACCTTTCTCTATCTATATCCCTATTAAGAGCAACTAATACCTACAGAAATTACAAAAGGCTACATAATAAAATATGTTATTTGAAGGATTGTTTTTTGAAGGAAAATTTTAAAATAATTGTAAAAAGTCGGACATGTACTTACTTTTCAAAGAATATGTACTATTTTTCTTAACTCCATCAAGATACTATGAAATTATTCAGATAATACAAATATTCTACTTTTTTCTATTAAGATTGGTGAATGGAGAAATAGAAGCAAAAGAAGAAAAGGAAAATTAAGAACATATTTCAAAAGGGCGCCTGGGTGGCTCAGTGGGTTAAAGCCTCTGCCTTCGGATCAGGTCATGATCTCAGGATCCTGAGATTGAGCCCCACATTGGGCTCTCTGCTCAGCGGGGAGCCTGCTTCCTCCTCTCTCTCTGCCTGCCTCTCTGCCTACTTGTGTTCTCTGTCTGTCAAGTAAATAAATAAAATCTTAAAAAAAAAAGAACATATTTCAAAAGAATACAGGAATGAAACAGAAACATATAAAATATGAGATACAGAATGAAGAAAACCTAAAAGTACAAATAATATCAAATACATTATTTATATATGCAAGTACTTTTTGATTGTCATGTCAAAAGATAAACAGAATGTTCCATGTTCCATGCTTCCAGTTTAAGCTTTATATAATGTCATCAATTCTTGATGTTCTACCAGTGAATGCGAATGATTAACTTCCAATGAGTAACTCAATTTTCTTTCCTCCATCAACCTTATTGAAACAAAATCATGCAATTTAAGAGAACAAGTCAATAAGTACTGAAGATATATCTACCCATACAACCATAATCTCAGCAAAAGTATGCAACATTTTTATTCCACAAAATGTCATTTAATTTCTTTTCAGTTTTTTTTGCTTTTTTTTTTCCTTACTGAAGTACAGTTAGCATGCAGTTTTATAATAGTTACCACCACCTTATGCAACCATTGATCTTCATCTGCTTTCTGTTACCATAGACTATTTGCTTGTTCCAGACTTTCACATAAATAAAACTGTACAGGGGCACCTGGGTGGCTCAGTCAGGTAAACATCTGCCTTTGGCTCGGGTCATGATCCCAGGGTCCTGAGATGGAACCCCACATAGGGCTTTTGGCTCAATAGGGAGTCTGCTTCTCTCTCTCACTCTCTCAATGCTCTCTTTCTCTCTCAAATAAATGAATAAATAAAATCTTTAAAATAAATAAGCAAACAAACACAGAAACAAAACTATACGACACATACTCTTTTGTTCTGGCTTCTTTGTCTCAGCAAAATGTCTTAGGGATTCACCTATGTCCTGTGACTCAGAAATTCATTACTTTTGATTGCTGAGTAGTAGTTTACTGTATGAGTATGCTATCATTTTTTAAAAGATTTTATTTACCCATTTGACAGAGATTACAAGTAGGCAGAGAGGAATGCAGAGAGAGAGAGAGAAGCAGGCTCCCTGCTGAGCAGAGAGCCCAATGTGGGGCTCAATCCCAGGACCCTGGGATCATGACCTGAGCTGAAGGCAGAGGCTTTAACCCACTGAGCCACCCAGGTGCCCCTATCATTTTTTATTTACTGTCATATTGGTGAATATGATTTGTTTCTAGTTTTTGGCTTTGAAAATGCCAGCATGAGAACTATGTGTATGTGTGTGTGTGTGTGTGTAAATCTTTACATATATATTTATGAATTTTATACATATAATATATATATTTCATAAATATGTATGTAAAGATTTATACACACATATATGTAAAATTTTAGTAGTGGAATTGGTGTATGATTATTATAAGCGACTGCAAAATCATTTTCCAATGTGGTTATACTATTTTATATTCCCACCAGCAATTTGTGATAGTTCAAGCTGTTCCACATCCTCAATAAGACAGTGTGTTACCATATTTTTAATTTTAGCTATTCTGGTGAGTTTGATTTGGTATAATCTGTATTGATGAAAACAAATTATATTAATCTTTTCATACACATTTGGGCAATCTTATATCTTACTTTGGAAAATGTCTTTTCAATCATTTTTACTCCCTTCTTATCCGGTTGTCTATTATGAATTGGTAAGAGTCTTTTTTTTGTATTCTGAAAACAGATACTTTCTCATATATTCGTGTATTGAGTATTTTTTCTAGCTGTGGTTTGCCTTTAATTTCCCGAATGCTATCTTTTGAATAATAGAATTAGCAAATGTTGATTAAGTCCCATTTATCAATATATCAATTCTGTGGAGAACAGATATTTTTCCTGTTCCAGAACTTAGAAGGGAACCATTCATTTTTTCATTTCTAAGTATAATGTTACCTGTGGATTTTATGAATATGTTCTTAATCATACTTTGTTTCTTTCTGTTCCTAATTTACTAGGAATTTCCATGACAGAAATGTGTTGAATACTGTCAAATATTTTTCTTACGTTGCTTGAATAGGTTTCAGGTTTTTTTTAAGTCTTTTTTTTTTTTTTATGACTATGGTGCACTGAACTTACATTCCTGGATCACAGCCTACTTGTTCACTATTTATCATCTTTTCTATGTATTAATGGGTTACATTTGTTATTATTTTCTTAAGTTGTTTGGATTATTGTTTTTGAAAGATTTGGCTCTTGGGAAATACTAACTTCATGAAATAAGGTGTCAATTGTTCCCCTTTCCTCTAATTAATGAAAGAAGTTTCATAAACTTGGAATTTGTTTTTATATGTTTGATGAAATTCACTAGTGTAGCTATCCCAACTTGAAATTTTCTTTATAAGAATGTTCTAATTAAACATTAAATTAGCTATATATGTCTGTTTTCATGATACCCTCTTATGTCACTTTTATTAATTTGTTTTTCAAAAAAGCTGATAATTGGATGTAAGTTGTAATAATCTTTCTAATGATATGCCTGTCTTCATTCTTTTCTGATACTGTTAACTTGGGTTTTCTTTTTTTTTTTTTTTTCCCCTGCTGTTGTTAATCAAACTAGCTTGACAATTATCAGTTGTACTGATTTTTTTTTTTTCCCCAAACACTTTTGGTATGTTTAAAATTCATTTTCTTTATCCATTTTCTATTTTACTGATTTCTGCTCTTATTTTTATTATTTATGTATTTCTTACATTGAGTTAAATTTGTTCTTTCTTTTCCAGCTTCTTAAGTTGTAAACTTAGAAAATTGATTTAAATTTTACTTTTTCTCTAATATAAAAATTAAAAGCTATCCATTTTCCTCAAGGCACTATGCTAAATATATACTACAATTTTGATATGTTGTGTTTTAATGATCACTTAGTTTACAGGTTTTTGTTTTTCTAATTTATTTAGTGGTTTTTAAACTGATTTCCACTTGTTTTGGTAAAATAATATGCATATGATTACAATTCTTTAAAAAATTATCTAAACTTTACTTTGTTAATATAAATGTAATTATAATTAGTGTTTACATGTAATATCTTTTTCTAACCTTTCAAATTCTGCCTGTCTATATCTTTTATTAAAGTATGCTACTTGTAGAAAGCATATGGGTGGATCTTCTGTTTGTATCCTATCTGATGTTATTTGCCCTTTAATTGCTCTGTTGAAACTAGTCTCATAATTTTATTTACATTGGAATTAATACTACCATGTGCTATTTTTTTATTTCATGTCTCATTCTTTTCTTTTTTTAATTTAATTTTATTTTTTTCAGTGTTCCAAGATTCATTGTTTATGTACTACACCCAGTGCTCCATGCAATACATGCCATCCTTAATACCCACCACCAAGCTTACCCATCCCCCCACCCTCTCCCCTCTAAAACCCTCAGTTTGTTTCTCAGAGTCTATAGTCTCTCATGGTTCATCTTCCCATTCAATTTCCCCCAAATCACTTTTCCTTTCCTTCCCTGAATGTCCTCCATGTTACACCTTATGCTCCACAACTAAGTGAAACCATTTGATAATTGATTCTCTCTGCTTGACTTATTTCACTCAGCATAATCTCCTCCAGTCCTGTCCATGTTGATACAAAAGTTTGGTATTCATCCTTTCTGATAGCTGTGTAATATTCCATTGTATATATGCACCACATCTTCTTTATCCATTTGTCTGCTGAAGGACATGTTGGCTCTTTCCATAGTTTGGCAATTGTAGACATTGCTTCTATGAACATTGGGCTACAGATGGCCCTTCTTTTCACTATATCAGTAACTTTGGGGTAAATCTCAGTAGTGCAATTTCAGGATCATAGGGTAGCTCTTTTTAATTTCTTAAGGAATCTCTACACTGATTTCCAAAGTGGCTGCACCAACTTGCATTCTCACTAACAGTGTAAGAGAGTTCCCCTTTCTCCACATCCTATCCAACATTTGTTGTTTCTTCTCTTGTTAATCTTTGCCATTCTAACTGGTGTAAGTTGGTATCTCAATGTGGTTTTGATTTGAATTTCCCTGGTGGCTAATGATGATGAACATTTTTTCATATGTCTGTTAGCCATTTGTATCTCTTCTTCAGAGAAGTCTGTTCATGTCTACTGCCCCCCCCCTTTTTTACACATGATTATCTGGTTTTGGGGTGTTGAGTTTCAGAAGTTCTTTATAGATCTTGGCTATCAGCCCTTTTTCTGTAGTGTCATTTGTGAATATCTTCTCCCATTCTGTGTGATTTCTCTTTGTTTTGTTGACTGTTTCCTTTGCTGTGCAGATGGTTTTGATCTTGATGAAGTCCCAAAAGTTCATTTTTGCTTTTGTTTCCTTTTCCTTTAGAGATGTGTCTTGAAAGAAGTTGTTGTGGCCAATGTCAAAGAGGTTAGTGCCTATGTTCTCCTCTATGATTTTGATCAATTCCTGTCTCATATTGAAGTCTTTTATCCATTTTGAGTTTATCTTTGTGTATGGTGTAAGAGAGCGGTCAAGTTTCATTCTTCTATACATAGCTGTCTAATTTTCCCAGCACCATTTATTGATGAGATTTTCTTTTTTCCACTGGATATATGTCTCACTCTTTTACTATTTTAGTTCCTTTCTACATGCCTTCTTTTGGATTGAATACAGTCTAATACTAAATTTTTAAATCTTTATTGGATTCTTTGCTATGCTTTCTAAAAATTTATTAGTTGTTATAAGGTTTACAATACATATTGTTAGCACATTCAAATTGTCTACTTTCAAATATTATTATATTTATTATTATTTTACCTTTCATATACAGTGTGAGAAACTTTCAACAATGTACCTTTATCCCTCATACTAACCTTTGTGCTTCTGTTATCATACATATCACTGCTGCTTATAATTTAAACCTTGCAATACATCATTAATCCTAGAGATAATTTCTAATGCTCATAACAAATATAATATATGAATGCCTTTAAAAATATATGTCATCATTTTTTCTCCTTTTATTACTACTATGTGGTCCAACTACCAGTGGCATTGGTGTTACCTGTGAGTCTTATAAATGCACCATCTCCATCCAAACTTAGTGAATCAAAAGCTATATCCTAACATTAGCACCTTATGATGTGTATTAATACTGAAGATTTATAATCATTGTTTTAATATGCTTTGAGTGGAAATTTTCTGAGAAAGCTAATAATCAGTAAAGACTTACCAAATGAATTCCTTAGAACAGTCAAAACCATGGCATTTCTGTGGAGGGTTTTCTAGTTATTTGGAGGGGTTTATAGTTCCTTCACTTTAATGGAAAGCTTTCTTTCCAGATTTTTAGGGGCATTTTTAATTTAACTGGATCTTATCTCATCATCCCTCCTACAATAGACATAACAAGATTCAATTTCCCTAGCACTTTTTCCAGAAGTCATTATTTGCTTTGCTACAAGAGAACCACTAGGTTTTCGTATCAACTTGAGGCAAAGAAAAAGATTATGTTATTTGATGATTCTGCATTAAAGTGATTGTAAATATGTTAGAGATAAAAGTTAACTGTCTGAGATTTATACCTCACATGGTGGATTTCCAGAAAGGGAGTTAGCAATCCCCAATGCTATGTAACTGCAATCTTTGGTCTGATACAGTCATCTCCTAACAAACTGGGGGAGTAGCTGATACTCCCTAAACTATGTATGCTAATGTGGCAAAGTAGGAGAGGAAGCTATATTGCCATGGCATTGATTACTGCAACCACAGAGTATGAAGCTGCCCCCCTGATCACATCAGTAAAGGAACTGATATTATCCCATATGATGGAAGTTGCAGAGGTGAACAGGGCTGCTGGTCAATGTTCTATTAGTCACTTATTATGCCACTGGAAGTACTAGTGTTGTTTCTTTAATCATGAAGCATAGAAATGTCAAAGCCAAAGGTTAGAGACCTTTTCCTAACTTATATTCTTAATGTATTGTCTCAAGAGTGTTCTGAGAACAATAGTAATATCTTACTCTTTAATGTTCTTCTATCTATAATGTCCTGAAAAACCATGATACAAAGTATCTTCTTTGTTAAAATATATATTTTCAGTTAGAAAATATTTATTGTATTGTATGTGCCATGTTCTCAACTATATCAATTTATTTATTCATGCAGAGAATATCTTTGGGCTTCTATAGATATATCAGAAAAATTAATTGAACATGGGGTAAAATAGAGAAAACCTTATTGGTACAAAATTTAAAAGACACTATCTCTAATCTCAAAGTCATAATAATCAAGTAAGGAGTTCACAAGAAAACAATTGAAAATGTAATCAATTAAAAGAAAACTTAAAGGAAAAAAATGAATGGAAGGATACTAAGGTATATGCACTTTGAGAGAAATAAATGTCCAGCTGCATATAAAAAGTATATGCCATGTTTTTTTCTCACTGAAGAAGTTTTAGGTAAATGTATTGCTACTTTTTAAGCATAATACAACAAATACAACAGTGACCAGATGATGAGTTTTATCAGAATTTATCAAAAGATAAAGAAAAATGGGAAGAAAAAAATAAGATAGGAGATAATGCAAAATAGCTATTATGATGAGATTCATACCATATTTTCCCAGTTCTGGTGTGAGGATCCCTGATATGCTGCTTGACAAGACCAATTTATACCCAAGCAATGAAAATTTTCTAAATATCTCTATGTCAAGAATCAACTCCCCCTCCAAAAAAACAAAAAACAAAAAACAAAACAAAACAAAACAGAACAGAACACACACACACACACACACACACACACACCCCTTGGAGGTCCAGAGGAAAAAAAAACCTTCTTAAGTCTGATTTCTTTCCTTGGAATCTCAACACCATTTCTTACAACTCCTCTGATTTTTTGGGTTTTTTTGTTTTGTTTTAAGATTTATTTATTTATTTGTTTGTTTGACAGAGGGAGAGAGAGATCACAAGTAGGCAGAGAGGCAGGCAGAGAGAGAGAGGAGGGGAAGAGGCTCCCCACTGAGCAGAAAGCCCAATGCTGGGCTCAAACCCAGGACCCTGAGATCATGACCTGAGCCAAAGGCAGAGGCTTAACCCACCGAACCACCCAAGCACCCACAACTCCTCTGTTAATATCTTTATTGTCTTGCTTTGTGACCTAAAAATATCTCAGAACACAGTATTTTAATAGCAATATATTTTCTAAGTTCTGATATATTCCATATTAAATAACAATACATAAGAGTACAATGACAATATAACATATGTATACCAAATTAGCTCTAGCTGGCTTCACTTCTCATTTTTAACCATTTTGCTCTTAACCAGTTACAGGACAAAAGAGATCTGTCTGTAGTCTAATTTATTTTGTTCTATATTCCCTATGATAAATTGCACTAACAAGAAAACACAGACACTCACAATACACAGGTACACAGATATAGACAGACACAAACATACATCTTTAAAAGTATAGGATTAAACACAGAGACCAAAGTAAATCTAAATTCGATAGTAAAAAAAAAAAAGCTTTTTCTTTTATCATTTTACAAATATTTATAGATAATTCAGAAGTATGAAATATGTTGACATTTTCCCTTTGTATCTTCCAGCCATGCCATCCCCTTAAGTGTGATATTCTTGTAATTTAATCCCATGTAATGGTAATTTTGATTTTTTAAACATTATTTTATTATATAACAATTATATAGAATTAACTCTAATTTCTTTCTTCATCAATACTGCCTATATGTGTTTGATTCTTTACTTTAATTTGTGTCCTCCAAACTTGCTCTTCTTTTTCAACATTATCTTGGCTATTTGGATTTGAGATTCCATATGAATTTTAAAACAGATTTTCCTATTTTTGAAAAAAATGTCACAGAAATTTTTATAGGGATTGCATTTAATCTATAGATAGTTTTGGTTAGTATTGACATCTTAGAAATGTTAACTTTTCCAGTCTATAAAGATTGGATGTCTCTCCATTTATTCAAGTCTTTAATTTCTTCCAGTAGTGTTATAATATTTTCAGTGTACAATTCTTTCATCTCACTTGCCAACTTAAATCCTAGGTATTCTATTCTTTTTTATTGGTATGATAATGAAATTTTTTCTTTATTTTATTTTCAGATTGTTCACTGGTAGCATATAGAACACGACAGATTTTGTGTGTCAATTATGTATCCTGAAAAATTGCTGAATATTTTAACTAGTTCTAATGAGGGCTTTTGTTTTTGTAGCATCTTTAGGGTTTTCTAAATATAATATCTTGTCATTTTATATAAACTAATTTTCCTTCTCCCTTTCCAATGTACATTGGCTTTTTGTCTATTTCTTACTTAATTGCTCTGGCTAGAAATACCAATGCTAAGATGAATAGAAGAAACAACGTGAACATCCTTGTCTTGTTCTTAATCTTAGAAGAAAAGATTTCAGTCTCACAGTTATCAAGTTAGTGATAGGTTTTTCATAAACATTATCTATTATGTTGAGGTTGGTTTCTTTCTATTTCAATTTTGTTGTTTTAATCAAGAAATAATATTGTTGTTTCTCTGCACCAATGGAGATGTTTTTGTCATTTTCTTTATTCTGTTAATGTGATGCATTTTTTTATTGATTTTTATATATTGAACCATCTTTACATTTTAGGGATAAATTCCACTTTTTAAATATTTTACATTTTATTATTTTTATATATTACAATTTATTACAGTGTATATCCTTCTCATATACTGCTCAATATGATTTGCTAGTATTTTGTTGAGGATTTTTTCATGAATATTTATCAAGGTTATTGGCCCTTAGTTTTCTTTCCTTGCAATGTCTTTATTTGACTCTGGTAATAGGGTAGTGCTGACTTCATAGAATATACAAGTCTTCTAAATATTTTAGAAGACTTTGAGAAGTAATTTTTAGTTATTTTTTGTTACTGTGATAAGAATATGTAACAGGAGATCTAGCCTCCTATACTTTTAAGTGCACAATACAGTATTGCTAACTGTAGGCACTATGTTGAATACTAGAACTTACTCATCTTACATAACTGAAAATCCATGCTAATTGAAAAACTCCCCAATTCCCCCACTCCCAACCCTTGGCAATCACTTTTTCCTTCTCTGCTTCTATGAGTTTGATAATTTTAGATATTTTATATACATTATTTGTCCTTCTGTTACTGGCTTATTTCACTAGTATAATACCCTCCAGTTTCATCTATATTATAGCATATGCCAGGACTTTCTTCTTTTAAGGCTGAATAATATTCCACTGTATGTATATACAGGTGAATATACCACATTTTATTTATTTATTCATCTGTTGATAGTCACTTGGGTTGTTTCTACATCTTGGTTATTTTGAATATTTCTGCATGAACATGTTAGTGCTGATATCTCATCAAGACCCTAATTTTGGGACACCCCACTGACTCTTGATATCAGTTCAGGTCATGATCTCATGAGATTGAACCATAGGGATATGCACTCAGCATGGAGTCTCCTTGAGATTCTCTTTCTCTCTCTCCCTCTGCCCGTCCCCCATTTGCACACATTCTCTCTCCAAAATAAAATAATAAATTCTTTAAAAAAAGAAAAGGTCTCTCTCTCCTTCTGCCCCTCCCCTGTTGCTCATACACTCTCTCCCTCTCTCTCTTAAAAAACAAAAACAAAACAAAACAAAACAAAAAGGCCCTGATTTCAATTTTTTGGATATATACCTAGAAGTGGGATTATTAGATCATGTAGTGGTTTTATTTTTAATTATTTTAGGAACCTCCATTTTTTTAAATACCAGCTACACTATCTTACATTCCCACTAACAATGTAGAAAGTTTCCCATTTCTCCACACCCTTGCTATCTTTTATTTCTCCATAATAACCATTATAATTGGTGTAAGATGATATCTCATTAAGATTTTCATTTGCATATCTCTGACAATTAATAATGTTGAACACTTTTTCAAATACCTGTGGACCATTTGTATGTTATGAGGTGCTTTTCACTCACAACATTTCTAATACCAAATGTGTATGGGGTTTTGCCTATACCAAGCAATCCTTCAACACTCTAGACACCAACAGGTGTCCTGAAATCAAATTCAATTATTACATTAATTATCACAGGATTAGCAAAGAACCCAAAGGTTAAGGACTCCACAAAACTGTCCCCATATCCAATGCCAATAGCTAGTCATGGCCTTTCTGTACTTCTGACTGACTGGCTATAATTCATAAATTCTCAAGATCTCTTCCTCAGATTTAGTAATTTGCTAGAATGGCTCACAGAACTAAAAAAAAACAAAAACAAAAAACAATTTACTTACTATTACTAGTTTTTCATAAAAGAATCTAACTCAAGAAGAGCAAATGGAAAAGATGTATACATTAAATTATGAGTGGAACACAGTGGTTCTCTAAGTGTGCTGCCTAATAGCAGTTCAATATGTTCACTAACTCAGAAGCCCCCAGAAACTGTGTATGTGTGCTTCATTGAAACACTGGCCATTGGTATTTAAGTTAACATCCAGCCCCAATCTGTTTCCTGGAGGTCAGAGGTCGTGTCTGGAATTCCAACACTCTAATCATGTCTTGGTCTTTCTTTTTCTAAATTATTTATTTATTTTTTATGCCTTGGTCTTTCCAATGAACAATTCCCATTCTGAAGCTATCTAGGGATTCCCCAGGTACCAATTATCTTATTTACATAGGAAAGGACACTCATCACTGAAAGTTCCAAGGGTCTTAGAAGTTCTTATGTCAGGAACTAGGGACAAGTACCAAATATTATTAAAAAAAAATATATGTTCCCATCAACCCTATCACTTTGGCAATTGAAAGAGATTTCAGGGTTCTGAATAAATAAAGACTGAATATATATTTCCTATTGTAGCCACAATATCACATATGCCTTTGGCATAGAAATGTCCATGCAGGTATCTTCCTTTTCTTAAAATCAAGTTATTTTTTCTAGTTCCTTATATTTTTTGGATATTGACTCCTTGTTAGGCATGTGGTTTGCAAGTATTTTCTCCCATTTCATAGGTTGTCTTAACACTGTGGTTTTTTTCCCTTTGCTATGCAGATTTGGAGTTCAATGTAGTCCCACTTATTTTGCTTTTGCTTCCCATAGTTTCAAGGTTATATCCAAGAAATTACTGCTAAAATCAATGTCAAGAAGCTTTTCTCTTATGTTTTCTTCTACAAGTTTTATAGTTCCATGTCTTGCATTTAAGTCTCTAATCCTTTTTGATTGATTTTTGTGTGTGATATAAGAGTCCAATGTCATCATTTCACATACAGATATTCAGTTTTCCCATCATCATTACTTGAAGAGATTATCCTTTCTCCATATGTATTCTTGGTACCCTTGCCAAAGATCAATCGAACATATACATGTAAGTTAATTTCTGTGACTTCTATTTTGTTCATTGATCTATATGTTTATCTTTATGCCAGTGCCACATGATTTTAAATACAGCAGCTTTGTAATATATTTTGTAATATATATTGTTGGGGCACCTGTGTGGCTCAATGGATTAAGCCTCTGCCTTTGGCTTGGGTCAGGATCTCAGGGTCCTGGCATCGAGCCCCGCATTGGGCTCTCTGCTTGGTGGGGAGCCTGCTTCCCCCTCTCTCTGGCTGCCTCTCTGCCTACTTGTGATCTCTCTCTCTGTCAAATAAATAAATAAAATCTTTTAAAAAATCAAGAATTGTGATGCCTCTGGCTTTGTTCTTCTATCTCAAGATTGTTTGGGCAATTTGGGGTTTTTATTGTTTCCATATGAATTATAAGATTTTTTTTTATTTTTTAAATTTTTTTATTTATTTTATTTTATTTATTTATTTATTTTAAATGAAAAATTATTTGGAATTTGCTTAAGGGTAACACTGAATCTGTAGATAGCTTTTGTAAATACTTGTTAAAACTTGTAAAGCCATCCTGTCTAGCACTCTTCTTTTTGGAGGGAGGTTTGTGATTACTGGCTCATTCCCTTAATTATTAAAGATATGTTCAGATTTTCTATTTCCTCGTATTTAGTCTTGGTAGGTTTTGTGTTTTTAGGAATTTGCCATTTCATCTAAGTTATCCAATTAGTTGGCATACAATTGTTCCAGTATTTTCTTATAATTTCTTTTTATTTCTGTAGAATTTGTACTAATGTCTCCACTTCCAACTTTTATTTTAGTAGTGATTTTTGTGTCTTCTCTCTCCTTTTTTTTTTTTTTTCTGTTATTCAATGTAGCTAAAGGTTGTCAAAGTTTTTGAACATTTTAAGAATCAAACTTTGGTTTTGTTGATTTTCTGTATTGTTTCTTATTGTCCAATTTATTTATCTGTGTTCTAATCTTCATTATTCTTTTCTTTCTGCTAGTTTGGAGTTTATTTGTTTTTCTTTTTATAGGTCCTCAAGATGTAAAGTTAAATTGTTGATTTGAGAGTTTTCTTTTTTTTTTTAATTTTATTATTATTTTCAGAGATGGAGAATGGGGGAGGGGCAAAGAGAGAGGGGAGAGATACTCTTAAGTAGGCTCCATATCCAGTGCAGAGCCTGACACATTGCTCAATCAATCTGACACCTCTGAGATCATGATCTGAGCCCAAATCAAGAGTCACATGCTTAAGTAACTGAACCACCCAGGCCTCAAGATTTTGCTTCTTTTTTAATGTATCCAAGTTATAAATATAAATATATAATATAAATATCCCTCTTTGTTTTGCTTTCACAGCATCCTATGTTTTAGTGTTTTATATTCATTTCACTCATCATAAAATATTTTCCAATTCCTGTTATAATTATTCTTTGACTCACTTTTTTTGTTTAAAAGTGTGTGATTTAATTTCCACATAGTTGTGGATTTTCCAGTTATTACTTCCAGCTGTTTTTATTATATTTCCAGCTACAATGAGTTCTAGTTTCATTCCATTGTAATCACAATACTAATGTCAATTTTAATGTCAATATAAAACTCAGTCTTTGGGGCACCTGGGTGGCTCAGTGGTTTAAGCCTCTGCCTTCAGCTCAGGTCATGATTTCAGAGTCCTGGGATAGAGCCCCACATCGGGCTCTCTGCCCAGCAGGGAGCCTGCTTCCCCCTCTCTCTCTGCCTGCCTCTCTGCCTACTTGTGATCTCTCTCTCTCTGTCAAATAAATAAATAAAATCTTTAAAACAAACAAACAAACAAACAAACAAAAAACTCAGTCTTTTTTCCTATATCTTTCTCTATGGAAAATCTGAGATATCCCTTGGCTTTTCCTTTTCCTTTTTTTTTTTTTTTTTTTTTGGCGTTTGGAAATTATATCACATTCCTTGCTTGTATATTTTAAAAATTATGTTTGTCATTACTTGTGGGGTTATATTCTATAGGAGTTTATCCCAACCATTCATTCTAGTCTTTATTTTAGCACTATTAGAACATGAATGTTGAAGATTTTAATTTTACTTATTAGTTTTCTTCAAATGTGTGATAATTCTTGGTAATATGTCAACTTATGTATGTGAATATTGGCCTTTTTTAAATAATAGCCTAATAATCTAAGAGTTTGGGATTTTCTTCTGGGATACAGGGGCTTCCTTGTGCCTCTTGGAGATCAATAGCTAGCTATCTCAGGGGAGCAGCTACCAACATAGGGATAGACTTTGAAGAAATGTATTGGGGGAAATACTTGTGAAGGATAAAGGAGAAAGAATTGGAAAAGGTGGAGTGAATCTACACAACCAAAGGAAGTTTGACACTAATGGAGGGGAGAGCAATGGAAGGAAGATTGAGGGAGAATAATCAAGCTGCACCACAATTCTAAGAAAGGTTCAGCCAAGCAGAGGGGAGTCCTTAATCCAAGTCATCTATTGAAGAAGTCTTGCATCAGTAATGGAGGAGGCAAGAATGGGACTGAGCTATTATTTCTGCTATGCTCAATTATGGGCAGAAAATTGTCCACAGATAAGGGGCTCTACACATGAGCATGTTTATGGATGCAGAAAGGCAACATCAGGGCTATTAGTCAACAAAGCTTACTGTAGCAGGAGGCCTGACCATTTCTATAGCTGCCATATCTGGGATAATGCTCATACTCACCAACCACAGAATGTTATGTTTCCTTATCTTGTTTCTTTATCATGTGTTCTTAGCTAGAGGTCTGGTTTTTATTTCTCTACATATTTTGACTTTTCAGTTACTTCTCAAAATTTCTGGCCAATTGATGCCAAAATTCTACATCTTTTACATGTTTTTATAGTTGTGCTATTTTTTATTTTTAGGGAATGTATTTCTTTCATTTGATATAATGAGATTCCATGTGGATATTCTTCTATGCACAAACCAATTTTTTTTAAAGCTTTTGTTTATTTATTTGTCAGAGAGAGAGAGAGAAAGCAAGCACAAGCAGGGGGGCAGATGGCAGACAAAGAAGTAGGCTCCTGGCTAAGCAGGGGGCCTGATGTGGGGCTCGATTCCAGAACCTGGGATCATGACCTGAGCCAAAAGCAGATACTTAACCAAATGAGCCATCAAAGGGTCCCAGCACATACTAGTTTTTTAATCCTGTATCTAGAAGTAGTTCATAGCAAGAAATGTTCATCTAAATCAATTGGAGTATTTTTCAAAGTACTCATGAGGAAGGTTCACTGTAGAGGTGTTTGAAATCCAGAATGGTTATTAATTTGCCAGCACCAATACAAAATGAAAAAGTAGATCCTTTATTAAAAAAAAAAAAAGAATTGCAAGATGGCAACCACAGGATATTAAACAGAGTGTAGGGTCCTTTTAAACATGGGACCCTATGTGCCTGCACAGGTCATCCACTGGAAAAAGCCAGCACTGACTGAAATACAGCTATATGTCAGAGGATTATGGTGCTTTCACTATCTATAAGATATTGTGAGGGAAGTATAACTGCAGATATAGAGTTATAAAAACCAAATGCACTCAATTTATGTTTCAAAGCCATACATTGTTTCTGTTTTTGAGATTACTCTATGCATATTAGCTCAAGAAGTATGAATAAGTATCTTTTTACATTTCTATATCTAAGTAGGCCCATCTAAACAATAGCTCTCAGGGAAAAAAAACAAAAGATGGTATATCTCAACATTGAATTTAAGTTTATATAACAAAAATATTTTAAAACCTTAAAATACTTGTTTTCTCCCACCATCAACAGTAAAAGCAAATGACCAAATTTTGAAAAGTGCAGTTTTCCTATAGCATTGATGGACTGTACATGTAAGTAAGTATGATAATTTTATTTTCTTAATAGAATATAATTAACATCAAGTACTGAAAAGATTCAGTAACCCAAAATTTGTAGAGGTATTTGCATAAGAAGAAGTCAGGTCAATTTGGAAAACACAGGTCACACCAATATTAAATTGGATAGACAAATGTCTGCCTGGTTTGTACGGCCATTCCTACTTTCAAACAACACAGTTGAAAGTCCACACTTTCATTACCTGAAATAGGCAAGTATCTTTTACATAAGAATGGTAAGTAAGATGAACACAATACTTAAATTCCCAACTATGTGCAAATGTCCTGTGATAAAACACACACAAAAATAGATACTCTGGTCCTAGAATTAAAAAAAAAAAAAATCAGTGAATAATTATTCCCATGTTAAACCAAGGATTGAGTATTTTGACAGTTAACCATTCTGGAATGAAGTATAGTTGATTTATTTGTGGTTTTGAAATGAGTATCAGGCTACTTACTGTGGTAGTAAAAGTGCTAGAATTGAATGGCACAATCTTAGCCCTATTTCAGCTGTTTCTTCCTCCAGCTTTGTTCAATTGTAGTCATTCATGCCCATTTTCATGCTCAGCCAACTCCAAATAATGAGTACATTCATAAATTCAAGTACTCATCTCTATTTCCTGATCCAAAAATGAATCAGATAAAATGGTTATTTTAAAATACAAAGCTAGGAATAATTTGTTAAATAGCAATAGTAATTCCAATGACATTTGGATGATGTTCTATCAAGAAGACAAAGCAAACCTAGTGACTTGATTGTAGCAACTAAATTACAGGAGAAGTGATGGGATGCCACTTTGGACATTCAGTTATAAAAAGTCCAAGACTTCCATGTTTGTGTGTTCTTCTACTCTCTTTCATTTTCTCTCTCTCTGAGAGAAACCAGCTACCATGTTGTGAAGCTCCCATGGAAAGAGAAAGGCCAACTCTTAAGTCATGATGACAATGAAGGTTACCAATGAAGTTCTCCATACGGCAAGGAAATGAGGCTGGAAACCAACAATGTGAGGAAGCTAGAAGATGTTCTGAAGTCTGCCAATAGTCACCTCAGTTAGCTCAGAAATAAATCCCTACCTTTACCCCTCTACCTCCTGTTGAACCTTGAGACAACCTGAACCTCAGTAGAGAGCTTGAATGCAGTTTCTTGAGAGACCTTCAGCCAGAACCAGCAAACTATGCTGCTTGTAGATTGCTGAACTGCAGAATCGATGGGTTAATAAATTTATGTTGTTTTAAACTAATAAATAAATAAATAAATAAATATACATGAGTGGGTTCTCAATTATTCTTGTCACAGACCTGTATGTAGTTGACCTGCATAGATCTCAGGTAACTCTGTGTTTGTGTTGTCAACTTATTTCTGCTATGTTGCTCATTCTATAGGATAAGATTTCTGCTGTAAATTTCTAGTTACACTCTATTTTTTTTTTAAATGTATCTGGATTCCTGCCTGAAGTCCATGTGGCTTGGCTGAACTCTGGTGCATGTCTGCTTTTATTTCCCTTAAGACTCTGTATCTCATTCCTGTGAACTCATTTTTGTGACTGTGATGGGCTTCTAAATATATACCTGCATTATTTAAAGTGAAGATTATAGGCCTCTATTTCCTGAAGCCTATTCTCAGGCACTAAATTAGAACTCTGGATATTGATGAAAACCAGAACCACTTCACTTTACCTGCTTCATATTTTACCCAAGTTGTCTGTCTCTGTCTGAAGCTGATATGCAAACTGGTCAGTTTTCAGTTTCGAAAGGCAAAAGTAGTTTTAATAGATGACTAGGTGACTATAAGCTTTTAAATTACTAAGAATGAGAATATTATGAAAGGAAATAGAACCAAATGCTTATAGGAAGCATAGCACTTCTAAATATTTGTTGGATGAATTAGATAAATCTAGTAAAGCAGTATTCATAATTTGAAGCAATATATAATACTAAAAATAATATCAATAACACATAAAAGCAGAGTGCAGAAAAAGAGATAGCAAAGAAACAGCCTGCCCGAAAAACAATGACTAAATTAGTCAGCTAACTACAAAGGATAAGAAAGTAGAAGAGGGGGATGTGACCTTCAGGACCATGTGACTCCACCCACTAGTGACTACAAATCAATGTTCTGGATTTTAACCAATTGTTTTCTATATTTTTTCTTTTTAAATATTTTATTTATTTATTTGCCAGAGAGAGAGAGAGGGAGAGCACAAGCAGGGGGAGTGGCAGAGGAAGAAGTAGGATTTGACCAGCAAGGAGCTTAATGCTGGACTTGATCCCAGGACTCCAGGATCCTGACCTGAATCAAAGGCTAATTTACCACCCAGGCTTCCTAGCCAACTGATTTCTAATCTTTTTCTCCACATGTAGTAAAATCAAGAGAATTTGATCTACAACTCCTTTTCCATAATAGGTTGTATGGATTATTTTTGAATATTAAATTGAAATTTTTCACATAACATTTTTGGAAAATAATTCTAGGTTCTAGAATTCTGGAAAATGATAGTTACCATATAAAAAATAGAACTTCTGTTAAAAAACATCATAAGGAATCCTGATAAATTTACATAACCTGTAGTATCCTTTAAAACATTTAGATTTGTACTTGTTTTGCTGCCTAATTTTTATTAGAATTCTAATAATGTTTAAATGAGATATAATTTGTTATTTATAGGTAATATTTTCTGAGCTCTTCATATCAGACATTGTGATAAGCATCATATATATGATATATATAATATTATCACATATGTAAGTTAATTTTAACAGAAATTCTGAACAGTAAATATTAACATGACAATTTTGCAGATAAGGAAAATTAACACAGTAAGTTTAAACAAAATCATTGGGCATTTCTTTGAACAATGCTTTGGCAAATTGGAGTTTTAAAGATTTTGATCATGTGGTATGCACATGCTGGGTTTACCAGCTCATAGGGGGTCTGTAGGCTTCATTTATAGAACTCTGCATTTCAGTCTTTTCCAGAATTTTAATTTTTAGCCACTATATATTCCCCAAACTCTGATTTCTGTTTTCTCAGACCAGTATGATTGCTGCTTTCCACTTTAATTACCATTCTCTTGCTGCTGAGATTTGGAAAAAAAATGTTGTCAGAGTAATAATATATGTCAGAGTGGAGCCCATTCCATGCATCACCCTTCTTTTATTGACTAAGACCCTCAAGTCTTTCATGCCTTGATTTTTCTGCCATGTCTTCATTCTATTATACATTTCTATTGTATGCATTCTACCCAAATATTACTGTTTATTTGTGAGCAAGTCAGTCTGGTACAAGCTATTTTATTTTTTTTCCAGTGTCAAAAATGTCTTTCTATTGTCTTTGAATCTAAAGATTTCAATGACTATAACTGATCTTTATGAATGGCTTGAGGTAAGGGATTTAAATGCATTTTTCTTCATCTTAATTATCAATTTCCCCCAACACTGTTTCTCATGTAATTCATACACAGATTTCAAATTAATCTGTAATCCCTTTTCTAATATGCATGATTGAGCTTGAATTGGGACTTTGTTCCTACACCTTTATTTTAGCTATCCTCATTTCAAAATATTTATAAGATTAGATATCTGGTAGGCCATATTTATTTTCTTAGCTAAATAATTCATCATAAGAAGGTACATATTTAAATTGAATTATTTTATGTATACATATATATACATATGTATACATATATATATATAAGTGTATATGTTTGTAAGTATATAAAATATATATCACTTGATATTGATATATTAACTCATATATATACAGGCATACATATAGAACAATATAGTCTAGTATAAATAACTTCTTTTTGTCCAGTGCCAAGAATGTGTTTTTTTCAAAAATGTCTTTTAAAGGTCTTAATCTACTGTCTTTCAATCTAAAGATTCATATGACCATGAGTGGTTTTTATAAATGGCTCTATATAATGTATTCAAAGAAATTTTTATTCATCTTGCTAATCAGTATTTTGAGCACTGTGTCTTATGTGATTCATGCATGGATAGTTATATACTTTTTTTCTTTTTCTTCCTAATTTCATTTTGGAAATTATCTATGTCATCTATATTCTTTAAAACTACAAATGACATTTTAATATGCAATGGTATGGTTATGTTACATATTTACCAATATCTTATTTTTAAGAAATTATGGGGTTTTCTTTTTTTTTTTTTCCCCATACTTCATAAGATTAGGGAGTATAATTTTTCATAGATGTATTTCTTTTGGGTAAATAATTAAAAGATAATACTATCAAAATCTTTGACATTTTTATTTGTAATGCTAAAATGCCCAAGAAATACTCAACTAGCAAGATATGAAAATTGCCTATCCTGGGTCTTATCTTTTTTTGACTCTTCAGCAATCTGATTGTCAACAAACAGTATTAAACCTGGATTTATATTATTATTAATATTTAGCTCAATATATTTTCAAATGTTTAGAGATATCATTCTATTTGAAATATAATTTATGATGTTGTAGAAAGTTAATACCAAGTAGAGAAACAAATACATATAAATACACTATCTTTCTGCTGCCAGTTATCATTTGCTCTTGTTCATCTGCTCATGTTCTCCTGTCCTTGGACTCAGGCAGTCAGGATCTATGAAACCACTGTGATTCAAGTGATTACCTCATGAGCTCCTGCTATTAGTGTTCTATGCAAAAAATCTTAATCAGTTTTCTCAATCTTAGTTTATACCCCAAACCCCAAATTTAACATAATTATTCTGCATCAACCCATGTCTACTAATTAGATAGAAGTGTTGATGTACAATTATTTATAATTATAAAACATGCTACTGAGTAAAGAGCATATATTTTTGGCATTCTGTAAGTGATAACTGCTTAAACTCACTTTTATAATTTAATCTGCTACATGACTACAATTCATATCTTGTTATAGTACAGTTGGTACAGATAAACAATCACTGATTTGCATTTAAAAATGCAAAATAATATATAAAAATAAAAAACTTATTTTATTAACTTTTTTTAAAATTTAGTTTTATTTTTTCAGTGTTTGAAGATTCATTGTTTATGCACCACACCCAGTTTTCCATGCAATATATCCCCTCCTTAATACCCACCACAAGGCTCACCCATCCCTGAACCCCCTCCCTTCCAAAACCTTAGTTTGTTTCTCAGAGTCCACAATCTCTTATGGTAAATCTCTCCCTCTGATTTCCCCCAATTCACTTTTCCTTTCCTTCTCCTAATGTCTTCCATTTTATTCCTTCTGCTCCACAAGTGAGTGAAACCATATGATAACTCTGCTTGACTTATTTCACTCAGCATAATCTCCTCCAATCCCATCCATGTTGATACAAAAGTTTGGTATTCATCCTTTCTGATGGAGGCGTAATATTCCATTGTATATATGGACCACGTCTTCATTATCCATTCATCTGTTGAAGTGAATCTTGGCTCTTTCCACAGTTTGGCAACTGTGGCCATTGCTGCTATGAACATTGGGGTACAGATGGCCCTTCTTTTCACTTCATCAGTATCTTTGGGGTAAATACCCAGTAGTGAAATTGCAGGGTCATAGGGTAGCTCTATTTTTAATTTCTTAAGGAATCTCCACACTGTTTTCCAAAGTGGCTGCACCAACTTGCATTCCCACCAACAGTGTAAGAGGGTTCCCCTTTCTCAAATCCTCTCCAGCACTTTTTGTTTACTTTCCATTATATTTTGGCCATTCTAACTGGTGTAAGGTGGTATCTCAATATGGTTTTTACTTGAAGCTCCCTGATGGCTAATGGTGATAAACATTTTTTCATGTGTCTGTTAGCCATTTGTATGTCTTCTTTGGAGAAGCATCTGTTCATGTCTTCTGCCCATTTTTTTTTTTTTGATGTGATTATCTATTTTTTGGGTGTTGAATTTAAGGAGATTTTTATAGATTTTGGATATTAGCCCTTTCTCTGTAATGTCATTTGGGAATATCTTCTCCCATTCCATAAGTTGCCTCCTCGTTTTGTTGACTGTTTCCTTGACTGTGCAGAAGGTTTTTATCTTGATGAATCCCAAAAGTTCATTTTCACTTTTGTTTCCTTTTCCTTTGGAGACTTAGTTTGAAAGAAGTTGCTGTGGCCGATGTCAAAGAGGTTACTGCCTATGTTCTCCTCTAGGATTTTGATTGATTCCTGTCTCACATTGAGGTCTTTCATGCATTTAACTTTATCTTTGTGTACGGGGTAAGTGAATAGTCAAGTTACATTTCTACACATGGCTGTCCAATTTTACCAGCACCATTTATTGAAGAGACTTTTTTTCCACTGTATATTTTTTCCTTCAAATATCATTTGACCATAGAGTTGTGAGTCCATATCAGGGCTCTCTACTCCGTTCCATTGGTCTATGTGTCTGTTTCTGTGCCAGTACCATGGTGTCTTGGTGATCACACCTTTGTAGTAGAGCTTGAAATCAGGCAACGTGATGCCCCCGGCTTTGTTTTTCTTTTTCAACATTTCCTTAGGGACTCATGGTCTTTTCTGGTTCCATTCAATTTCTAGGATTGTTTGTTCCAGCTCTTTGAAAAATGCCAGTGGAATTTTGATCGGGATGGCATTGAAAGTATAGATTGCTCTAGGCAGTATAGACATTTTAGCAATGTTTGTTCTTCCAATCCATGAGCATGGAATGCTTTTCCACCTTTTTGTGTTTTCTTCAATTTCTTTAATGAGTGGTCTGTAGTTCCTCGAGTACAGATCCTTTATCTCTTTGGTTAGCTTTATTCCCAGGTATCTTATGGTTCTTGGTGCTATAGTAAATGGAATCGATTCTCTAATTTCCCTTTCTATATTTTCATTGTTAGTGTATAAGAAAGCAACTGACTTCTGTACATTGATTTTGTATCCTGCCACATTACTGAATTGCTGTATGAGTTCTAGTAGTTTGGTGGTGGAGTCTTTGGGTTTTCCATAGAAAGTATCATGCCACCTGTGAAGACAGAGAGAGTTTGACTCCTTCTTTGCCAATTTCAATACCACTTATTTCTTTATTTCTTTTATTTCTTTGTGTAGTCTGATTGGTTTTGCTAGGCCTTCTAGTACTTTGTTGAACAACAGTGGTGAGAGTGGGCATCCTTGTCATTTTCCTGATCTCAAAGGGAAGGCTGTCAGCTTTTCTCCATTGAAGATGATATTCACTGTGGGTTTTTCATAGATAGATTTTATGAAGTTGAGGAATGTTCCCTCCATCCCTATACTTTGAAGCGTTTTAACCAGGAACAGATACTGTATCTTGTCAAACGCTTTTTCTGCATCAATTGCGAGGACCATGTGGTTCTTCTCTCTTCTCTTACTGATTTGCTCTATCACATTGATTGATTTGCAAATGTTGAACCACCCTTGCATCCCAGAGATAAATCCCACCTGGTCATGGTGGATAATCTTTTTAATATACTGTTGGATCCTATTAGCTAGGACCTTGTTGAGAATCTTGGCATCCATATTCATCAGGGATATTGGTCTGAAGTTCTCCTTTTTGGTGGGGTCTTTGCCTGGTTTGGGGATCAGGGTAACGCTGTCTTCATAGAAAGAGTCTGGAAGTTTATAGGTATTATCTCCTTTGAATGTTTGGTAGAATTCTCCAGGGAATCCATCAGGTCCTAGGCTCTTGCTTTTTGGAGGTTTTTGATCACTTCCTCAATCTCATTATTAGATATTCATCTATTAGTTCATCAATATCTTCCTTTTTCAAGTTTGGGAGTTTATAGGTTTCTGGGAATGCATCCATATCTTCTTTGTTGCTTAACTTATTGGCATATACATGTTGATAATAATTTCTGATTATTGTTTCTATTTTAATGGTGTTAGGCATGATATCTCATTTTCCATTCATAGTTTTATTAATTTATGTACTCTCTCTTTTCTTTTTGGATTAGTTTGGCAGTGGTTTATCAGTCTTACTCATTCTTTCAAAGAACCAGTCTCTACTTTCGTTGATGTGTTCTACTCTATCTCTAGTTTCTAACTCTCTGCTCTAATCTTAATTATTTCCCTTGTATGTGTGGTTGGTTTAATTTTTTTGTTGATTTTCCAGTTCTTTAAGGTGTCAAAAGAGTTGGTGTGTTAGGGATTTTCTAATTTTTTTTGAGTGAGACTTGGTCCCTCTTAGGACCACTTTTACTGTATTCCATAGATTTTGGACCAATATGTCTTCATTCCCATTGGTTTCCATGAATTGTTTAAGTTCTTCTTTGGTTGAGCCAAACATTCTTGATCAGGATTGTCATTAGCTTACACGTGTTTGAATTCCTTCCAAACTTTTTCTTGTGATTGAGCTCCAGCTTCAAAGCATTGTGGTCTGAAAATATGCAGGGAATAATTTCAATCTTTTGATATCAGTTGAGCCCTGATTTGTGACCCAGTATTGGTCTATTCTAGAAAAATTTCCATGTGCTCTCAAGAAGAATAAGTATTCTGTTGTTTTAGGATGGAATGTTCTGTATATATCTAGGAGGTCCAAATGGTCCAATGTGTCATTCAAAGCTCTTGTTTCTTTTTTAATTTTCTACTTAGATGATCTGTCTATTGCTGAGACTAGTGTTTTAAGATCCTCTGCAATTAATGTACTCATATTAGTATGACTATTTTGATTAACAGTTGGCTTATGTAGTTGGCTGCTCCCTTATTTGGGGCATTAATATTTACAATTGTTCATCATCTTGGTAGATAGACCCTTTAAGAATGATGCAGTTTCCTTCTGTGTCTCTGACTGCAGTCTTTAGGTTAAAATTTAATTTATCTGATATGAGAATCTTCTGAGGCCCATTGGCATGAAAGATGCTTTGTCATCCCTTCACTTTTCAGTCTGAATGTACGTTTAGACTCCTAATGCATCTCTTGTAGACTGCATATGGACCTGTCTTGTCGTTTTATCCAGTCTGCAACCCTGTGCTATTTTATGAGAGCATTTAGGCCGTTCATGTGGAGAGTGATTATTGAAAGATAAGTTTTTATTGACATCATGTAGCCTGTGAAGTCCTTGTTTGTATAGATTGTCTCTGTAAATTTTTGTTCTAGGTCATACTTGGGTTCTTTCTTCTTTTATAGAACCCCCACCCCCTTAATATTTCTTGTAGTGCCACCTTGGTGGTCACATAATCTTTTCAACCTTGTTGGTCTTTGAAGCTCTTTACCTCTCCATCCATTCTGAATGTCACCCTTGCTGGATAAAGCATTCTTGGCTGCATGTTCTTCTCATTTGGTGCCCTGAATATGTCTTGCCGGCACTTTTTGGTTTGCCAGGTTCTGTGGACAGGTATGACATTGTTCTGATGGTCCTTCCTCTATGCATAATGAATCCCTTCCCCTTAGCAGCTCTTAAGATCTCCTGTCTGAATTTATGATTCATGAATTTCACAACTAGGTATCTGGAGGTTTTTCTAGTCTTGGTTCTTGGGGGGTGTCCTCTCTGCCTCTAGGACACGAACACTTGTTCCATTCCCCATATTAGGGAAATTTTCATCCAGTATTTGTTCAACTATATCTTCTAGTCTTCTCTCTTTTTCCACCCCCTCAGGGATCCCCATAATTCTAATTCTGTCATTGGAGAGATTCATGGTGTTGTTTATTTCCCTAATTCTGTTTTCATGGTTTCTAAACTATTTTTTTCCAGGCCTCCTCCTGATCTTTTTTTTCTATCAGATTGTCCTCTAGATGATTAATTCAATCTTCTGCCGTGGTTACCCTAGCTGTTAGAGTATTTAGATTAGATTGGATCTCATTGGTAGCATTTTTAAGTATGTCAGATCAACCCTCACTTTCAACTTTAGAGGTTATATGTTGCCATTAATGGTCTCCAACCTAGCCATTGCCTGGATAATTGTTATCCTGAATCCCTTTCTGACATATTATTTATGTCCATATCCAATAGTTTTGTGGGAGAGGTCAGAGTCTCTGAATTTTTCCTCTGTTGGGTGTTTCTCTTCCTAGTCATTTTGATGAGAGGTGGGTGAGGGGATGTATAGCTGACTATATCATCCAGTCAAGGTGTCCCTTGGAAAGTTTCAGAGCAATCAGAATTCACCACCAAAAAGAAAGGAAAAAGAAAAAAGAGAGAGAGAGAAACAGCCATAATTAGTCTCAAAATTAAGATTTATAAAGTACATAAACAAAAACAAACAAACAAAAAGACCAACAAAATTAAAATATAAGGGGGGGTGGAGAAGAGAAACCCAGCCTAAACAAACCTCAAGGATAAGATTTATATAGTAGAAAAACAAAAATAAATACACAGAAACATTGGCAGAAGAAGATGGAAGGTGTTCTTCCTGGGTGTATCTTGTTATCTTTGTTAAAGGACTCAACTTTCCAGAGATACAGGGAAATTAAAACTGGTTCATACATGGGGTAGTATTAAATAGAAGAAATGATTACCTTGAAAACTTAATCTAAATATATATTATTTTAAAAAAGAAAAGAAATAGAAAAAGAAACGCAAGTATGTATGAAAAAAGTTTAAGTTAAAAAGTTATGTAAAATGTTGTCATCTAGTTGTAGTGGTAAGTAGGTTAAAAAAATAAAAGAAGAATTGTGAGAACAAATTAAAAAAAAAAAAAAAAGTTCTGTCCTTGAAATACACAGGTTTTGGGGCAAAACCGGAAGCTTAGTATATTGTTTTTCCCTGATGTTGGGGTTTTACAGTTTTATGGGGACCCTGTGGTTATTGTCCTCTTGTTCTTTTGGCTTGTCTTCTGGGTGGGGCCAGCTGCATTGTATTTCAGTCAGTCTTGCCTGGACTGAGTCACCCTGTCCCCTTTCAAGGCCTGGACTCTGTGGAAACTGTTTTTTCAGGCTTTTGTTCTCTGGAGGTTTTTGTTCTTTGATGGCTTTGGCAGCTTTTCAGTTTAGGGCAAAGTAATTTGTCAGCATCCAGACCTCCACCTCAGAGAGAAACCCCAGTCTGCTCCCCTCTGGGTAGTCCAGAATACACAGACTCCCCCTCTGCAAATTTCACTGACCACTGCAACCTCCCACAAGTGATGAGCACTCCCAGCCACTGCCTCAGTCGTTTCCTGAGGTCCCTGCTTGTCTCTGCACCCCTGTGCCACTAAAACTGTGAGTGATATTGGTCCAGGCAAGCCCAATGCCGGTGGCGACTGTTACTGGGACTGCTGTCTAGAGTCCATGTCCCTGTTGGGGTTACTCTTACCCAGCAGCATCACAGATCACAGAAGGCTGTGGGCCCAGGGACCTCCAGTAGGAGACTGCACCAGGTTCTCTCAGGTGTAGTTGGCGGTGCACCCAGCCTGAGCATTGGTGCAAGCAGTGAAAGTTGCAGGCTCAGAGACCATGGGTTGGAGCTCCTGCTGGGCTCTCTTTCAGGTACAGGTGGGCCCCGGCTGAGTCCGTCCTGGGACTGTGGGCTTAGGGCCATGTCCATGTCTGCCCAATTCTGCCAGTTGCCCCTTAAGACACTTTGTTCTTTTTGAATGCTTTCAACCACACTCCAAGTTAGTGCTTGTCCCCAATCACAGGACACTTTTGTATTGGTGTATTACTTTCCAATGGGTTGCTTCTGGTGGCTTTCTCTCCCTTCTGTTTATCCTACAATATCAATTCGAGGGTTTCTACTTGTTGTTACCTCTCCAGCGATGTCTTCTGCCCTCGTAGAGATCCAGAAGTGTATAATCTTACATCACAGGCTAATTTCATGGGTGTTCAGAGTGTTCTGATAGATATTTAGCTCACTTCAGGGGACTGGGTTGACACAGGGTCTCCTACTTCTCCACCATCTTACCCCTCCTCCAAGAAACTTATTTCTAATATTTCCAAAATTCATTTGATAACAAAAACTAATGTGAAAAGATATGACTTATATTCTTTATTTTGCAACTGAGTAGTAACATTCATATTTTGCTACAGAACTAACAATGTATTTAATTATAAGGCATTATCTCATATTTGCCTGGTGCTGCAAATATATGCATACACACAGTACTACCTTTTAAAAAATGAAAATTCAGAATTCTGAAACATATTTGGCATCAACAGTTTCTAAAAAAATTATATTAATTTTTATTTCCTGTCAAATGGCAATTCTACCATTTCCTATCCATGAAAATTTTTTCCTTAATTTTGACATTACTAAAGGTAATAATCTGTAATATTAGAATACAATAATTATTACAACAGAGGATTATTGTGAAGAAAAAGTAATAATGTACATAAACTTTAAATAATTCATGATGTGTGAAAATGTTTAAATCACAATTTTTATAATGTTCTTTCTTCTTTCACTATTATATTCCATATTGCATAAATAAAAATAGTTCAAAGATTTATCATTTTTCTCTATTTTTTTAATTTTCTTTTTTCAGTTTTGTAAGTTTCATTGTTTATGCACCACCCCAGTGCTCTATGCAATAATGCCCTCCTTAATACCCACCATGAGCTCTAAACTATATTATTACTATCCTAGGTTCTAATATACATATTTATGCTTGCAGAATGACAATATAAACTATAGCTTCTTCCTATTATCAAGTTTTATAATATCCACCTACTCAAGGCTTAATTGATCATGTAATAAAAAGTGGTAAAAGGATTAAGTGATGACTAGGTCATTTAGTTAATTTATTTCCAAATATAGATTTTAATAGATTTCTTAGCACATTCAATTTTTTTAAGTTACACTTAACTTTATTATTTTTGTTGAATTTCACTTGTTATTATATAAGCAAAAGAATGATAATGACACTTAGGTAATTTTAAAAAAGTCCTCCATTAATCTTGTATTAAATCTAATAAAGAAAGGTTTTAAAGAATATATATTCATACATATAAAGAGAGAGAGATACATATATAGCCATTTACAGACTTGGTTTTGCATCAGAGACTTCCTGCGGTAGCTGAGCATATTGAGAAATTCTAATGACTGAAGATGACATAAGGTAAAAGCTCACATGGGGAAAATCCTTATATTAACACATGAATCAATAACCTTGACAGAGATGTCAAAATGTGAAAATAAAAAAGTGCTTTCCAGTTGCCCCAGGGGACATTAATTTCCATTGGTAGATGTTTACAAGAAGTAAATAATAATTACTAAACTTGAAAAAATTGATAATGCTCTCAACAATCATGAAGATTAACAAAAAAAATTATCAGAAAGCTATTTATTTTTTTTAAGATTTTATTTATTTATTTGACAGACAGAGATCACAAGTAGGCAGAGAGGCAGGCAGAGAGGGAGAGAGGAGGAAGCAGACTCCCTGCTGAGCAGAGAGACCAATGTGGGCCTTGATCCCAGGACCCTGAGATCATGACCTGAGCTGAAGGCTTTAACCCACTGAGCCACCCAGGCACCCCAGAAAGCTATTTCGAATAAAGATCCAGATGGTCTTTCAAGTAGTCACAGAAAGAATAAGGACAATTCAAGAAGACAAGACAAAACAAAACAAAACAAAACAAAAACTTCTAGCTAGTAATATGATTTGAAAGAAGTTGCTTAAAACAATAAGAGACAGAGAAAGAATGGTATTTGGACTCTTCATGGATTAAATTTCTTTTTTTTTTTTTAAGATTTTATTTATTTATTTGACAGACAGAGATCACAAGCAGGCAGAGAGAAAGGAGGAAGCAGGCTCACCGCCGAGCAGAGAGCCCGATGTGGGGCTCGATCCCAGGACCCTGGGATCATGACCTGAGCTGAAGGCAGAGGCTTTAACCCACTGAGCCACCCAGGCGCCCCTTGGATTAAATTTCTTGAGCTTTCTTCTTTCTAAATGCAGAATTCTCGGGGCGCCTGGGTGGCTCAGTGGGTTAAAGTCTCTGCCTTCAGCTCAGGTCATGATCCCAGGGTCCTGGGATCGAGCCCCGCATCGGGCTCTCTGCTCGGCAGGGAGCCTGCTTCCTCCTCTCTCTCTCTGCCTGCTCCTCTTCCTACTTGTGATCTCTGTCTGTCAAATAAATAAATAAAGTCTTTAAAAATAAAAATAAATGCAGAATTCTCTCTCAAAGAATTATTTCTCTTTTGCATGTTAAGCTACCCTAAAAAATAAAAATAAAAATGAAAATAAAAATAAAAATAAAAATATCACCTTTATAGGCCAACCACTTTGGAATTTATGCTTTTTAATTCCATTTGCCAGAAATCTGAACTGAGTCCTTGTTAAAGTACTTTTCACATAAAAAATACATGTCATCTTTATGGAGTAGATTGTTAGATTTAATTGCTGGTTAAAGTGCAAGGTCATCAGACTCATATTGAGGATCAGGCAAAGTACCTAATTTACAGAACCTAGTGCAAAATGAAAATTAAGAGCACCTGATTCTGATTATGAATTTCAGAACAGTAACAGCTGGGCCTTGAACTTAGTACAGGTGATTTTAAGGGAGAGTGTGGTGAGATTTCACTTCATGAGCCATGATTGTGAAACAGATCCCATACAGAAGACTTCTGAGGGCCTTAGGGCTATAATTCAATCACCTATAGCAATATAGGCATATAGCAATGCCTTCCAATACAGGAGCCACAAACCACATGTGTACCAAACCACTAAGCACCTGAAATGAGGGTAGTACAATTGAAAATTCCAATATTTAATTTATTTTTAATTTTAAATTTATAAAGCAAAGAAATACACACTTTTTTTCTGATAAACACAACTTTATTATTTTGGTGGGATTATATTTCATTTTAATAATTGAAAATTTAATATATGAACTTAGATATGAGATTAAGTATAAAAATATACCATGTTTCAAAGATAAAAATACATAGTATGAAAAAAGAAAGATAAAATAACTCAATAACTTTTTAAAATTAATTCCATGTTGGAATAAAAAAAACTTTATATATATTCAGTTCAACAATATATATTTTAAAAATTAAATTAAATTTTAATTTTACATTTTAAATGTTATTATTGGGAAATTTAAAATTATGTATGTGGCATGAATTACATTTCTATTTGACATTGTTGGCCTGGACATATAAATACCTCAGGGAAACCATCTTTTGGGCCTGTAAATATTAAACTGAATATTTCCTTGAAATTTCACATTTCTAAGCAATCTTACAGCTGAGAGGATAATTATCAAAATTCAATGTGTACCAAATCTCACCAGACATGAAATCCAGAGAACTTTATGTTCCAAATAGCTGATCAGTCAGAATACCACTATGTATCTCAGCATTTGACTTCAAAGTAAATTCATAAGAATAAAACTAAACAGATTTATACTTTATTAACTCCAATTGTACATACCAGAAAGCTGGTATCATGCAGACAAAAAGCTGAGATTTATAATTTCTTGATATCCTGGTTAAGTAAGAAAACCTGCAAGGAGAAAAAGAATATAAGAAAAAGAAAATTCAGAAAGTACAGACATGAGAAGAAGTTAGGAGAGGAAGTAAAGAAGAGAATTGGAACAGTTTGGAACAGTTTATTTATTGAAGTTGGTGAGCATACAAGAAAAGCATGGTCTGAGTTAATGAAAAAAAATTCACACAGGACATGTTTCCTTTTGCTTATTCACTCAGACAGGCATAACGTTATAACCTAGACTTTTGAGAAAGCAAGTGCATAATTCAATAAGAATAATGACTTCTGTATTATTCAGTTGGATATGATGTAATTATGGGGGAGACAGACTATATTTGATACATAAAAAGCACTTTTAGAATTGAAGTCTGGTGTGACCTGAAAAGCAAGGATTTGACCAGACAGACTATATATTACATCTTTAGCAATCAATATCAACCTTGAAAATAAGCATCAGCATTCTCCTTGGAAAAATGAATGGAGAAAGGTGAGGAGAACAATCCTTAGCATCAACCCTGATACCCCCACCCCACCCTAATGAGAGTGCAAACTGCTATTTTCAAAAGAACCTGTTTTGAGTCTTCTCATCTTGAATCCTCAGGGAGAATTTTGTGTTGGAAATTTAATTATCCATGTATGCAGTCCTCAATCAATACTAGCCACATGTACTTTGACCTATAAAATGGAAACATGTTTTAAAATATTTATTAATAGTTCCATATAGTTTATATTGTTTTATTTTTATTATTGTTGCCAATATTGTCATAATCATCAATATTATCATTTTCTGAGCTTTTAGTGACCAAATAATGTTGTTCATGTTAATAGTTAATAGCTACAAATATATTATTAATGTTTGATGTTTATTTGGGGTTAATACTGTTTCTTTTTCCTTCTGGCAGCATATTACTTTAACCTTCTAATTTTATTTTTCTTGGCATAGCACTAGGACACATGGTTTTACATTAAGTGTAGCATTAGTAATGTGAAATAATAAAAATGTTTTTAAACTTGTTTTAGAACTACCTTTTTTCCTTTTCTAGGTATTGCAGTTTCCTTTAGCATTGATTTAGGTTGAGAAAATTCTCATTGAGGCATCTGACTATGAGCCTAACCAGTTAGGTGACATTTGAGGCTACACTGAAATAAAAAGTTTATCAGAGACTATTCACTAATTGAAGATCAAGTGCTAACTACACTAAATTTCTTATTTTGGAGTGTATGTGGCATTGTCTCCCTATTTAATAAACCTTGATCCCTTCCTCTAAACTTGCTTCATATCCCATGGTGAAGTGATCTATGGTGATCAATAAATTTATATGGATTGGCTGGAGTTTCTAATATTAAGATTTTCTATAATTCTTAAATTTTTCTATTTATACTTAGTCCCCAGTCCATGCATCTCTTGAGACATATTATGCTAATTCTGAATCACACTGATTCCCTAGAATTCTTGCCATCTATTCTTTTGTTCAAATCCTTTAAAATTTAAAATTAAAATGTCTTGCACTTCAAAGGTCAGCATATAATATTTCTATTAGAAATGATGGCATATAAAATGGAATATTAGCTTTTGTTTGAGTTTAAATAGAAGTAAAAAATAGACACACACACACACACACACGTATTCTTGCCTCAGTCAATGAAAAGTAATATGAAAATCCACACTAATTATTCAAAAAGAGATTTTTTTGATATATGTAAATTTCAATTATCAATTTCCCAATATTTAGGTGTTACTTCTGTCAAAGGTTCAAATAGTCAAAATAAAATCAGTGTTCCCTTGAAGTAGTAATTTAAAAACTTAAGATGCACACACTAAAAAGACAGTTTATAAACTGGGAACCCTCAAACAGAACATGGACTAAAAGGGTGATATCATTATAAAGCCGCTTATATTGTGAGAAAGCAGTGCAGGTCTTTCTCTATAGTGATTGATTGCAATATTACAGTTTTCAGTGGTTACCTCTCAATCTTGGGAAATAGTTGAAGTTTTGATTATAATTTCCAGGAGCACAAGTAAGACTTGATCTAATTCAAGTTAGCCTTTAAAAATAAGCTGAATTAAGCTTTCCCTGCATGACCAATCCCGTTCTGTCCGTTCAGGGAAACTTCAAGTCTTGTCCCAATCTGCCCTTGATGTTAGCAATTCCTTTTGAGATAGCTGTTTACTATCCTTCTGTATGTAGAGACTGGATTGACTCTAGCAGCAGTGTAAATATATTTATCTTACCTCTAGGTTTATGGTATGAAGATTCATAAGATGCTGTTAATATCTCATTTGTTGTCAGGGAAGATACTAATAATTACACTTGGAATTATTCAGAAATATAATAGTTTTAGCCAGAATTTAAGATTTTTCTGAATTTATGTATTTTTTACAGAGGTAACTGATACAAGAAAAAAAAAATAACTGGTTTATGTTTTATTTCCCATCTTTACTATTTAGTTTACATAGAAACATGAAAAAATAAAATTTAAAAAATAATTTTTCCAAAGAGAATTTTTTCTTTCTTTAGTTTTTCCCTTCTTCTTCTTTCTCTCTCTCTCTCTCTCTCTCTCTCTCTCTTTTTTTTTAATCTCTACACCAAACTTAGGACACTAAGATCAAGAGTTGCATGCTCTAATGACCTAGCAGTCAAATGGAACTGTTGAAGGTAGTTCCCACATTGAAAGAAAATAGTCATTACAAAGATATTGAATATGAACAATTTACGTTGAATAAAGGCTGGTTTGGGCCTGCCTGGGTGGCTTAGTTAAATGTTTGCCTTTGGCTCAGGTAATCCTTGAGCCCCAGGTCTAGCCCCACCTCCTACTTAATGATCAGTGGGGGCTCTGCTTCTCCCTCTTCCTTGCTCCTCACCCTGCTCCTATTCACTCTCTTTTTCTCTCCTTGTTTCTCTCTGTCAAATAAATTAATAAAATCTTTTTTTTAAAAGCTAGTTTCATCATTTCAGAAAATTGAGCTTACATTGTGATTTTTATGACCCCATTCTACTGTACAAAGTGAGGACTACCTGTATATTAAAGAGTTGAAATTCATAATTGATATGAAATGATTGATATTTATAAATTAATCCACCTCAAAACTGCAAATTACGTGTTTGAATCAAGCTCATACAAAGAATTTATCAACGTAGAACATGTTTTGGAAAATACAACACTCAATGTATTTAAAGGGATTCAAGTCATATAAAATATGTTTTCTGATCACAATGGAATTAAATTTAAAGTTCATAAAAGATTAAATCTGAAAAGATTTTAACATGAGAAAACTAAATAACATGCTTCTAAATAGCCTATGGGTCAAAAAAAGAAATCAACAAAGAAACTACAGAGCCCATGGAAGTTATAGAGGAATGGGAACACATACAGATTCCTGGTGGGAATGGAAATTGGTAAAACTATTTTGGAAAGTGAATTGGTAGTTTCTTTAAAAGTTACACATAGTTACTAAGAAGAACTTGCTGTGGCTGGAAGCAAGGGCAAAAATGAACTATTGGGATTTCATCAAGATCAAAAGCTTTTGCACAGCAAAGGAAACAGTTAATAAAACCAAAAGACAACTGACAGAATGGGAGAAGATATTTGTAAACTACATATCAGATAAAAGGCTAGTATCCAAAGATCTATAAAGAGCTTAGCAAATTCAACACCCAAAGAACAAATAATTCAATCAAGAAATGGGCAGAGGACATGAACAGACATTTCTGCAAAGAAGACATCCAGATGGCCAACAGACACATGAGAAAGTGCTTCACATCACTCGGCATCATGGAAATACAAATCAAAACCACAATGAGATACCACCTCACACCAGTCAGAATGGCTAAAATTAATAAGTCAGGGAATGACAGATGCTGGCGAAGGTGTGGAAAAAGGGGAACCCTCCTACACTGTTGGTGGGAATGCAAGCTGGTGCAACCACTCTGGAAAACAGTATGGAGGTTCCTCAAAAAGTTGAATATAGAGCTACCCTGTGACCCAGCAATTGCACTACTGGGTATTTACCCAAAAGATACAAACATAGTGATCCAAAGGGGCACGTGCTCTCGAATGTTTATAGCAGCAATGTCCACAATAGCCAAACCATGGAAAGAACCTAGATGTCCATCAACAGATGAATGATGGTATATATATACACTGAAATACTATGCAGCCATCAAAAGAAATGAAATCTTGCCATTTGTGATGACGTGGATGGAACTAGAGGGTATTATGCTTAGCGAAATTAGTCAATCAGAGAAAGACAACTTTCATATGATCTCCCTGATATGAGGAAGTGGAGATGCAACATGAGGGGTTTGGGGGTTAGGGAAAGAATAAATGAAACAAGATGGGATCGGGAGGGAGACAAACCATAAGAGACTCTTAATCTCACAGATCAAACTGAGGGTTGCTGGGGGGAGGGGTGTCAGGAGAGGGTGGTGAGGTTATGGACACTGGGGGAGGTGTGCGCTGTGGTGAGTGCTGTGAAGTGTATAAACCTGGTGATTCACAGACCTGTATCCCTGGGGCTAAAAATACATTATATGTTTACAAAAAATTTAAAAAAAAATAAAGAAAAAGTTATGCATAGTTCTACCATAAGATTCAGACATTCACCCCTAGGTATTTGTCCAAGATTCACATATGTCCATGCAAAGATTTGCACAGAAATATATATAGCTGCTTTATTTTAGTAGCCCTACCCTAGAAACAACCCAAAAGTCCATCAGCAAATGAATGGATAAGTACGTTGTGACATAACCACATGAAGAGATACTTTAGCTATTAAAATAAATGAACTATTGGTAACTATCAGTGAATCACCATATCAGTAAATCTCAAAATAATTGTCCTAAGGGAAAGAAGCAAAACAGGAAGAGAGAACATACTCTCCGATTCTATTTATAGGAAACTCCTGAACTGGCAAATTAACATATAGAAATAGAAAGCAGATTGAGTTTTGTTTGGGGACAATGGAAGCTTTGCAGGATGAGCAGAAGGAAAGTATTAAACAAAGGGCACAGAGAAATATTTGAATTGATGTATATGCTAATTATTGATGGGGAGATGGTTTTATGAGTATGGGTGTATATACAAACATATCACTTTGCACACCTTAAATAACAATAGTTTATAATTTAATGCAATTACACCTCCAGAATTATTTTAAAAAGGAAAATAAATAAAAGTTCTTTTTTTTTTAATTGCTATTTCTGCTACATTAGAGGAATAAGTATGATACTAGGATTTTATAGGGGAAAAAATTGACTAAGCTGACTTTTGGTAGACAGGCAAAGTGTGTGTTATAGAAAAGAAGAGCTGCTCAGAAATGAAAGAAGCTATGGTTACTTAATAAAAGTTTAAAAAATGAGAGATGGACATACACAAAATATATAAAAATAATTCCTATTATAAAGGCCTTAAGAGGGTTGGGGGCAAGAGTTACACTGGCTAGCTAAGGAAAAAAAAAATCAAAGTAGTTGTCAGTAAGTGGAAACAGATTGAAAAATGTTGTAGATAAAATCACACACACAAAAGGCCATCATTTTCTTTGACATTTCCCCTTCACTATAAGGGTTTGGACAAAGTATTTTTAAATGATCAAAGGAACCAACTTTACTGTTAATGATTCACCACAGGGTCTGCAGATATCTGTGGCTCCCAGAGAAACTGAAAATGAAATGACCAATCTAAAATGTTGGTGATATCATCAAAAAGATATACATAACTTAAGCTGAAGCACATGTATTTATATAGACAGATTTTTTATTTTTTTATTTGTTTTCAGTGTTCCAAGATTCATTGCTTATACACCACACCAGTGCTCTATGCAAAACATGTCCTCCTTAATACCCACCACCAGGATCACCCAAACCCCCATCCCCCTTCTCTCCAAAACCCTCAGTTTGTTTCTCAGTGTTCATAGTCTCTCATGGTTTGTCTCCCCCTCAAATTTCCCCAACTCACTTCTCCTTTCATTCTCCCAGTGTCCTCCGTGTTATTCCTAATGTTCCACAAGTAAGTGAACCTATGTGATAATTGACTCTCTCTGCTTGGCTTATTTGACTCAGCATAATCTCTTCCAGTCCCATCCATGTTGATACAAAAGTTGGGTATTCATCCTTTCTGATGGAGGCATAATACTCCATTGTATATATGAACCATATCTTCTTTATCCATTCATCTATGGAGGGCATCTTAATTCTTTCCACAGTTTGGCAGCTGTGGCCATTGCTGCTATGAAAACTGGGGATACAAATGGCCCTTCTCTCCACTACATCTATATCTTTGGGGTAAATACCGAGTAGTGCAATTGCAGGGTCATAGGGTAGCTCTATTTTTAATTTCTTAAGGAATCTCCACACTGTTTTCCAAAGTGGCTGCACCAAATTGCATTCCCACCAACAGTGTAAGAAGGTTCCCCTTTCTCCAATCCTCCCCAGCACTCGTTTACTTTCCGTTATATTTTGGCCATTCTAACTGGTGTAAGGTGGTATCTCAATATGGTTTTGACTTGAATCTCCCTGATGGCTAATGATGATGAACATTTTTTCATGTGTCTGTTAGCCATTTCTATGTTTTCTTTGGAGAAGTGTCCATTCATGTCTTCTGCCCATTTTTTGATGTGACTATCTGTTTTTTGTGTGTTGGGTTTGAGGAGTTTTTATACATCTTGGATATCGTCCCTTTGTCTGCAGTGTCATTTGCAACTATCTTCTCCCATTCCATGGGTTGCTTCTTTGTTTTGTTGACTGTTTCCTTGGCTTTGGAGAAGCTTTTGATCTTGATGAAGTCCCAAGAGTTCATTTTCACTTTTGTTTCCTTTGCCTTTGGAGACTTAGTTTGAAAGAAGTTGCTGTGGACGATGTCAAAGAGGTTAATGCCTATGTTCTCCTCCAGGATTTTGATAGATTCCTGCCTCACGTTGAAGTCTTTTATCATATATGAATTTATCTTTGTGTATGGTGTAAGAGAATGGTCGAGTTTAATTCTTCGATACATAGCTGTCCAATTTTCCCAGCACCATTTATTGAAGAGACTGTCTTTTTCTCACTGCATATTTTTCCCTGCTTTGTCAAAGATTATTTGACCATAGAGTTGTGAGTCCATATCAGGGCTCTCTACTCCGTTCCATTGGTCTATGTGTCTGTTTCTGTGCCAGTACCATGGTGTCTTGGTGATCACACCTTTGTAGTAGAGCTTGAAATCAGGCAACGTGATGCCCCCGGCTTTGTTTTTCTTTTTCAACATTTCCTTAGGGACTCATGGTCTTTTCTGGTTCCATTCAATTTCTAGGATTGTTTGTTCCAGCTCTTTGAAAAATGCCAGTGGAATTTTGATCGGGATGGCATTGAAAGTATAGATTGCTCTAGGCAGTATAGACATTTTAGCAATGTTTGTTCTTCCAATCCATGAGCATGGAATGCTTTTCCACCTTTTTGTGTTTTCTTCAATTTCTTTAATGAGTGGTCTGTAGTTCCTCGAGTACAGATCCTTTATCTCTTTGGTTAGCTTTATTCCCAGGTATCTTATGGTTCTTGGTGCTATAGTAAATGGAATCGATTCTCTAATTTCCCTTTCTATATTTTCATTGTTAGTGTATAAGAAAGCAACTGACTTCTGTACATTGATTTTGTATCCTGCCACATTACTGAATTGCTGTATGAGTTCTAGTAGTTTGGTGGTGGAGTCTTTGGGTTTTCCATAGAAAGTATCATGCCACCTGTGAAGACAGAGAGAGTTTGACTCCTTCTTTGCCAATTTCAATACCACTTATTTCTTTATTTCTTTTATTTCTTTGTGTAGTCTGATTGGTTTTGCTAGGCCTTCTAGTACTTTGTTGAACAACAGTGGTGAGAGTGGGCATCCTTGTCATTTTCCTGATCTCAAAGGGAAGGCTGTCAGCTTTTCTCCATTGAAGATGATATTCACTGTGGGTTTTTCATAGATAGATTTTATGAAGTTGAGGAATGTTCCCTCCATCCCTATACTTTGAAGCGTTTTAACCAGGAACAGATACTGTATCTTGTCAAACGCTTTTTCTGCATCAATTGCGAGGACCATGTGGTTCTTCTCTCTTCTCTTACTGATTTGCTCTATCACATTGATTGATTTGCAAATGTTGAACCACCCTTGCATCCCAGAGATAAATCCCACCTGGTCATGGTGGATAATCTTTTTAATGTACTGTTGGATCCTATTAGCTAGGACCTTGTTGAGAATCTTGGCATCCATATTCATCAGGGATATTGGTCTGAAATTCTCCTTTTTGGTGGGGTCTTTGCCTGGTTTGGGGATCAGGGTAATGTCATCTTCATAGAAAGAGTCTGGGAGTTTTTCTTCTGTTTCTATTTTTTGAAATAGCTTCAGGAGAATAGGTATTATTTCTTCTTTGAATGCTTGGTAGAATTCTCCAGGGAATCCGTCAGGTCCTGGACTCTTGTTTTTTGGGAGGTTTTTGATCACTTCTTCAATCTTGGTACTAGACAGATTTTTTTTTTTTAATTTTGAATCCCATACTAAATTATCTAAATATTTATTGCTGTCAATTCTTACAACTTATTAAGTTTGCTTCTCCAGTGTTTTTAGGAATATTGGAATAGAAATACTTTCTACTATTATCATGAATATCAGGAAGAGATAGTTGTATAACATAGTAAAATTTCATATCACCATATTCTTATCCATACAAATATAGTGTAATATAAAATAAGCATTATAATTTACAAATGCTGTATCTGTTCTAATTCATGCATGTGAATTCTTATATATAAGCTCAGATATGTGTGTGCATGTATGTACAACTTACTGTGAATATTTATCCAGACATAAACAAAATAAGATGTCAGAACCATGAAATTTTGAACAGAAAAATATAGCAATGAAATAAGCACATTACAGTCATGATTATAGTCTCATAATATAACAGGTAATCGTTAGCAGATGATTCTACTCATTCAAAGTGCTTTTTTTTTTAGTATCTATTTTGAAATTTCATTTGCATGCATTTAATCCAAATATAGTATTTGGGGGTTCATCTTCAGAGTCCTGAAGAAGAATATCAACATATTGGTGAATTCTAAGAAAAACCAAAAAAATAAATGTAAAACAAACCATCAAGCAAAAATATATAAATAAAAAGACCAGTTTACTTCAATTTTCTACCCCTTGTCATGTTTTTTCTTGGCAGACCAGCTGCTTCTGACAGCACTAGAAATGTGTTATCTAGAGTTATTGTCTCAACAAGAAGAAGAGACTCAAGGTAGACTAGGTTAGACCAGGGAAAGAGGTAAAGGTATTAGTTTAGACAAATAATGAGGGAGATGGGAAAATAAGCAGATCTATTGTATAGAATCAGATGTCCAAGTTACCTCCTGAGTATTGATTCGTCTGTAAGCAAACCGGTACATAGACTGTTCTGCTTTAATGAACATTGTCTTTCTAATAAATGCCACTAAAAATGAGTCTACCACTTTCCCTAGAACTAATTTGCTTTCTTTTAATTTGATGTCCCCTTTTTCCAGAATTTTGAGAAATATCATGTCCATTGAAAAAGGTTACCATAAAAATATTTTTACTTTTAAGTAAGTAGGAGTGTTTTACTCTTGCAGTATATTTGACTAAGTGCTTTCATTTAATTCTAATTACAAAACCTGAAATCACTCAGTAAATTTTTAAGTACGTACTCATCACTATCTGGCTATAAAAATCAGATGTCATTTAGTATCTGCACTGGCATAAACTTATTACATTTTCAGATTATTTATTCAAATACAGTAAGTGAGGATTCATACTAGAATCCTGCCAGATGTCTTAAACTTCAGTTATTTAAGTTAATTACTATTGTTTCTCATATGATAATTTGTTTATGTCCTCCCAGAGATGTATTAAATAAGCAAGTATGAATGAAAAGATCTCTGCTGCTGTGATTTAACTGGTTAGAAAGCAGCACTTACTCATTGAATTAACTCTGGGATGTTCTTTTGAATGTTTTTGAATATCTATATCCTATTAGTTTATACAAATGCTGACATCTTATTTACTTGGTTGATTTTGTTGCCTGTCACTCTATCCCACCAAACATTATGTCTTAATTTCTGAGTGTTATACGTCCACTTGTGTATTCCCATAACTATGCTGCTTTTTCCTCTGTATGGAATTCTTTTATCTCCTTTGATAGTTAAGTATATTTGTATCAGCATAAATGTGATCTCCATTGTGAAGACTTCAGAATTCTGCTAGTATAGACTTGATCCTTTACTTTACTATATGTATATAGACATTACATTTGTTTATATAGTGTTGTAATGTTCTTTATACTTTGATTTTATCTACAAAAATAGTTGTGAATCAGCCTTAGAGGTAAAATTACTTTAAATTTTCAGTAAATGAGAATTAAGCTGTTTTTTTCTTTGTTTTTTGTTGTTTTTGTATCATTATGTCAAATAAACACTCGATTTGTTTTGCCTATTTTTGTTTGTGTTTGTTTTCACAAATCCAGATTTTAGACTGCTAGATATTAGAGTATTAGTATTAGAGTAAGAATAGTGCAAAGAAAAATTTCTGGCTTGAGAGATGTTGATTCAGCCAAACTTCATAACTTTATTGAGTATAAATCTCAGCTATTTTCACATAAATGTCTTTTAATTCTCAAAATTTGACTGATGAATACAAAGGTAAGATTCAAATAAGTCTTAAATCACAATTTGAGTAAAAGTAGTAACTAACAATGGAGTCATAAAGTTTCACCTATGCTATAGTATTATGTGTAGGTACTGCAATATCTTCATCTGATTAAAGCTGATTTTTTTTTTATTTACTTCAAAGTTAGAATTTGCTGAGGGAAAAAAAAAACAAACAAGTTTTGACCTTCTCTAGTAATACACTCTCCTTCCCACTTAACTTTTAAAATAAACTCTAACAGTTCAAAGTATGTCCCCAGAGTATATATCTCTACCCCTATTTCCATATTTCTTGGAAAGGGACATCATCTGATATATCATACTCTGACAGTACTTAAATAGCCTATGCTTAACCTGCTATCACAATCTATCAAGTTGTAATTTTTTAAAAAATAATGAATTGCATACCATACTTAATTATCATCCAGCTGGAAATTATTTAATTATTTTAAAGTGAGGTTGGCTTAAATATTTCTCTAAGGAGTAATTAGCATCAACATCTAAAACCTTTTTAAAGAAATTCAAAATATAATTCAAAGAACGAATATTGGTAACTCTGTCGATACTGTCATGATGATAAATTGTTAATCTTGGCACTACATTCCTAGCAATATCTTAAGATAAAAAAAAGCATAATTATTTGCCATCATCTCTAACAGTTTAGTTGAAGTTGAGCTAAAGAAAGCATGATTGTAAAAGCCAGAATTAGTTTTAAATTACATGATCACTTTCACATTTTTATAGAATAAATTCACAATAAAATTTAGGAGTACCTAGTCTTGATATGAGTTCAATGAGATATGAATTATTCCTGAAGCATCAATGTTTGAGCACAGAAACCATGGAAGACAATTCATATGATGGGGTGATTGTTCCTCCCAGCACAAGCAAGAAAACTAAAAAGAAAATGTCTGTTTTTGAGCATACCCCTTTAAAAATTTGCTATCATTTTGAAAACTATTCTTAGGTTAGAATTATCTTTCTCAGGAAATGAGATTTAAAATCAGTTTGGTCTAAATTTTTAGCCTCATGAAACAGTTACATCATCAAAAATCTTTCCATTAAGTTGGAAATTAGTTTATCCATTGATGGGGCAAGCTCAGGAATTTTATAACTACAAATTGCACTTTGAACACAGAACAGCTTTAAAGTAGATAAACCTCTTTGGGGATCTCAAAATCATTCATTAAATTCATGTTTTGGGGCAGGAAGTGGCTCAATGATCAAAGAGATAAAACAAGATTTAAAATTTTCGTTTTAAAAGTGGAGAGATATCACAGGACTAGTAAAATTTCTCAATAACTTGAAAATATGTAACTTTAAATATTTGGATAAAACCCTCTTCAAGAACATTATTTTGGAGGCCTTATAAACACAGCAGCCAAAGTATGGCATGTTTCTAAGTTAGGCCAGGCACCAGCTCACCCACATATTAAAAATTTCAGGTTTATGTGCTTCAACTGTGGAATCCATGAAATTCGTGTTTCTAGAATTAAACGATATTTGGTCATTCAGTGACTGATGTCTATTGAGGACTAAATGAAGAAAGATTTTTTTTCTCAGTAATCATAAATGCATATACATGAAACAAAAATGACAGCTAGTTATTTATCAACACATCAACCAACTAAATTTGAAAGTATTGCTTATGTAACTCAACTACTGAGATCCAATTATTTCACCCCTAAAATACTAGATTTCATTTTATTTTATTATCCTTTGAAATGTACTTGCATTTGCTTCAGTTTTCATAACAAAATTTCTTAAAGATACTATCTTCTCTTTGCATGATAAAGTTTATAAATGGACTTGGCAAAATGTAATGACTTAACCTAACTTTTTTTTTTTTTTATTGAAGCAGAATGAGGATTTAAAACTGTAACTACTATTGCTAAATGCCACCCAATTTCAGAAGATCCCTGAATATTTGGCAGCTGACATGAAATTCATATTGGTCCTCAGAAATTTAAAATAAAAGAAGAAAATTAGATGCAAAAGTTAAAAAGGAAAGCATTTATACTTCCATATTTTGGCAAAGAAAGAACAGATGGCTTGTGGAACACTCTGAAATGTGAAAAAGCTGTGCTGTTTAATAGTTCAGCAAAAGAAGGAAGTAACAATGTGAGAAACTGCCTCCAATAAATGAGTTCATTAAATCATGAGTATCCCCCAGTTTGTTTTTTTATCTCACAAAATAAAGGTTTATTTATTATTTTTTTCTTCTCTGAGTTATACATGTATGTGTCTCTATATGTATGTATGTGTGCATGCATGTATGTACATATCACTTCATTTTTGGTCCTAAAATGTTCAGTTTCATTCATAAGTATTTTCTGATTGATGCATGCCTTTGTAATTGTATTCAGAATGCATAAAATGTAGAAGTTAACTTAGTGATTAATAGTGATTAAGGAAAAAGGTCCATTTTTATTCAACATACTGTTTCTGGGTTTTGTCAAGGCAAATACAAACATACTTAATTTTTCAGCAACCATGCTTACTGTATGCTTCTACACAGGTACAGGTACAAATCTACTGAAGTTGGTTTATCTCATTATTTATTACTTGTTTCTGCATTGTTCATTCAGCATTTCCATGACCACTTTATAATCCTGTATCTTTATCTTACAACTTTAAGCAATAGATCATTAGGCAAAGTCCACGTTATTTGTTCAGGCATGTGCTAAAAGATTCTTTATAGAGTGTCTTCCAGTATGAGTTTTCTGATGCAGACTCCAGCTATAGCCTTGTCACTTTGTTTAAATATTGGTATCCCCACAGTGTGAGATAACTAATGTTGACGAGAAATGAGTGATCACTGAAGACTGTCTTCCATTCATAACACTGAGAATGTTTTATGCTGTGAGAAACCTCATATGTCCTACAAATGTCACTATAAGAGTAATAGTTTTCCAATGTGTAATGGACTGAATTGCTTCTCCATTATGAATTATTTGTGTAAATCAAGAGTTTCCTCCTCCAAATAAATTCTATTTTCCCCTTTTCTTTCTTTTTTTAAGGATTATTCCTATTTGGAGTTTTCTTTTGCACACCAGAGCTGGAGCTTGATTGAGGACTCATCCACAGTGATTACAGACCTGTGGTTGTTAGACAATGAGAAATTGTTTTTGTTGGAGGGATAAATGATCAATGACAGCCATTTCATGTTAGTTGCAAAGATAAAGTCTCTATTGTGTGAGTTCTTTGGTATGAATAAATGTTAACTCTATGGCTGCATATTTTCCCGAGTTAAATAGATATGTATGGTTTCTCCAGAGCAGTTTGGATTTAGGTATTTCTCTTCTCCCAAAAGAATCATGTTGTGTGAAAAATCCAGTTACTTAGGGTCTTGTAAAATAGTTTCTCTTGAGGGCAGGCCTCATTAAGAACAGAATGATCTGGGTCTATATTAACATGGTTGCTTCCTCCCTCCCCTGTAGAAAATACATTTTCTCCAGTTACCAGTGTGAAAACCTAGTAAGGATACTAGAAGACTCACAAAAGTGTAGGGCTCTCTCCTAGAACAGGGTCGACCTGGGGTATTTAATTCTCAGACTTGTTCACACTCAGCCTGGAGCAATTTGTCAATTACAGCTTGGGTTTTCCTACCCTGCTTTCCTTGGTGGTTTCTGCTTGTGGGTTTCTGTTCTGGTAAATTGTGATTCTTCCTATACATCTGTCTTTCCAATTCTGGGCCAGCAATTTGCCTTGTGACCTCAATTCTCTGATGGATCTAAGAAGAATTATTGATTTTCAGTTTGTTCAAAAAGTCTGCCTGTGTCCTTTTCTATTCCTTTATTTTCCATGGAAGCTTTACTTTTTTGAGCTCTTTAATCTTTCGTCATTTCACTCTCTAATGCCTATTTATTTTTAAAAATCTTATTAATATTTGCTTTATTTTAATGATTCAAACCTTCTAATTTTCTTGAGTTCCTTTGCCCCCTCATTTAGGTTACAATTGGGACACTCAATTCATTTTAAATCTTTTTTTTTTTTTTTTTTTGGGTCTTTACTAAGTGGTTAAAATCCACTACCTTGGTCATAATTTCCTTACATTTGTTCATCTTGGTGAAAATGTCTTCATAATTGGTAATGCCATTTTATTTTTAGTTCTCCCTAATTGTTGCATAGTTATATAGAATTTTGCTTTTAATTCTGAATGATTGAAATATATTTTTAAGGTTTAGTTTTATTTTCACTATCTGATTATTGTTTATTTTTATCTTTGTTCTATGATGGTAGGAAACTTTGACTTATTTGATAAATGAATTTTGCAACTAGGTGGAATTTTTATGTGGTCAGTGACAAACTCACATCTGAAGGATGTTCTATGAGTGTGCCGAAATGTAATAGTGAGTCTTTGCTTTACGAATTTTCTGCAACAGAAGTGATAAAACTATAAATGATTTGTGGAGTCTGAGAGCACAAAACAAAGATGCCAGAGGCTTAATACATAAAAAGATTTATTATTTTCTATTATTCCACTCTGAGTGGTTGACCCTCTAGGGGTTCTGACTACCATTTGAAACTCAGGCATGCATGTGCTCCCATCCCCTAATTAAGCCTCTGTGATTATGGTTGCAAAGGAGCAGAAAGCAAGATGGTCATACATGGGCTCTTACAAAACTGGCCTACAAGTGAGACATCAATTCTCTTTTTATCCTATTAGGTAAAACTAGTCATATAGACTTGTCTGATAATAGGGAACTGGGATATGAGGGAGACACATGATTATATGCAGTGGAGCTAAAAAAAAAAAAGTACAAATACAACTATTTTTCTTTTTTTTTTAAATAAAATTTTTATTTATTTATTTATTTTTATTTTGTATCATATGATAGTTCTATTTCTAATTTTTGGAGGAAGCACCATATTGTTTTCAATAGTGTACAACTATTTTTCTAATATGGAATGATCTCCACTATATTTGGGGAACATGATATAACCTGCTCTTTTGTGTAAATTTGAAAATTAGACTGAAAAGAACACAAGTCATTATTTATTGGGTGCATGGAAAGGAAAAAACAGATTGGTAGTAAAGATTCTCTGAATATATATTTTAATATAATTGTGACTATTGACACTCATAAATTGTTTATATATGTACAATAAAATAAATAAAATAGAAAAACTGGGATACTTCTGGGTAGATGGCAGAGTGTGAGGATCCAAAGCCCACCCTCTCTCACAGACACACCTAGATAACAGCCACATCAGTGCATCCAACCCAGAAAATGACCCAAAGACTGGCAGAAGGTCTTTCCTGGTTAATTATAGAGAGGGGGACACATCACAAAGGGTGGGAGGGACAGAGATGCAGTCAGGAACCAAACTCTTGGCAAGACTAGCCACAAGTGGGAGGGGCACCATGAATACAGAAAAGAGAGAGAAGCAGACCCCGCACTAGCAGCCTCAGACACAAGGGACCTGCACTGAGAAGATGAATCTCCATAACATTTAGTTTTGAAAAACAGTGGGGCTTAACTTCATGAGGTTTTATAACCAGCAGAGCTCAATTCTGGGCACTTTAAAAATCAGCAAACTTGGCTCTGGGAGAGATGGAAATTGATGGGAAAATGAGTCCCTGCCTTTAAAGAGACAGCATAACAGAAGATACAGCACACAAGCAATAGTCTGAAAAGCACCTGGAGTGTACATGAAGATTTGTTTACTAATCCCAGAATGTGTACTCAAGGGACAGGGATCTTTAGGAGACTTTTCCAAGAACAAAAGAGCTAGTGGGTGGAATTTGTCCCTAATACCCCACAGCCTGGATGACTGGACAGCTGCAGGAACCAACACAAATACTTTCCACCTAACTTGTTAATGGGATGTAACCTCCTCCCACCTTCTTCTGTGACTCTGCCCCATCCAACCATCTCACTCAGCAGAAGCCCCTCCATAAGTCCTCCTGCTATATCTGTCTCATCCCGCAAGAAGTCCCAGCAGGGACCTGAACCATTCCAAAGTGACTCCTGTCCCGGGGAGGGGGTAAGAAAACCACACACCAGTATACTCTTAGTCCCAGTAGCCAAACCATGCAATGCAGAGAGAGTGCTCTGCTGTTCAGTGCATTTGCAGCCCTGCAAAAATCTGGAGTGTCCATTTTACTCACCAAGAAAAGCCTCTCACACTACAAGGCAGGGAAAGCATTCTGCTAGACCTGTGCTACTGCAGCTCCAGGAGAAGGTCTGGGGCAGACATCTTTGTCTGAAGGCCCCACATACAAACAAAGCTCCTCAGGGAACAGCACAGGGAAAGCACCCTGAAATTTAATGAAACCACCATCCTGACAAATGGATTGAAGGCAGACATCTTGCTAACCCTGCACAACTGCAAGCCCTTAACTGCTCTACACACATCTCTCAGCAACAAAGGGAAAAACTCCAGCTCACAACAGACAAAGTAGTCCCTTGCAGCCAACCGAACTGAAGGCAAACAAGACTCAGCTACAATAGTAAGGTGCATGCAACCCATATAGGAGATACTACTGAAGCACATGGTTCTAGTAAACAGGGGGCATTGTGCTTGCTACAGGGCACCGTAGGACCTCTTATTCATAGAGTCACTACTTGCAATATCAGGAAATGTCTCCAACTTTCCTAATACATAGAAACAAACACAGGAATTTAGACAAAATTTGGAAACAGAGGAAGATATCCCAAATGAAAGAAGAGGACAAAATCACACCAAAAAGGGTTAAATGAAACAGAGATAAGCAATATGCCAGATAATAAATTCAAAGTATTGTTATAAAGACATTTACTACATTTGTGAAACAGTAGAGGATCCAGCGAGATCTTCAACAAAGAGATAGAAGACATAAAAAAAGAACCAATCAGACATAAAGAGCTCAATAACTGAAATGTAAATAATACTCTAGAGGTAATCAATAGTAGGTTAGCGGAGACAGAAGAATTGATCAGGGACCTGACAGAGTATCACAAAGCAACTGAGATAAATAGCAGAAAGAGAAAAAGAATAATAGAATATGAGACTAGGTTAAGGGAACTCATTGACAGCATCAACTGTAACATTTGCATATAGGGATTTCAGAATGAAAGAAAGGGAGCAGAAAGTTTATTTGAAAAAATAATACCTGAAAATGTCCTGAAACTGGGGAAGGAAGCAGACATTCAAATGCAGGAGGCACAGAGATCCTGCTACAAAGTTAATCCAAGGAGGTTTGTACCAACACAAATAATAATTAAATGCCAAATGTAGTGATAAAGAGAGAATTTTTAAAGCAGCAGGATAAAATAAAACAGTTACAAGGGAAAGCAGATAAGGCTATCAACTGATTTTGCAACAAAAACTTTGCAGACCAAAAGGGAGTGGTATGATATATTCAAATTGCTGAAAGAATAAAAACTTCAGCCAAGAATACTCTACCCATCAAGACTATCCTTCAGAATGGAAGTAGAAACTGTTTTCAGACCAACCAATCAAAAACAACAAAAGGAGAAAAAGGAGTTTATCACTAATAAAAAAATAGGAGAAAAATAAAAAATAAAAATTTAAAAAAGAAGAAAAAGGAGTTTATCACTAATAAAACAGTGTTAAAAGAAACAGTAAAGGGAATTCTTTGAGTCAAAATAAAAGGCCATAATCAGGAATGAGAAAATTAGGAAAGGAAAAAAAAGTTTACAAGTATATGCAAACACACAAAAAATAGTAGATTAATCACTTATAAAACCCTTATGGAGGTTAAAACAGAAAAGCTGCAAAATCAATTATATCTATAAAAGTAAATCAAGGGATTCACAAAACAAAAGGATACAAAGGATTTTCTATGCATAAAAGATGGGGGAGGGAAGTAAAAATGTGATACTTTTAGAATGGGTTCAAACTTAAGTGACCATCAATTTAATATAGACTACTCTATGCATAAACTGTTATATGTGAGCCAAATAGTAACCAAAAATATAAAATCTGTAACAGATATACAAAAAATAAAGAAAAAGAAATGCAAACATATCATTAACAGAAGACATCAAACTGTAAGGAAAGAAAGCAAGACAAAAAAAGAAAGAATTACAAAAACAACCATATAACAAGTAACAAAATGACAATAAATATATACCTATCAGTAATAACTTTGAATGTAAATGGACGAAATGCTTTAATCAAAAGAAGGGTGACTGAATGAATAAAAAAGCAAGACCCAACTATATGCTGCCTATAAAAGACTTCTTTCATACCTAAAGACATGCAGATTGAAAGTGAAGGGATAGAAAAACATTTATCATGAAAATGGAAGTGAAAAGAAAAGAAAACTGACAAAACTGACAAAATAGATTTTGAAAAAAACTTTAACAAAAAACAAAGAAAGACAGTACATAACGATAAAGGGAACAACCCAACAAGAAGATAGAATTACAAATATTTGCACCCAAAAGGGGAGCACCTGAATACATAAAGCAACTATTAACAGACACAAAAAAAGAAAAAGACAATAATAAAATAATAATAGGGAACTTTAGCACCCTACTTAAATCAATGGACAGATGATTCAAAGTGAAAATCAGCAAGGAAACAGTTGCTTTAAATATTGCATTGGAGCAGAAGCACCTAACTGATATTTTTAGAACATTCCACCCCCAAACAGCAGAATACACATTTTTCTCAAGGGCACATTAATTCAGAATAATTCATACATTATGCAACAAAACAAGTCTCAGCAAATTCAGAAAGATTAAAATCATATGCATCTTTTCTGACTCCAGTAGTATGAAACGACAACTCAATCATAAGAAAATTTTTGGAAAGAACACAGATTCATGGTTGTTAAAGAAAATGCTACTAAACAATGAATGGGTCAACCAAGAAATCAAAAGGAATTTTTTTTTTAAAGTACATGGAAACAAATGAAAATAAAAATACAACTGTCCAAAATCTTTGGGATGCAGCACAAGTTATTTATTCTAAGAAGGAAGAGTATGACAAAACAGACTGACCTTAAGAAACAAGA